>NC_027750.1:17756865-17872098 GCF_000695525.1 Brassica oleracea var. oleracea | reverse complement strand
TCTTCTTTGCATCGTTACTCCCTGGATCAATCGTATCCCAAACTTCGTATAAACGAAGCATCACTTTCATTCGCATCGACCATACGGTGTAGTTGGTCGATGTTAGCATCGGACATCGTATGTCCTTCTTCATCTCAAGACCTTTATCACGTGCTTGAGAATCGTCTCCCATGTTTTGATCGAAGTTACAACTCCTCTTGTAAACGACCTTCGAAACCTGGAGCTCTGATACCAATTAAAGTTGCACAAACACAAAGATTATAAGAACTTCTCTTCTTATTAGATTTAGAAACTCTCTCAAAACTAAACCTTTCAATGTGTTTCTCTTGATGGAACATCTCTCCATGAGAACTGTTTATATAGGAAGAAGCTACATCTTTTCCTAATAATAATATGGAAACATTCCTAAGCTCGATATGTTTTCCTTTTTCCTTAACCCATGAAACTTCACTTTAATGAGTTAACTTGCTCCTTAAGTTAATTGAAATTATCCAACAGATCAACCTACGTACAATACTTCAGTTGTTAATCAGTACCTTGTACAAAATAATGTTTTCGTTAAACCATCAAATGAAACTTTGTCTTTATTGTACCTTTACTGATTAACGAAAGAAACGTTAAAGGTACAAACTAATATTGGAATTGCTTAAGTGAAACAAGAAAGCTAAAAATCAAATCAAATCTCCATCTATATATCTTAAGAATTTTCTTTGTTTCTTGATACCACTATTTCCGTAAAGCCAGTTCCTTGAGTTGTTTTTCCCAGCTATTTTCCTGTTTTACAGTTTCTGAAACTATTTCAGTTAATTAAATTTTAAATTGCCAATAACTCTAGTTAATTTTTTTTTTTGACATCGAACGGCTATTATATTATTCAAACTTGAGGTGGTCTGGGTAACCAGATCAGAATATAACAACCGATTTAACAAAGCTCTCTATGAAAGGATCTTGCGGTCTTAGCTAAAAAGCCCAAAATTCCATTTTTCCTCTCGGGATATGAGATATCTTGAAATTCAAAAAACATATATGTAGCGTCTTGCTCGCCTCCATTTCTGTTACAAAATTTGGCCAAACATGAGGCTCTTTTATCATCACAATCAAATCTATGCAATCTGTCCCAAAGCTCTGACATGGCGAATGTTGTAACATACTTTTTATTGCCCATCACAGTGCTTCCAATGCCGACAGTAAAGCAGTATTTCGCCTTCTTAAGTTTCGCATCTCCATAAGTTGTATTTTCCCATGTTTTCCTTCCAAACTCAACCACAACCACTAAACTGCGATGTGGAAGTCCATGAATCATCCACAATATATATATTCTCCAAGCTTATGACTTTGGGTTCCTCACAACTATGCTCCTACGGAAAGGGAGGTACCATCTCATTCGCACTAAACCAAGTCTGACACTCACTTTCTACATATTAGACTAACTCCAAAGGATCCCTGTCTATCATCCTTAATAGTTTGTCATTCTGAGCCTTCTAGATATACCAAATTATCCATAATAAGAGTTCTGGTTCAACAATGTAATTCTTTGAGGTAATCCATATTGGCATAAATATTCGGTAGCGGAAAGATGTTAGGACTAGACGGTGTTGTTGAGGGACCATGTTTACAAAACTGAAGAATTCAAATATGGCATGAGTAACAGTTTTTTAGGCTCCCGCATCTTGGACAATAGTTATCACATCTCATCGTGTCAGATTTTTCATTACAGACACTTGCCTTGTAATCTTTTGCCACATAAGATAAGATGATATCTCTTTTGAGGTGCCAATAACTGGAGTTAGCTAAAACCAACATTTTGACAATTGAAATGAAAGTAATGACAAAAGGGCGTTGTTGCGTTACAAATCTTAATAAACTCACGATAAGGTAGTGAACTATATCGAGTTCTGAAAATGAAGGATCAACCGTAACATGAGAAGTGGGAATTCGATGTCTTTGCTTTATTATTATTTATATACTAATGATCAGAATCCACACGAAATTACTTATATGGCTCTTTCTTTTAACATACTGCATACTTTTTTTTTTTTTTTTGTAAAAATGTTAAGACATACTGCATACTTTATCTGATAATCGACACGAAATCACTTAAATGGCTCTTTCTTTTAACATACTGCATCCATTGATAACGTATGCATTTGTAGTGTTATAGTATTTTCGTTTAAAGAAAAAAAAAACAGAAGCAAAAACATAAATTTTCATACTGATGTTTAACTAATTATTTTGTATGCATAAGACCACAATATTAATGTATAAATTGGGGGACAATCGCATTTTAAACACTGAAAGTGTCACTTTTTAGCACTTTAAACACCAAAATTTTTTTACTAGCACTTTAAACCTTCAAAGTGACATTTTTATCATAATAAACCTCCAAAGACGTTTTCCTGTTCATAGACGACCGGTACGGTTCATTTTAAAGGTCAAAATGATGACGTGTCGGTTTCTTTTTTAAAAAAAAAAAAATACAGAAAAATACAGAAAAAAATTGAATGAAATTGGAAAAAATTGTAAAAAATTCGAAACAAAATTTTTTAAAAATCTAAAAATTCAAAAAACATAAAAAATAAAATTAAAATTTCAAACTTAAAATAAAATAAAATATTAAAAATTCTAAAAGTTCAAAAATAAAATCTAAAATTATAATGTCAAATTAAAAAAAGAAATTTCTTATTTTTTTTAAAAAAAATTATAAAATAAGATCTAAAATTAAAAAAAAATTCCCAAAAAGATTTTCTAAGAAAGAAAATGACCAAAAATGTTTCACTAAAGATGCAAAAGACACTTATGCTCTAAATATATAAATACAAATAAATAAAGAAAAATTTGAAATTATTATTTTTTAAATATTTTAGATCTTATTTTAGAATTTTTCAAATTTTATTTTCGTTTTTAAATTTGACATTTTAATTTTAGATCTTATTTTTGAATTTTTAGAATTTTTAATATTTTATTTTATTTTTAAGTTTGAAATTTTAATATTTATGTTTTTTGAATTTTAATTTTTTTTTTTAATTTTGTTTTAAATTTTTTATAATTTTTTTCCAACTTCATTCAATTTTTAATTTGTAAAATGAACAGTATCGGTCGCCTATGAACTGGAAAACGTCGTTGGAGGTTTATTATGATAAAAATGTCACTTTGAATGTTTAAAGTGCTAGTGAAAAACCTTTAGTGTCTAAAGTGTTAGAAAGTGACACTTTCGGTGTTTAAAATACGATTTTCCCTGTAAATTGGTAATAATGAATCAGATTACATTTAATAGTGTTTTTATGCAAGCTGGTTACATACGTTTTGACCGACCATGACAATATATTCGTGAGCCTCATGTATATATTGGTGAACCCAACCAATACCTTTTTACGATATATTAACAGAAAGATTACACTCATGACCCAATCTGAGCATAGTTTAGTGAATAATAGCCTTGGCCTCCAAACTTTTTCGAAGTTATATATTTACACATAAGTCTTCAAACTATGTAAAAAGAATCTTTTATTAAAACTCTTATTAATTAATATTTATCGTCCCCAAAATTCCAGATTTAGTCACACTACCATTATTGTAGCAAATTGAAGTCCACATGACAGCAAAAATAAAAAAAATTCAAGTTGATATCCCACATATAAATGTATCACAAAAGAGGTTCTCTCTAACCTTCACTTTAGAAAAAAACAGTAATCGTAGGATTCAAATTATAACTAAAGTTCGGGTAGGATTCAAACAGTAATTAATGGTAGGATTCTAACTAAAGTTCGGGTATGAAATTCAAATTATTGTTCGGTTTGAGTATGAGATCGCACTTACTCATTGTTCAAGTCCGAAAAAGCACGACCAAAATTATATGAGTTGAAATCAACACTTTTTCTTTATCCGACTAGGCATGGTTTAACGGTTGACTAACGATAAACCATGTATAGTCGGATAGAATTAGTTAGTCAAGGTAGAATTTCATGTTACGGAGTCAAGTTTGGGTCGAAATTTTAAAAAAATCTCAGTTCAGGAATGATTTCGTACTTATGTTTTATTTGGATCTAAAAAGACACGACGCAAATTGTTGGAGTCTAAAGGCCATTTTCCTGTAAAAATCCTGAAGGTTTGTGGTTATATGTTTTTGCAATGTGTTCACGAGCCAGTCTTTCTATTTTGTTAACCATGTAGTGGGGGGACTGGTCGAGGTTTGGGGTGTAAAAGAGAGACAGACCAAGTGTATACATGAAATCCTAGGTCACAACTTCCTGAAATCTCAGTCGCGAACAAATTAAGAAAGAAAAAAAACATAGCAACAAATGGAATCCGATGACATGAAAACATAGAAGTGACATGTGACTTCTTGTAACAGCAAAACTCTAATTTTCTCTCTCTCTCAAAACTCTGTTCTTTGCTTCCTGCAAACACACCAAACAAAGACTTAGAAGAGTAGTTCCCAAACAACAGTTTTCATCTAATGATTACTGAAAAAGCAAATTTCTTCGTTAACCATCTTTCCCTTGAATGACAAATGCTCAACACAAATTTTACATTGATCAGATTCTAGACTTGTATATGACAGTGATCAAAAGCTACTTGTTTGGATAAATTTCAACAATCTCTCATTGAATATGAAGTACTCAGATATTGAATGCAGTAAACATAAAGACCTTTTTTCTTGACACAACTGAGAACACCATTGTATAATCCAACCACAGGAGAAGCATGATGGGTCCTAACAAGAATTGATGCTACACCAACCAATTGTTGAATCACACCATTCACATACAACCGATCTGAAATAAATTGAAGAAAAAGAAAGAATATACCTAAGTGGCGCCGACGATGATGTTGTTGATGGGAATAAAGATGAGCTTCACAAAGAAGCCAACGAATCCCATCACTACAAACCCTATCGCCGTACGAACTGCAACTTTCGTGAACTCTACAAACGAAAATCAAAACAAGCTTAGGTCAATTCACAGGTCGAGATCCAGCAGAATCAATAGATTTCAAAACAAAACAATACCTTTGCGATCTGGTTTGTGGCAACGCTTAACGAGACGGATGCTATCCTTAGCGAAGTCTCTGAGAGGATCAACGACGGAATCAATGGCGTCCATGGCGATAATAGTTGGTTGCTTGCTTTTGATGATCTGAATCTTCTTTGTGTTTCTTTCTTGAAAAAATTACTCTTTAACATACTTTTACCGACCGTTTTAACATATTGGTATACTTTCAACATAAGTATACTTCTCAGTAATGAAATGACATTAATACCCTTCTTTTCAACTAAACCTAAAGCTAACTAAAAAACTCCTAATCGTATACACATCACTTAGTTATGTCCAAACCCTAAATCAGCTATTAGATTCATACGATTTCACCGGTTCTTAAGTTCTCAACCCCAAAACAAAAAAATAGTATTATCAACTCCGGCTGGAACACCACTCTTCTCCGACTCTGTTCTCGATTTCCAATTTTTTAGAAGACTGTCACCTTGCTTTGATCGAAAACGATGAAAGGTTTCTACTTTCTGCAACTTTTCAATCCTTTTATGATGTTGTAAACACTTAATCTATCAGTTTCCTTTTCTTCTCATCCTTTCTTCTAACCTACCTACCAGCGACAATACACGGCCAGATGCAAAATTCCCGAACGTGTCTTTGCACATATAGATTCCCGAAGAGACGATTGAACATCTGCTCAAAACTGGATTTTTGTGGTCAACAAACGGTCGGTGCTGACCACAATCACTTCACTCACTCATATCCCTGACCACAGAACCTCCACCGGAAGCCTTCTGATCCCTGACCCCAACACTCAACCCATCAACGCCTCCACCAGTGAGCTACTTCATGCTGACCACATGCCCACACACGCACACAGCCACCGCCAGTGCACACAGCCACCAAAACCTAAACACAGCTTTCCTTCCGCTGCCACTGACCACGCCTTACCTGACCACACTTCAATTCCACAAAGGACTATCTGACCACAAAAGAGACCAAGCATTTAATGAACAGAGACGTCTTTTCCCTTTTCATGCTACTTGTACTATGTTAAACATCAGCCAATGGATCTATCTTAAAAGAAAACAATCTAATGGTCCAGATTGAAGCCCAGAACTCCATAAACCTATCTGTATTAATGCCAAAATAGCTTTATATAATGAGTCTTTAAAAACGGACGAGACTAGTGTGCTTTCAAGTTTAGTAACTAGGGGCAATTTAGTCCAATAAAGTCATAAAAACAAGTCCAAAGTACACCTCAAGCAAAAAGTATGTCAACTAGAAAAGACACAAGCTCAAAGTATGTCATTGCGTAAATTTCTCTTCTTTCTTTAATGACGAAAGAAATCGGAGGAAACGATGAAAGATGCAAAAGGTCAGAGAATTTTTGAAGACCAATCACAAAGCGAGACACGATAACAGGTGGACTAAGTTGCCACGTAAGCATACAGAATATATTGGGCTTTGTATCATCTATTCTTGTCACTATACGACTCATCTCTATTCAAGGGATGCCAATCGGCTGGCCGGCCTGACCCAACCCAAAATCCGCAAAAGCCCTTTCTCATCTAAGCTCGGTCAGGTTCAGAATTTTTTTCGGCTTTTATAAAGTCTGGTCTTAAAAGGGTTATAGGTTTTTTTCGGCATTTTGAGCTTTATAAATTATCATCCGTATATGTTTATAAAATCCAAAACTAAAATCGTTATTTTACGTAATAAACAGTAATAGCGAATAGAAATAAAACAAAATCTTTCCAACTATAAACAGTAGAAACTGCAGGATCAAGATTAGGATGTTCTTCAGTAACTCCTGCATTCTCATTATCAACAAGAGCTATATAAAAAAATATTTAATTATTACATATATATCAATATAAGATAAAGTTTTAAAAATATCTAAAAGTTTGGATCAAATCTTTCCAACTAAGCATGTATACAATCAGTGCTTCAACATGTCTTGGCAGGATATAAGTTATATATTTGTTTAAGACATGAACACTAATGCTAAAACTAGACTTTGATGCCGCTATAGTTATAGGAATTCTATATTTATTAAAAATATTAACACTAATTCTATATTTGTTTAAAACATAAGTACATTTGCTAAATAATTAAATAAATTAAAAATCCCAATTTTTTAAAGCTCAAACGGACTACACCCAAAAAGCCCAAATGTTTTGCTTATATAATTATCCCCAAGCCCAAATATTTAAAAGGCTGGGCGAGCTTTGTCCTAATTACATGTTTACTCTATTCCCACGTCTGCCAGCTTATTAGTGCTGGGAATCGGAAACCCACCCTTTTTAATCAATCCTGCTGTGGATTGAGTCAATTTTTAAAATTTAAAACTCCGATCCACATATACCACAAAGAAAAAAAAGTTAATTTATGCATTAGGTCGTCCTAAATTTGCAGATAATCCATGAGATCCGCAAATAATTTTAATTATAATAAAAATAATAATTTTAATTGTATATTAATTGTTTTAAATTTTAAAATAAATTATATATTTATATTCAAAGTTAAATAAATATTTTTATATTTTATATACTTTTACGGATTTTACAAAAAAAAATTTACTAAATAAATTTTGCAACATATGTGAAACTAAATAAATTTTGCAACATATATGAAACTATGATAAAAATATTAGTAACCTATAGTAGTAATAGTTTTCATATACTATAGACAGAGCATGCACAACAAATTTCATAATGCTGCAACCAACTATTTCAACTAACATTTCCCATTTACTATAGACACAACATGCACAATACATATACATATATATTATATATATAAAATAAATTATACTATTACATTGTCTCATATAGAATAGGCACACATAATTGAATGAGGTGAAGATTATAGTAAGCATGTCTACTATAGTCAATACGAGTGAAAAAGACAACCATAGCTATACAAGTGTAACATTTTCTATTTATTATAGGCAGAGCATTCACACCATTTAACACAATCATGGAAGCACATACGTATATAGATCATATTATTTTAAATTCTTCTGGGTAACTATACCATGAACATCTCCCATATAGTATAGTCCTATCATCACACCACATCACTGTCTCCCTAACCAAGAACCTTATGTTGGAAAAGAACGAAGAAAACACCGAAGGTGACCAAATCTGAAAAATCAAAGGTGTTACCAATTTAATTTGTGTCAATACTGGACGAGATCGGTTCGAAACTTAGACTATATGAAATCAAACAAAACTTACCTTGATTCATTGGCTTTGGAAACTCAACCGCGCCGCCATGAAATTGAAAGAACCACCAGAACCCTAACTTTCAATATCCTACTTATGCCGCACAACCGAACCGTTCATCGCTAATTTCAAATTTTCCGTTCTTGAACTCAGATTTCCACATACTCTCTTCAAATCCCTCTTCTTCGTCGCTAGCAAGAGTTTGAAAAATAAAAACATTTTTATTCATTTCCAAGATAAAGAGAGGACGCACTCATTCACGTTAACACGCACAGTGAAAGGTATTTTTGGCACTTTCCATAACAATATGTAACATATCATAACCAAAATAGTGTTATGCGTATAAATTTAATTCCTCCTTTTCTTATGTATATGCACTCCAATTTCCATGTTTGTAATGCTCCAGAGAACTTACTCTCTACTTCCAAATAAAAAAATAAGTTATAAATTTCTTCACTCCTTTTGTGCTCATTATTAGACTAAGCTTGTTTTTGATGTTGTTATCAATGGTTTTCCTTAACATTTGTAGATGTATGTAGGGATGTTAAAATGATTTTTTTCAATTGGTTTTAAATGGAGTTTAAATATAAATAAATTCCTATTTAGACCCATTTAGTTTTTTTTTTTTGTCAAACAGACCAATTTAGTTTAATGTGTTTTAAATGGGTAGTTATGTTTGAACAAAAAAGGTAGTTATGTTAAGACTCATTTATTAAATGGTTTTTATTTAAAATTAGTGGGGATCATGTTAATCTATTTAACTTAATATATTTAATTAATTAAAAAATCAAAAATGCAATTTGCGGCTTTGGTGGAAAATCACGATTTTTCAATTTCGGCAGGAAACGCTATCTATTCTGAGAAAACTCGGTTTCATGGCTACGGCGGAAAACACGATTTTTCTGTTTCAGCAGAAAATACTAATTTGTGGTTTTGACGGAAAAAACTATTTCACGGTATAGCGGGAAAACATGATTTTCCAATTTCAGTGAAAACTGCGATTTTACAGTTTTGGTGCGAAAATACAATTTTGTGGTTATATCGAAAAACCATAACTATGGTTTGGCAAGAAAAAAAAAATTAGTGGGAATGCGATTTTACAATTTGTGGGAGAACACAATTTTGCAGTTTTTGAGGGAAAACATGATTTTGTAGTTTTGGCGGGAAAATTCGACCAGTTTGTAAAAATAAGTTTAACATTACTACCTTTTAGGTGGGACTCCATCATATAACTCTGTCAATTCTGAGAGCCTACCTCAAATAAGTTTCAAATCATTTACCACATTAATTTCTTTCAACGATCTTAGTCCCAATCCTCCTTCAATCTTAAATTTGTAGATGTCCACTGATGCTACTTTAGCTCTTGTGGTATTTAGCTTCGGTTCTGACCAAAGAAATGCAGAACATAATTGTTTGATCTCCTTGATCCACTGCCCTGGAAGACGATATATCTGAAGCCTAGAAATTAACAGTACTCATCAAGACTGAACGAATCGGTTGTAGTCGGCCGGCATATGACAAGAACCGACTCGTCCAAGTGTTTATAAAAGCTTGATCTTTTAAATTAGTGGCAAGTAATCATGTTTGTCATCGCTTTGGTAATCAATGGTAACCCCAAATACTGCACTGGGAGCTCCCCTTCAGCAAACGGAAAATTGGTTAATATCGAGCTGCACATTTTTGTCGGAACACAAGCCATATAGACCATTGATTTCTCCAAACTTCTACACAACTCAGCCCATGTCGCGAACTCAACAAATACTGAAATGGCACCCTCTATCGACTGTTTTGTACCTTCTACAAAGACCAACAAATCATCGGAAACCGCAAATGGATGATTGCCATGCCACAAACGATTCACTTTCTAAAGAAGGAAAATAAAATCCCTTGATATGCATCAATCAAAATTTCATAATTAATTCGCCAAACTGGAATCTCGAACCGGGATTCGGATTTCATAAACCATCGGCCTCAGATACACCAACCAAGTCGGAATCAATATCCAACATGTCTGATGACCTGAGACAAGCTAAACTCCGGGGGGAGGTACTATTTTTAGAGACGGATTTTACCCCACTCCAGACCCAGTCCAAGAGTCTGATCACGTGTCACTAGCAAAAAAAAAGAAGACAATAGTCCCTCGAAGGTCGAAGGGTCCATTCCGAATTGACATAATCAAAACCAAAACATAAAAAAAAAAAATCAAGGCATTTAAGTGGACCATAAATGCACATGAAAACTCGCCGGAGATTGCGCCATTATGATCAACACCATCAACACCTATAAAAGGGTACCACAAAGAATCCCATTCTAATTTCTTCATATCAAACTTATAGTCTAATGCCTTTGTACTCTCTTGTTCTCAGATTCCCTTCGGGTTGTACCAGCTCGCATTATCAATAAAACACGCACTTTTTCATACTTAATTAGTCTATTTGTTTTTTTTAGATTACTTCTCATGCACGTTATTGTAATTATGTATCCTATTTCTGAGTGAATTTTGAGATCAATCACTACTCTTAACTTGGTGCTAGATCAATACAACCTAGACACCAACTAAGAGTTTATCCATTCTTAACTTGCTGCTGGACCAATACAACCCACATCAACTAATTGACTGTCATTATACACCAACAGTTCAGCATTTAACAAGATGAAGAACATGAGAAATTAGAGAGGAAGAGAAGAAAATAGAGAAAGAGACCCTTACACACATCTCTCTGGTTCAATCTATCTACTACTACTCCCAGTGAAACGGAAACATTTGTGGAAGAGCCACAACCTCATTACCGGATGTAACTGACCCATCAGAGACTGCACTTGCATTCTCAAACAATGCGGGCCTGTAAAAAACCGTATCTACTGCTTCTTGGGACAAAGAAAGTGGTATTGACGAGGAAGATGATGACAGAAGAGAGAGAGCAAAATCAGAGTCATGCCTGCAACTCGTCATTCTCTCACACAAGGATGCTGTTCTCGAGCTCTCTTCTTCTTGCAAGGAAGAGAACTGTTTCCCTCTGCTATTTAGAGAAGAAGAGTCTGGGAACATAATGCCGGTCTTTGCAGGAGAAGAACCAGCATAGCTCTGGTTCTGCCCGTAACTCGAACCATTGGCCATAGCTTCGCTCACAAGACCGTTTCCCCAGCTCGAGGTCGCAACAGATGTAGTTGGAAACACATGTGAAGCGCCACGAAACTCCACCAATTTGCTACCTGACAACAAAATGGTGCTTAGGAACTAAGTATATTGGATCCTAAGAAACAAAAAATTTCTTAACCTTGGAAGAAGTGTGCAGGAGGAGCGATGTGGTCGGTCTGAGGCTTCCGTCTTCTACGATTGTGTCCATCAAGACGTTTCCTACAACTTCTCTTCCCGTCATCAAACTCTTCCAAAGCATGAAACCTACGTATACAGACATGGTAAAGTTATTAATACACAAAAGCACATGTTCAACTATCCAACATACTTACAAGTTTACCTGCTGCACTGTTGACAAAACCTCTGTTTATGACCACTGATTGTAACCACAGGAGTTTTAGAATGGACATCACAGACCTTATGTCTTTTATGATACTCTCTAGAGTTACTAAAATCAGAATCACATCCATCAACAAGACAAAACGGGATCTGGTTGTTTTCAGTAGCATTCCCTCTTGTCCTTTTGGACGAACCAGAGTTTCTTGAAGCTTCTGGTTTGGGAAAGGCAGTAGTCTCTTTCCACTTACTTAGACATGTCACTTGTTCTGTATTACCAAAAGCAGAGGAGGAGTTTCCGATGTTCCTACCTAGTTTTAGATCAAATGAGAACTCTCCTTTTGGCTCCAATCTTGGTGATGATGATGACCCATCTATTGGAGTTAAATCCGGTACAGATTCTTGATCGAAATGGGGTAAAGAACCGGAGCTGAGTTTGAAGTTCCAGTCCATTTAAAGATTGTGTTTGTTTTTTTCTTCTTATCAATCACTATAAAACGAAACCACAGTCTCAAAAAAAAAAAAAAAAAGAAACTACAGTCTCAAGATTTCTTCTTTTGGTCCTGTTGATCTAAACTGACAACGAGGTTTAAGAAAGGAACAGAAAAAATCAACTTTCAAACATGAAACCCTAGTCATTTTGATGCTGGGAAACACAAAGGTGTGTAATTTCAAGAAAAACACACAAAAAAAAAACTCTTTTTTAATTTTCAGTTGAAAAACACAATTATTATTTCCAATTTTCTGTTTTGACTACAGTTAATTACAAATTACCAAAAAGGGGCAAAGCTTATCGTATTGAAAAAGGTAATGGGAAGTGCAGAAATGTACAACTAGAACAGATCCTTTTTTTTTTTTTTTTTTGATCAAAAAAAAAAAAGAAAAAAGGAACGAAAAAAAAAACAAGAAAAATATATAACTTTCAGTTTTATGTTTCACTTCATCATAAAATTACTAACATCCTCCGCAAGAATTTAAAAATGCAAAAAGGAGAAAGTTCAAAAAAAAAAAAGAGAAAGATTAAAGAAAGATGAAACATGTTATTCATAATCATAAATTATCGGTTAAAAAAGGTGCGGTAATTGAACGTTGAGCAATCTTACCAAATCCATGCACCAACCAGTAGTCAGTAGAAGAAACCGCAAAAGAAAAAAACGAAATATACAAAAATGGACAAGTCAGAAAGAGAGAAGATGGATTTTCTTTTGCGAGAGATAATGGAAACAAGTCGACAACAAGAGGGGCTGCTGCCTGCTGCTGCAATAATGCAGCGAGAGAGAGTGCGAAAGAGGAAAAAAAAACCTATAACTAAGTTTTAAAATATATATATATAAGTTTAAAAACAAGTTTACAAAACGAAGCTTACTTTAATTGTTTCTTTGCTTTCCTAATATAGGATTTGTTGATATCCTTTTTTAGAGAGAGGAAAGGGACAGCTGTTGTTGGTTGTTCTTCTGCTAACTCTTGTATTTTTTTTTTCTTTATTTGTTTTGTGGGGTTTATTTGTCTGCCATCCAACAAGTTTGAAACTCTGAAATGAAAAGTACACAATAATATTAATTAAATGTTTATATATTTTATATTTTAGTTGTTCAGAAGAAAAATATATATTTTATATGTTAATGCTACAGTTGTCTTATCAATTGGGACATGGATATAAAACATGCAGGTTGGATTTAATATTAATTTTATTATTGAAATTAGGATTTCAAAAATTTTAAGGCTAAAATTTGTATTTTCATGTTAGAATTAAAGAATCTCCCAAACATAAACCTATTTAAAAATCGTAGAGGCACGAAGGGTCATAAGAGCATGATTATTGGAAGGTTCTCTTAGCGGAATATAAGAATCTGTCTTTTAATTTTTAACTAAAAAAGCTAAGAATCATTTATTAGGATGAAGTTCTTAGCGGAATATAAGAACATGTCTCTTTTATTTAAGAGTCGGTTCTTAGTTTTTTTAGTTAAAAGTTAAGAGTCAAATTCTTATATTCCGTTAAGAACTTCACCTTAAAAACCCTCCAATTATCATGCTCTATTGTCTTTCGGTCCATGTCCCACTTTATCTGAACGATAAATGTAAATACACCCAACTGGTTTTTTTTTGAACATTTACACCCAACTGATTTATAATCAGTATATACATGTTATGTCTTAAGCATGTGATTATCCAAATATTTACTTTATTTCCATCAACTATCCACAACTTTATGTTAATGTTATATAGTACACAATACATATATATATATATATAGCAATAGCAATCTATCCGATTTTATTAGTTCTCAAACATGATCACCGATTTTCTTACGGGACAAAGATGATTTTTCACTACTGAGATTAACAAGCCTCTTTGTTATGGGAGCAATGAACATCCGATAGAGTTTCATCACATTTACATGAAGAATGTCAAACTTTCTTTTTATTCTATGAAGTGTACGAAGGTCTTACAATTTTTAGAAGTAATATTCGCTTTATCGGGTATGTCTACACCAATAGAAGAACTGATTTTCGCTTTTTACATAAACTGTATTAAATTCTTTCCTAACTTCATAATCTAACATATTCCAAAAATATACAATGGCAGACAAATTTACACTTAATGTTAAAAGTTTTGTTGCTGTGATTTATGTTGATTATGTTCTCTAGTGGTTTAATTTTCTGAATCCGTAATCAGTTCTAAGTAGTATTGTATAATTTTTTGTTGACAAAAAAGTAAAAAAGAAGATAAATAGTATTTTCAATAGTATGTTGGTTTTTAAATGTTTATGATGAACATAAATAATAAAATGGAAAATAATAAGTAAAGAGGTATATAATGCTTTTTTGCTTACATACTATTGAAAATACTAATAAAACAGAGCATGTGAACGTGCTTCGCACCTCACAAACATCTTCTTCTGTTTTTTTCCCTCCCCATCTCTTTCTTTCCCCAATACACGCTATTTCTTTGAACCACAGTCACGCTTTCACGGGTCACAAGTCAATAAATAACATGTTTTTGGTTTTCTGTTTTTTTTTTCCAACAAGTAATAAACATGTTTTTTTTTTCAAAGAACATGTTTTGTCTTCAGAAAATAAAACTAGATCTCTATTAGAGATGGATTTAACTCTCTCATTTAAATCTTTATTTGGCCTAAAACAGAAAAGTCAGTTGTAAATAGAAATTAGAAGGAAAAAATCATGAAAAAGGATCTAAAATGTAATAGATTATAAAAGGCATCATAAGTCAACATATTGGAGGTGGGGTTTACTCCATTCCAAACCCGATCTAAGATCCAATTCAGTAAACCAAAAGACCATTAGAAGAATAACATGGCCCATGAAGAAAGAAAACAATTATAAACTCGAAATAGAGATAATTCCGACCTGACATGACCCGGTCAAACCAAAACGTTAAGAAAATCAACATTGAAGACAGTCTTCAATGCACCAGATCCTCACCGGAGATCATGTTGCCGTAACAATCCTTCTCCAAATATCTATAAAATGATGGCAAAAGAGAACGAGAGAGGATCCAAGGTTTTTCATACATCATTTTATTCTCAGATTACTCTAGAGTTTACCTGTATTTTTATACCCCATGTTCATCACACTTATATAAGCTCAGAGATCAATAATAATCGATTTTTGATACCAAAATCATCAATAAACATTATTTTTACATATTACTTCGTTGATACATCAGTATAAATCGTAAGTCTAATTTCTAAATGGATTTTGAGATCTATCATTTAACGCTAGAAGGTGGGTACAAAAGTCTCTGAAAGTTCCGAAGAGAAACACATATCGCAATGACTGAAGTACATTTAACAGGAAACAACTTGAGTCTCACCTGCAAAGACATCAATTCAATGCAGATAATGTTGGATAAGCTTGAGTTGCAAGTTTCTTTTTCCTTATTTAAAGTTATGTTTATCTATAAGAATTAGGATATTATGTTTTGTGATAATACTATGAGGATTAGGAGTTGTCTAAGTCCTATATATAGTGATGCATATTGTGATGCATAGGTGTGTGAGTTTGTGATCTTGATATTGAAATTGGTGATTGAATAATAAGAAAAGAACTTCTTATTGATATTGTGATTCTATATTTGGTATCAGAGCATAAAAGCAATGTGATCAGCCTTCAATTAACACAATGACTGATGCAAAAGACGATCTTGTGCTAAGCAACAAAGATGTCGGAGCCGCCTCTGTTAAACTTCCAATGCTCACTTCTTCTAACTATACAGTTTGGGCTATGAGGATGAAGATAGCATTAAAGGTTAGCAAAGTCTGGGAAACAATCGACCCCGGGAGCAAAGCAGAAGATAAAAACAATATGGCCATCGCCTTGTTGTTCCAATCAATACATGAAGCTTTGGTTCTTCAAGTCGGGGAATTAGACGACGCAAAATCTGTTTGGGATGCTGTGAAATCGCGCCATATAGGAGTAGAAAGAGTAAGTGAAGCGAGACTACAAACTCTGATGGCAGAGTTTGATAGACTCAAGATGAAGGATGCAGACACAATCGACACATTCGTGGGAAAACTTTCAGAGATATCCTCCAAGTCAGCTTCCTTAGGAGAGTCGATAGAGGAACCGAAAATTGTTAAGAAATTTTTGTCAAGCTTGCCAAGAAAGAAGTATATTCATATCGTTGCTTCAATTGAGCAAGTATTGGATCTAAACTCAACAAGTTTTGAGGATATCATTGGGAGATTGAAAGCTTATGAAGAAAGAGTCGCCGAAGATGAAGAAGAAGCAGTTGATGACTCTAGTAAGCTGATGTACGCAGATTCAAAACAAGAGAGCTATGGCAACAACTACAATAACCGTGGACGTGGGCGTGGTGGTCGATCGGGTTGGCGAGGAAGAGGTCGTGCACGAGGTTTGTTTCAACAACAAAGAGACGCGTATCGGCAAGGACAAGGTGGTGGTGGAGATGCATCTCACATTACCTGTTTCAATTGTGATAAGCTTGGTCACTATGCTACAGATTCTCCCGATAAGCTATTAAATCTTCAAGAAACTGTCGAGAAGAAGGAGGAAGACACTCATGAAGCTGATGCTCTCATGATGAATGAGGTAGTTTACCTTAATGAGAACAAAGGTGAACCCTAAGAGGTTTGAGACTGAATCTGACGCAATGGATGTGTGGTGTCTTGAAAATGACGCTAGCAACCACATGAGTGGTAATCGACTTTTTTTCTTCGAATTGGACGACTCGATCACTGGAAAAGTACGGTTTGGAGACGATTCAAGATTGACATAATGGGAAAGGGTTCAATCTGTTTCATAGTCAGAGGAGGAGAGAAGAAGATATTAAAGAATGTATACTACTTACCGGCATTGCGGAGTAACATTGTCAGCTTAGGTCAAGCTACAGAAGTTGGATGTGAAGTACGTATGAAAGATGACCAACTAAGCCTATTTGATAGAGACGGATAGTTGATGGTTAGGAGTACAAGATCAAAGAACCGTCTATATAAGGTAACCCTACAGGTTGATCTTATACAATGCTTGCAAGTGAAAGGATTTGGAGACTATACGTTATGGCACGCACGGCTGGGGCATATTAACAAGGATACGATGCGACTCATGGTTAGTAAGGAGCTGGTAAACGGCATGCCTGACATTGACCGTTGCTCTGAGACATGCGTGTCATGCTTGAAAGCAAAACAAACTCGGAAGCCCTTCCCACAAGCAACATCATATCGTGCAAAGGAACTTCTTGAGCTTGTACATGCCGACTTATGTGGACCTATCACGCCATCAACTCCAGCCAACAATCGATATGTTTTTGTTCTTATTGACGATTGTTCTCGCTACATGTGGACGGCATTGCTAAAGGAAAAGAGTGAGGCCTTTGAGAAGTTTAAAACCTTCAAAGTACTTGCTGAACAAGAAACACATACAGAGCTAAAAAACTTGCGGACAGATAGAGGAGGAGAATTTTGTTCACGGGAGTTTCAGGCGTATTGCGAGAGGAATGACATTAAACGACACTTGACTGGGCCTTACTCTCCACAACAAAACGGTGTAGTGGAGCGACACAATAGAACGCTCCTAGAGGTGATCAGGAGTATCCTAAAACACATGAATCTACCGAACCATCTCTGGGGCGAAGCAATAAGGCAGTGCACCTATCTAATCAACCGAGTTGCAACTAGGTCTCTTGATCTAAGCACACCATATGAAGCTTTGAAGTCACACAAGCCGAACCTCTCTCACGTTAAAGTGTTTGGATGTGTCTGTCACGCAAGAACCGAAAGGGCAGGAAGAAAGAAACTCGACGACAGATCCAGAACTCTTGTACATCTTGGAATAGAACCAGGATCAAAGCTTATCGTCTATTTGATCCATTGAGTAAATGTATTGTTGTCAGTCGGGATGTTGTGTTCGAAGAAGAAAAGAGTTTGAATTGGACCAAGGACGACAACGGTGATCCTGGAGAGCTTGAAGTTGACCTATCTCGTCTGATCGTTAACACAAACGAAGATGGACCTTCATCTCCGACTAATGAGGTCGAAGAAGAACTCGATAATGGCAACAATGGCAGCAGCAAAGAAGACGAAGTCGAGCCATTACCTATATGATCAACAAGGATCACCACCAGACCATCATATCTCGATGATTACGTCCTTCTTGCTGAGATAGAAGGAGAGCGACTGCTGATGATTGTTAACGATGAGCCTTGGGATTACAATGAAGCTAAGAAGATGAAAGTTTGGATTGATGCTTGCAAGGATGAGATCTTCTCTATAGAGAAGAACAATACTTGGGATCTTGTTGAGCTACCGGATGGTATAAAGACAATAGGCTTGAAGTGGGTCTTCAAGATCAAACACAACGCTGACGGGACTATCAGCAAATACAAAGCGCGACTGGTAGCTAAAGGTTATATTCAACGGCATGGAGTGGATTACGACAAAGTGTTCGCTCCGGTGGCTCGTATTGAGACTATACGGTTGATTATTGCGCTGGCTGGTTCACATGGTTGGGAGATACATCATCTCGACGTCAAGACCGCTTTTCTCCACGGAGAGCTGAAGGAGGAAGTCTTTGTGAATCAACCTGAGGGCTTCACGGTCTCAGGAGAAGAACACAAAGCCTATAGACTTAAGAAAACCCTTTACGATCTACGACAAGCTCCGAGAGCATGGAATATAAGACTTAACATGATCTTGCGAGGCTTAAACTTCCAGAGATGTTCCAAAGAACCCTCTCTTTATCGTAGAGAAGAAAATAAGGAGCTTCTCATCGTGGTAGTCTATGTTGATGACCTGCTAGTCACCGGCTCTTCTCTACGAGCTATACTGAAGTTTAAGAAAGAGATGGGAGCTAAGTTTGAGATGAGCGATCCTGGGAAGTTGACGTACTATTTGGGAATAGAAGTCTTGCAGTATGACGGAGGCATCATACTCAAACAGGATAGATATGCACAACGGGTCCTTGAGGAATGTGGCATGAGCTCGTGTAACCTAACACATGTGCCTTTGGAGCAGAACACACAGTTCTCTACTGCGAATGACGAGGATAAGGTTGATGAGAAGGAGTTTCGCCGGAACATTGGGTGCTTATGCTACTTGTTGCATACACGACCGGATCTTGCATTCAGTGTTGGAGTCTTGAGTAGATATATGCAAGATCCTAAGGTATCACACGGAGCTGCAATGAAACAAGTTCTTAGGTACCTTCGAGGTATTGTCTCTCTCGGCTTGCGTTATGAACGGGGAAAAGGTACTGGTTTGTTAGGTTACAGCGACAGTTCATGCAATATAGACATAGATGATGGTAAAGGCACAACAGGACATATATTTTATTTCGGTGAGAGTCCTATAACCTGGAGCTCGACAAAGCAAGAGCTGGTAGCTCTTTCGTCGTGTGAATCAGAATTTATGGCTGCAATAGAAGCTGCAAAACAAGCTATTTGGTTGCAGGAATTACTAAGCGAAGCTATTGGAGAAGCTAGTGAATGTGTGGTCATTAAGGTTGATCACAAGTCAGCAATTGCGCTATCAAAGAATCTGGTGTTTCATGGACGAAGCAAGCACATTCATAGGAGATTTCATTTTATAAGAGAGTGTGTCGAGAATGAGTTGGTTGAAGTTGAACATATTCCGGGAAGTGAGCAAAAGGCGGATATCCTCACCAATTCACTTGGTCGAAATAAGTTTAAGGAGATGCGAGAACTTATTGGAGTTCAAAATGTGTGTGAAGACAAGTTCAAGCTTAAGGGGGAGAATGTTGGATAAGCTTGAGTTGCAAGTTTACTTTTCCTTATTTAAAATTATGTTTATCTATAAGGATTATGATATTATGTTTTGTGATAATACTATGAGGATTAGGAGTTGTCTAAGTCCTATATATAGTGATGCATATTGTGATGCATAGGTGTGTGATTTTGTGATCTTGATATTGAACTTGGTGATTGAATAATAAGAAAAGAACTTCTTATTGATATTGTGATTCTATAGATAACACTCCCATCATCCAGCAGGACGCAACTCAGCAGTTCAATCCTGAAGGAACTCCCACACCACCCCCAACTGGCAGTGTTACCAACGGCATCAACCATCAATCTGAATGGTATGTTATCACAAATACGTGATAATTTGCAAAAAGTTCTCTGTTTTGATTTAACATACAGGTCAGTAGGATGCCGTGGCACAGCAAGCTTTTTAACGCTTCAAGCAACTCAATCAGGTCTAGACCAACCAGTAGGCGCAAATCAATTCCTTAAGTGCATATCACCAAAGACTCCACGCCAGCCCTAATCACAAAGACTCCACGCCAGCCCTAGGTGGACGTACAAACTCAATAGGAAACAACAGATTGGGATTCTGCCAAGAATCCATCCCAATTGAAAAAACAGCGAGCCCAAAAATCGAGATCGGCATCATAAAACGAACACTGGCCCGAACTATAGCCAATCTCAAACAATGCAATCAAAAATTCACCAGGCGGCTAGCTTGGACCATGAGGTCGACAAATTCATTGAAGAGACACAAAAGACATCATTCACGGATGGCATCACCTAAAATCAAGCAGAAAATCCTCTCTTATGATGGTAAAACGGATTCCCGAGCTCACTGACAGCTTTATGCATTACAATGGGACAAACTCGTTTTGCCAAAGGAGAACTGATATACCATGGATTTTACCCATTTTTAGCCATAGTATATGAGTGTTTTAAGATATAATTATTATATTTTGAAACCTTTTTGGCATATTTATAGGTTCAGAAGTGTTTTGGAGGAAAGTGGTGATTTTTGTGTATTTTAGAGATAAAATGAGAGGAACCCCGTAGCTGCCATTGAACCAGTCAAGAGGTTGACATTCAGAGACTAACATCGATCGATGCACATCATGTACCGCCGATCGACAGCGAAGCGCGCAAGACCCTACTAGGTTATCAACCGACTTAAATCTCAAGTCACACACATTTACAGAAATACCCCTGGCTAATTTTAACCTAATATTTTTGTGCTCTGCCATTGTTCTAGGCAACACATGCTTTCATACTTTTCTACTTTTCACAGCAAACATTACTTAGGGTTTTTGTAGTATGGAGAGAAGATCCAAGACTCCTTCATAGATTTGTATTGCAACTCCAGTATTTCTAACTATATTCTATTTATGCAATTTATTCAGTTATCTATTATGATTTACTTTGCTATGTTTGAGTAATTCATCTGTTAGATTTAGGGTTCAAATAGGTTATGAGGGATTAGCCCAAAATATAGAATTTTTAAGGTGATAAATATCCTTCAAGGAATTGTTGTTAATGCATGTGTTCTAAAATAGCTAACTAGAACCTTGAACTTAGAATTGTGAACAACTACGACGATAGGTTCTGCACCAGAATTAATTCTCTTGAGCTAGGATTGCAAGAAATAAGTTAAAGATAATCTAGACAATACTAGTGAACCTATCGATCAACTCGTTAAGGCATGTCTAAGGAAACATCAATCCACACTAATCCCATAGCATTGATCAACGTTTGATCCGTATTAACAAGCAGAAGCGAAGATATTGGACTTAGTCAAACATAAGACTCACATGCGAAAGCTGAATATCTTTACACTATAAATCGAGTTCTAGGATTGACAACCTAAGTATTATATACTTATATATTCCTGATTACTTGAATAGAAACCCTAGATCTAGCGCTTTCTAATAATTGTTTACAGACCTCAAACCAATCAACTGAACAACTGCCTTGTTTGCCTTGCTTGCTTATTTACTGTTTTCATAATTTTCCTAGCTTAATCATTGCTGATTAGGATCTATTGTGTGTCCTAGCTCCTTGTGGATTCGATTCCTAAGTAACTGAACCTCTTATTTGAGAGAGTAAACGTCACTCCTTAGGGTAATTTGAGTGATATCAGGAACGAAAACCGGCTATTGTCAAAAGTTTGTCAAAAATTTATCATGAGCGTCTCCTAACTGGTTCTCTCGATTGGAGGTTAACTCTATCGATAATTTCAGAAAATTGTTTACGGTGTTCATGAGGTACTACTCCATGTTCATAGAGAAGGGAGCTTCAGATACTAACCTATGGAAAATTTAACATATAAAGGAAGATTATCTCCGTTCATTCATCAGAAGATTCAAAGCAATCCTTTCTAACATTGTCGTGAACAACAAGGCCGCGATAGCAGACCTGAAATGCTTTGTGGCATGAATCGTGTGTTCATGAAGATGTCTTGCTTGACAAACATGTCACCCTCGAGGATTCTTTCCACTAGGATTCAAGATACATGGAAATGGAAGAAGAAAAGAAAGCTCTCTCTGAAAACACGCTTCGATGTCAAAACCAAAAGATAAGACCCGCGACGACAATGACGGCCGACGAAGTTAAACGTGGAGGATCAATAGGAGATGGAGACTCTTCCAGAGATCAGACCTGGAACATTAAAGTTCTGTCATAATTCCAAGAATTTCCGCGAGGACCACAAGTCTCATGGTCTTGCCATGAAGACTCCCCTCCGAGGGGTCTGCTACACTAAAATTGGATATTTTCTACAAGTTACAGTGGTTATTGTAATACTTTAGATTCGATGCCAGAGGACCGTTTCCATCTTCTATTCTATGGTTTGATATGAAGCTAAGCCAAATCGATTGACTGCAAAATAAGAAAATCAGATAAACCAGAAAAAGAGATGGATTGGTTTGGTTTCAGATTAATAAAATTGCTAAGCCTGGGGAGATGGATCAGGTATCAAGCGATCATGAGCCAAATAACGATTCAATGAACAATTTTAAACAAGTTTACAACTAAAAATACTCATCAATTGTCGTGCCATCTCCCCCTTTTTCAAGCGATTTTAATACATAAACTGTTGTTTGGATTCAAACATGATGACAAACATTAATGCTCAGATTCGATTAGTTCACAAATTGCTCTAACATCTACTTTCGTCGGTTAGAGAGAAGTTGCTCATTCGTGCTATGTATATCAACCTCAAACACTTTTGATGAATAGATTAAACTTAAAATCATACACTAAGTGTTCATTTTAATGCAAGCTTTAAGTGAAATAATGAATGAAGACAATCTCAGCGATAATCCTTATTTGTATTTAGACACTTTAACATCCTAAACTTATCAAAATGACTACTTAGACATAAACAAAGTTAACACAAAGATAGATGATGAAGAAACATGAATAACGATTGCAAAAGAATGAAATAGAGTTCAGGGATTCTTCTCGAAAAATGACAGAGAGAATAAATCCTTCTCCCTTACAAAGTAGAAAAATCGCAAGTGTCCTTGTATTTTCTGTTCTACATAAAAATTGAAGTCTCCTCCGAAATAAAATGAAAAACGTCATATATTGCAGGTTGCAGGTGGTTGGGAAAAAGAGGGGGAATCTTGATATCACTCAAATTACCCCCAAGGAGGGACGTGTACTCTCTCAAATAAGAGGTTCAGTCGTAGTACTTAGGGATCAAATCAACAAGGAGCTAAGGAAGACAATAGATCCTAATCATCTTATGATTAAGCTAGGCAAACAGAGTAATTAATAAAAAGCAAGGGTGAACAAGGTAGTTGTTTAGTTGATTGATTGGTTGAGGTTGTAAACAATTATGAGAAATAATTAGATCTAGGATTTCAGGTAATCATGATTGTAGTGATATAGATGCCAAGGTTTTCAATCCTAGAACTCAAATTCAAATTGCAAAGTATTCCAGCTTCTGCATGCGAATAAATCCTATTTACTAAGTCCAATATCTCAGATGTTGCTTGTTGATATGGTTTGAACGTCAATTGATGCTATGAGATTAGCGTCGATCGACGTTTACCTAGGCAAGCTTTAGTGAGCTGTTCGATAGGTTCACTAGTATTAACTAAATCAGCTGTCGCTTGTTCCTAGCAATCCTAGCTGAAGAAAATTAATTCAGGTAAAAACCATGCCGTTGTGTGCACCTAATTATCTTAAGTTCAGGCTTCTAGTTAGCTACTCTAGAACACAAACATTACAAACAATTCCTTGAAGAAATTTTTTGTCACATTTGCGTATCTATATATTGGGCAAATCCCATAGCCTTACTTTAAACCATAAATCTAACAAAGGTAACTCAGACATAACAAAATATAACATAGCAAATATCTGAATAAAATGCATATAAATAGAATAAAGTAGAAAAACTAGAGCTCCAATACAAAACTCTGAAGGAGTTTTGGATCTTCTCTCCAAACTACTAAAAACCCTAAACATGTTTTGCTATGAAAATAATAAAGTATGAAAGTGTGTCTTACCCAAAATAATGGCAGAGCACATAAATATTAGGTTAAAGTTGGCCATGGATATTTCTGGAATTGATGTGGAACTTGGGCCATAAGTCGGTTGGGAACCAAGTTGGGCCTTGCGCGCTTCACTGTCAATCGACGAAAAAAGTTGTCCGCCGATCGATGTTTGTCTCTGATTTTCAACCTTCGGACTGGTTCGGTCAGCTACGGATTCTTCTCATTTTATCTCCAAAATGCACCAAAATCACAATTTTCCTCCAAAACACTCATGAACGTGTAAATACTCTTAAAAGGCTCCAGAATATAATAAATAACTCCTAAAACAACTATATACCATGGCTAAAAACTGGTAAAATCCATGGTATATCAACTCCCCCAGACTTACTCTTTTGCTTGTCCTCAAGGAAAACAAGAATAGTCCTAATGAAAGAGGTTTTGAAAACAGCAGAGACTCACATGATTTAAAATCATTACTCTCACTTCTGAAAATATGATAGGTGGAAGTGAATCATTACTAATGATGATCCAATGTACTACACTCTATCTTAGTCACCATTACCATACATCACACAACTCCACTGATAGTGTCTAACGTACCCTTCTGCTTACCTCATTTCTGCTTAAAGTAAATGTGTAGGCTACATCTTGGGAGTATCGATCAAGGGACACATGGAATCAACTCAAGCAAGTATCTGGACCCACAGGTAACCCTTTCTGGTTTTCCCTCTCTCTTCTCTTCTCTAAATCCGATTTTTTTTATTATATAGTATATATAGTATTACTGGGAAAACTGTAGGTGAATAGTAGAGTCATCGATAATGTATCTACCCTTCACTTCCAAACAATATGTGATCATTCTATTAGAGTAGAATAATGGGGCCGCAGGAAAAATTTCAATCTTTTGTAAATATGGATGCCAAAGAAAGGTGGAAGGAGAACGAGAGACACTAAGTTTAATACCTTCCAGACTTCCAAAAGGACTCCGATCCAATGTATACCAAGCCCCAAAACAAAGCAAGTAGAATAGATTAAAGTTGGAAGTCAGCTTTGGTTTCTCCAGACATTCTCAGGAAGTGTGGATGTGAGTAACATGTGATACACTGCCGTGTTTCCATCTAATACATCTTGCAGTCAATAAATCTAGATGGTGCTAGAGAGTTGTTAGAGTAGTAACTAAAATGTAATAAGATCATAATCTTCTTTGAGAACCTGGACAATGAAGTTGTTGAGAGGAAGATTGGCTCAGTTGAGTCCCAGTACTATCCCACAGCCGGTGAAAATTCCTCCTGGTGTGTGATTGCGTTGACAAACTTAAAAGGTCTTTTAGTCCGGGAGAGTTCTGATTAATTCTAGCTGTATATGGCATCAAAGATGATCCGAGCTTCCACCACTTTCGAACACTGCATAAGATTGAGGGTATACAGCTAACCAGCTATCATTGAACAGAACACAATCTATCTTCTTTAGGATAAGACCTTCAGTTCGCTTATTACACCAAGTGTATCGAGGACCATGCGAGGCTAAGTCCAAAAGGGAGCAGTACTGCACAATCTCGTTAAAATCCCTCATTCCTTGCGTCACCATAGGAGATCTCTCATGTGAGGAATGATCTTCCATCTCCAAAGTTTCATTAAAACCACCTACTACTACTATCCAAGGTTTGTGTCGAATAATAGGTGAATCCTGATGAAGTTTTAAATCTTTTCATAACTCCCTTATTTCTTCTACTGCATTTGAAGCATAAACAATCGAGTAGAAGAATTCCTCTGCTCCATCTATCGATATCGATACTGTGAGATTTTGTTCACTTTTAAAGAATGGAGTTACTCTCACATCTGACTTCCACACCAACCATATTATTCCCAATGTATTCATGAGGAGGATAGACAGACAATACAGGATGATGAGTGTAGAGAAGTCTACGATTTATTGTGGTGGTATGCAGGAGGAGGATAGACAGGCAATACATGATCAGTTTCACTTGGACGTTGGCCTGTTACCTGTTATATATTTAGGCCTTCCTCTCTTGACAAAGAGAATGGGCAAAAGTGTTTACTAACCTCTCATTGAAAAGATAAAGAAGCGAATTAGCCTCTGGACAAACCGTTTCTTATCTAGGGCCAGGAGATTGCAACTTATTAAGTCCGTGCTCATAAGAATTGCAAACTTTTGGATGTCGTCCTTTTGCCTTCCAGAAAATTTTTTGAAGGAGATAATAGTTTGTGCTCAGATTTTCTCTGGTGTTCCGGAGTTGAACGCTAGTAAAGCAAAAATTTCTCGAGATGTGGTCACGCCAAAGATAGAAGAAGGGGGTCTGGATCTAAGGCCATTGAAAGAAGTTAACATTACTTGTTGTCTGAAGCTAATATGGAGAGTCACATCTTCTCATTTTCTTTGGGCTCGGTGGGTTACAGAGTACTTGCTCAAGGGAGAGACGTTTTGGGCAGTACGTTCAAACTCAACATTGGGAATATGGGTGTGGCGTAAAATTTTGAAGTTTCGAGATAAATCGAAGGACTTCCATCGCATTGAAGTTAAGAATGGGTGTGGCACCTCATTTTGGTTTGATGCATGGTCAGATATGGATAGCTTATTTGATATTGTGGGAGCAAGGGGTTGTATCGACATGGGAATCTCTCTGACCGTGACGGTGGAATCTGTTATGTCACGACTCCCTCGACGGCATAGATACGATCTCTACATTATGTTTGAGGAAGCACTGAATAAGCATAGATGTAAGATGAGTACATGAGAATACGTTGTGTTATGGAAGGATAATATAGATGTTTTCAAACCGAAGTTTGACACAAGTAGCACGTGGTTACTGCTTCGCAGTTCAGCACCGCAAGTCAGCTGGTACTTGCGGTGCATAACTGACTGTCCACTGGGGACAAAATGATCCTCTGGAACTCTGGAATAAATTCTGGATGTGTTCTGTGCCAACACCAGTTCAAAACTAGAGAACATTTATTCTTTGAATGCAGCGATTCTCAAGAGATATGGCTGAACCTGACTCAAAATATCCTGCCTTCCCAATTCACCTCTCGATGGCAAGACATCAGGGAGATACTGTCTGATAATACCCAACCGATGATACTGCTCTATCTCCTGCGATATAGCTTTCAAGTGGTTCTCTACTCAGTTTGGAAAGAACGAAACAACCGTCGGCATGGTCAAGGGCGAGTCTAGAGAATTTTTCTATTGGGTACACTATCAATAATAAAACATTAAAAATAGAGATTGTGGGTGCACATCATAAACTTTCCACCAGATCTAACATATTCACTATGTTTTTTTATTAGGAAATTTAAGTTATAAATCATTTTATGGGTGCACAGGCTCTATAGTAATGTTCGGCTTCGCCCCTGGACATGGTACTTCACCAACTCTGGCCTCTGATGATAAAAACTATTGATAGACAGATTCGAAATCAGTGTCTCTTATTGGGCTCAAAGAGGATTCGACGTTTCGGAGCTGTGCTTCAAGTATGGCTACCTACACGATAGGAGTTTGAAAAAAAGTCTGTACTATGTTTTAAAATCTCTGTTTCCAGTAATTTAGTCCGTAAAAAATAAATTTTTCTGAATAAACTTTACATATTATTCAAAACAATAAAATATATATAAATAATACGGTTATACTTCCTAAACCAAGCAACAGAACTGCCCGTAAAAAATATGAAAATGACACGCCTGTACAGACTTTACTGTTTAAGAAACATAATTGATAGAGTCGTAAACTGGGTTAGCCCACCTCTATTAGCCCATATCCATTTGTCCATTTATTGTTTGCGGTCAGAAAATGACCATGTCCATTAAGAACCATGTCCATTAAGGACCAGACTCACTAACATCCGTGTTTACATGGGCTGCCATGGAATCCATAATAGACCATATAAGAAAAGTTTAAATTTTGCGGTTTTGGCAGAAAAAGTTAATTTTGCGGTTGTGGCGGAGAAAATCGATTTTTCGGTTTTAGCAAAAAAAAACAGATTTTCCGATTTTGGCGAGAAACCCCGATTTTGAGGTTTTAACGGGAAAACTCGATTTTTGCGGTTTTAGCGGGAAAACTCGATTTTGCGGTTTTGGCGACAAAAATCAATTTTTGGTTTTGGCGAAAAATTTGATTTTGCGGTTTTAGCTGGAATACTTGATTTTATGATTTTGACAAAAAAAACTTAATATTAAGATTTTAGCGGAAAAAATCGATTTTGCGATTTTGGCAGAAAAACTCGGATTTTAGAAACCTTAGCTTTTTGTGACCATTGGACCGCCCATGTCCACATAGTCCAAATCCATTAACGCTCATTACCCATTGGTCATGTGATTCTTGTTCATTTATAATCTGTATGGACAAATGGATGACCATTGGACCGCCCATGTCCACATAGTCCAAATCCATTAACGCTCATTACCTATTGGTCATGTGATTCTTGTCCATTTATAATCCGTATGGACAAATGGGTGTCACTAAATTAGACTCATTTATATTTGGACATGGGCAACCAATAATCAGCCAGCCCATTCCACAGCTATAATAATTGATACATTTTAGTAGGAACTTATGAACCCGTTGATGTATTGTAAAACAATTGCAAACTCAGAAAAATTATTTTAAATCAAAATCTAAACTATAGCAGGCAGTTACTTTTTAAAACATGTGTTAAACCCCGAATTGGAAATGATTTTTTCTTCTTTCAATTTGGTTTGTTTGGAGGATTTGTAGTTCGGTTTATGACTTCTCTACTAGTTTTACTTGGTATAATTAAACATCATTATATATTTTGTTAGTATGGTTGGATTCGTCTATATGCATGTCTGGTGTTGCATAGTAACGTATTCTTATAAGATACAAGCAAACAGTAACATATTAACATAATACACATCTAAAGTTCATCCACAAAAGCTGTGAGATACTTTTTTTTTTGTGCAGCGTGAGATACTTATATTTTATACTCATTGCATCTGACTTTTTATGAATTATCACCCATATTACTCTAGCTACTCGGACTTGATTTCAAAGCGTTCGGATAGATTCGGGGTACAGGACCCCACGTACACCCGTATTGTCCAAGATCTTCTTGTTGAGTGCATTTTCCTCAGACGTGGTCATGAACAGCAACCGGCAACCCCACTCAATCAGTTCCGGACAAAATACTTTCCAAAGATACGTCACCTTAAACCATGATGGCTCGGTCACATATCTTTGTTTCCGACACACACCGTTCACTATCTCCTTTGCACAACCTGATACCGATGCTACCGGAAATCCTCCTACTTGAACCTTATTTAGTTTGAAAACGAGCAAATTATAACGGATACAGCACATCGCTATTCAAGAATGTACATGTACATTAAGGAGTTAGCTTTGACTTACATCTCTGACGTCTTGGTCGACTACTAACTCTCCTTCAGCAGAGAAATACTTGCCTTGTGCGAGTTCGAATTGAGTATAACCAGGCGTAACGATTGTAATGTGTACGTCTCCGCCAAGCTCAATTCTCAGAGTCTCGAAGAAGTTTAACAAAGCTGCTTTGCTCGCCTAACATATAGAATTATGTACAATTACTCAAAATCAACGTTGGACCAACGGGACACTTTACTAAGATATATTGTGTATAGTGACTTACTGACTTACATTGTAAAAGCTCATCCGTGGGGCGGTTAGCCATGCCGCAGAGGACGACATAACCACAATCTTCCCATTGCTTTGTCGAAGGTAAGGAAGCGCAGCACGAGTTGTATAAACTGATCCCCAGAAGTTAGTATCCTAATATATATTCAAATGATAGGTCAATGATCCAGCAGTTGGCTGATCTTGTAAATTACAATCATATAACATTACCATAACTGATCTTGTCCTAGTTATTTCTTCAAAGTTCTCGAACATTGAAATCTTCGTTATTCCAGCATTATTTACAAGATGATCCACTGTAAGGTCAAAGCGAGTCAACGGTAGACTAACCAAAACAGACTACTGATTTAACATTGAGACTATTTAAGACGGACGTGTTTTAAAAATATTTTATCTACTCTTATTGATCATATCAATATGTTGTTTTTTTGTTCGAAATAGTAACTATAAAAAGGCCGGTTTTGATCGCGAAGGAATGGTTTGACTGAATTACATCTGCCAAAATGGGAGATGGTCTCATCTACGATTCGTCTACAATCATCAGGTTTGGAGACATCAGCATGAACGGTGACAACATTCGGGGATCCAACTTCACGTGCAATCTCTGCCACTTCCTCTAGACGGTTCTTCCTTAGGGCAGTCAGAGCCAGACATGCACCTTTACTTGCGTACTCATACGCCAATCGCTGATGATAAAAATAATAATAAGTAACTCTCAAATGAATACTATTCCTTTCTTCGGTCTAAAATTTTACAATAAATTAACGCATTATAACCAAACCTCGCCGATACCGGAGGAAGCACCAGTGATGAGAACCACTTTCCCATTAAGATTTTCACAGAAAATGGTAGAGAAGATAGACTGCAAAAACTTGAAGAAGATAAAAGGAGGCAAGAAGAAGCAAAGACCAAAAAAGGTGAAGAAAGGTGCAGTAAGGTTGAGGAAGTCGTTTATCAATTCCATCTTCGATCAAAACGCATTAATGATATTGACACTCAACGACCATTTACTTATGTATTATATATAAATTCAACTATATTTTTAATAGATTTTGGCCACAACGGTGATGAGACGAAGAGAGAAGACACGCAATATCAGGTGGTATAGAATGACAACATTGCATGGGAACGACACGACACGACACGACACGTTGTGTCAAGGTGTGGAAAATGCACGTCGATCACTCGTACTCATTGTTTTCTTTATCTCTTTGACATCTCTAGAGGATAAGATCATGTCTTCGTTCCACGAAGTTATATTGTCGTTTTTGCGGAAATACATAATAAGTTACAAGAACGCTGTGGGCGGATTTAATAACAAATAAAAGTGTGCTCGTACAACATATATAAATTTCTACAAACACAAAAGATTATAAAAATATTTTTTTTATCACTTTAGAAATTTCTCAAAACTAAACTTTCAATGTTTCTTTTAAATCTTACGGAACAATTCTCCATAAAATCTATATTTATATAGAAAGACAATTTGTTTTTCTGTGTGAAATATAAAACACAGACCTAATCTAATTAGCAAATTTTCAATTTTAATTTAGATTTCTTTTTTTTTGTATCTACCTCTTAACTAATTAAACACTTATTAATTTCCATAAATTTTGGAATTATCCAACATTCACCCCTTTAATTCCAACTTAAATTAAGAATATCGATTTTTTGAACTCCAATTAAATTGTTCATTTGTTTGAAGTTAATCCTTACTAATGGCTAGTAAAGATGTTCGCCTTCTACTTAACACATGGTACGTACTGCACTTCGATTTGTCCATTCTCCACATATTCATGAATGAAATGATACTTTGAAAATATGTGCTTACTTCTTCTATGAAAACCGGATTCGTAGTTAGAGCAATAACCAATTTATTGTCGACCTCTTCGCCTTCTTTATTTAGTATCCTATATAACAATTTCTTAAGCTATATAGTTTATTTTGTTGCTTTTGTTGCCGCCATAAACTCTGGTTCGCATGATGATAAAACGACTGTCGGCTGCTTCTGCAATGTCCAAGTATCAATGATAAACCGAAAACGAATACATGTCCTGATGTGCTCATCCCGTCATCAACATCAATATTGTTTTGATGGTCTTTTAAGAATTATTCTACAAAGTTTGGAGTGAACGAAATGGCAGGAGACACCAAAAACCTCCTCATCCTCCTGTACACATTGCACAGAAAATTAATGATGACATGAGGAACAGGATCGCCATCCTCCTAAGATGTCAGAATGGCCAATGGGACGAGCTCCGGGTCAGATGGACATCGTCATGTACTCTTCCTGATAGGTAGGAATGTGGCACGGGTTTTCGTCAATCTTCTTTATTTGTTTGCTCTCTAAATTTTTTCCCATTTTTCAAGCTTTATTACACAATTGATCATCTAGATTATTGCAGATAAACAACTTTTTATTTCTTTGTTGATTAATACATATTACATTTTAACAGAAAAGATATATATCTCTCTATATATATAAAAGATTGTTTCCTCTTTTCTAGGCACCCTACGTCAGTATCCACGTCGGAAAGTCGAAAGTTTCGGACGTGGCATGTATCCAGGTAATTGAAACTCACCATATCACTTAACCTGTTGTGTGATGGGGACTGTAAAAATTAAATCGAACCCAAATTTGATCTGGAATTTGCCATCGTCACGGAAAAGTCTCGAGCCCTATTCTATCTTGCCGACAAAATATCTTCAAACGTAACATAGTGAATCTGAATCGAATCGTTGTCTTCAGCGGACTCATTAACAATCGATCTCCACACCTGAAACGATCTATCTTTAAATGCATCCTTCTTTTACTTCCTTTCTCAGAATTTTCGACTTAAAAAAGGTAAGTCCTATCCCTAAATTTCATCAGTTCTCTCCTCTCAGCTTCAGTCATAAGATTTCCAGAAATCCAGCGTTAAACTCTGATCAAAATTTTAGTTTATGGGAGATGATTTTGATTTCGATTTTGTTTGTGGAAGTTTAACTTTGTTCATGTATTGATTATCAATTTTTTTAATCAAAAGCTTTGTTTATGGGGGATGATTTAGATTTAGACTTTATTGGTTGATTTTGTTTCAATTTTTTTTTATTGATTATCAAAATTTTAATTTAAAAGCTTTCATCTGTGGGAGAAACTTTTCCAAAAGTTCCCGTTTATGGGAGATAAATTTGATTCTGATTTTGTTTTTTTTTCAGTTTATTCATGTATTGATTATCAACATTTTATTCATAGATCTTTCATTTAGGGGAGATGATTTAGAAATCGATTTTGTTGTCACTATCCAGCCTCAGGTCAAGCTGCGAACTTTAATAGGCTTGTATCTTGATGTTTCAAAACTTTATGTCATTTATTGATTATCAATATATTTTAACTACAGGAAATGGACTTTATATGCACGGGGAAGGTCACAGATATCAAGGCGGAAAATGGCTGCAGCTACTTCTCTTACATCATGTGGGTTTTGTTCTTTATGTTCACCTTTGCAGGCAGTGTGTGCTGAGAAAGTTAGTTTACCCGTTACTTTAGTTAATGCATGCAACGTGAAAGACTGTTTCAGCCGGAAGATGTTATTGGTTGGACTAGGTGTGGGTTGCAGGGATTTCGGTTGAAAGTTGAAGCTATAGCTGATGAACAAAATAATTCAAAGAAAATAAAGGAAGATGGTGACGTTGGACAGTGGAAGTATCCACCCCATCCAAACTACTTTGGAGAGGTTAGTATAGCTGATACAAGACTTTGATCACAGTTCACATATTATGACTTGATGGCACTCCAAAAATATAAGCATTGATGGTGGTTATTAATATCAGATGTTACAATAAGAATCTCCCTTGGAGTTCCCATTGTACATCAAAAATCTCCCACAAGAAACTACAGTCTGGTGTGTCTCCCACAAGATGATCCTCATAACGCCACCAAGAAGATGTCGCCTCAATGACCTGAAACACCATTGCACTGATTATTTATGCTATAGTCAGTTGGAGAAATTCTTACGCTTCGTTTCAACATAGAAAATCATCAATAATCCGGTGAACTACGGTGCCGATCGCCGCCGAGGTTTTCAAGAAAGCTGGCACTTTTGATCCTAAGAAACTCATGGGAGTTACCATGCTTAATGTTGTTAGAGCTACTACTTTTGTGGTATGCACTCATAAACACACATTCTTTGTTGTCTCTTGGGTTTGATAAATTGGTTAATGTGATGGCCTTTTATGGTTTGAAACATGCGGAAGTAATGAGTCTTGATCCTCGAGAAGTTGTTGTTCCTGTTGTTGGAGGACATGCAGGAGTTACAATCTTGCCTCTTCTTTCTCAGGTTTAACAAGATTCACCATCTTTTCTGATTGTTCAAAAACTCTTATGTATGTGTATGTTTTCATCACTATGTATGTTACAGGTGAAACCTCCTTGCTATTTCACTCAAAAATAGATTGAGTATACCGTATCCAAAATGGTGGCACTGAAGTTGTCGAGGTACATATAAGCCCTTCTCTCATCTTCCTTTGCTATTATCTTTGAATTGATTGTTTTTAATCACTTTCCAGGTGAAAGCTGGTGCAGGTTCTGCGACACTATCCATGGTAGATCTTTATTGTAACATGTGCAGTTTCAGATTTTACATTTTGAATCTTATATCTCATCACATTGAAAATAAAATACAGGCTTACGCAGCAGTGAAGTTTGCAGATGCTTGCCTCAAGGGTCTACGAGGCGATGCAAACATTGTCGAGTGTGCATTTGTGGCATCTCATGTACTGTCCTTCTGAAAAATATCATTTTGTATAAATTTGTTTAGCTTCTTTAGTTACATATAATAGCCATGTTCTTTTGATAAACGCGCTGCGTCTAGCGTCACGACTCCAAATAATCACAACAACTGCTTTGTGTAAAACTGACGCAGAAAATGATGTCGACATAAAAACTCTCGCCGTAACAGTAAAAACAGTTGCTGCTGTGAGTCGTAACTGCCGCTAGAATTTTTAGCGATCAATTATCATCGGAAATCAAACGCTGCCTCTCTTATAATTAACACCGGCTGACTGGTTTCTCTGCATTCTTGCTTTAAAATCAACGGAAATACTGAGTGTTTAGAGACGCAGCGTTTATCAAAAGAACAGGGCTAATGTATGTCTTATTCGTCACGCAGGTGACTGAGCTTCCCTTCTTCGCATCAAAGGTTCGTCTAGGAAGATGTGGGGTCGATGAAGTGTACGGTCTTGGACCATTGAATGAATACGGAGGTAATATTTAAAATCTTATGTTTACTTCACTTTGGCTGAACTTGTTCTGTGTTTAAATCGATTTGGTTCCCTATTGGTCAGGATGGGACTGGAGAAGGCAAAGAAAGAGCTTGAAGGGAGTATTGCGAATTACCTTTGTGAAGAAGTAAAGACAGTTGATAAACACTTAGTTTTATCTTTCGAATAGTGATTTTTTTGGAATAAGAACAATGCCTCGCAATTAAAGCTCCTGCGAGTAGTCTGATTTTGAAGATTTAATAAACTGCAATCACTATGTTCTTAGATACAAGAACGTTTATGAGTTCATATTCTTATCTTCTTGGTATGTTTCCTCAAATTTATGTGTGTTTTTTAACTTAGTATTATTTCACGTAAGAGCCAGTACTCCACATTATCAACCAGTGGCTTATTCATCGGCTGTAAGTGTAAGTAAACTTTAAAACTGTGATACAGTCCCGAAATACATGCAAATATGTCAAACACTGCTAATGTGCACTGAAGAAAGTAATGAGAGTCATCCCTATAAACCATAATTTTACAAGAAAAAACAAAACTTTGATGGGTAAGCTGGGTTTTTCTGTCTTTTGGATGCTACTCAATTTGTCACTCAACCCCTGTTTTATTTAACAATTTCAACAAGACATTATAATTTTAAGACAAATTCTCAAAAAAAAAAACTTAAACAAGACATTTTCATTATTATTAACTAATATGCTTCAGAATTTATTTTTGAATCTTTTGGAATTGATATGATCGAGTGACGCGTGAAATGATGCTAATATTATATGATTTTGTTTTGGATCTGAAGGAATTGTAAAATTTTATCCAGAATCTTTTAGATAATGAATTGAATTTTTTTTTTAATTACTTGATATGGAAAAGCTGTCTAAAAGTAAATTTGAGCGGTAAAATCGATACATGGTTTGTTAAAAAGCACGGAACAAATTGAGTTCCCTTTGGACATCAAGAATCTCCCACAAGAAACTACAGTCTGGTGTGTCTCCCACAAGATGATCCTCATAACGCCACCAAGAAGATGTCGCCTCAATGACCTGAAACACCATTGCACTGATTGATTTTGCTATAATCAGTTGAAAAAAATTTTAAGCTTCGTTTCAACATAGAAAATCAACACCCAAAGTCATCCGGCCAATTTCACACTTCATGATTTTCATTATCTATAGTTTTCATTTTACTTTCTTTTGCTCTGTTACAATTCTTCCCCATCAATATTTCTTGATCCTTTAGATTGCTTGGACGTTTAAATTATTAGTGGCTTAAACAAACTACATGTCAGGATTGTAGATAATATTACATTTTTTAGACAGCTGGTTAAAGGAAAAAAAGCATAAAAATATAAGGTTGTAGATTTAGGGGAAGGTCCATTAAATTAGAAAAAACTATTTTGAAAGAAAAGTTATAAAACCAAACATATCTACAATTTGGCCAATTAAACACCATAACTGTTGGGGAAAAAGAAACACCATAACTAAAATTTAATTAATTTTTGTTCATTCTACTCGTCACTTTATATATAACTAGGGTAAAACCCGCCCTACGGGCGGGTATGCAAGTGAAAAGCAATATAAAAATATTTTAAATTTTGAGACATATTTAAAATATTTAGTTTACTCTTAAAGTAATGTTAACATTCACAAATTATTTTGTTACCTTTTTACAAATCATAGACTTAAAAAGAAATTTTACTTTTAATCATGTAACTATTTTATAATTATAATAATAAATAAACCAAACTATTCGAAATTATGATTAAATTTCAGCACATAAAATATGAATTATTCTTTTCTTATACATTTTCTTTTGAATTTACTGTTAATATACTTTTAAAAAAAAATCTATTGATTTTACTATTATGAGAGAGAACCTTAACTATAATATGCTTTATTGTGAGTAGTGCAGAGAATTCATATATTTTGTTTAAAATTTATTATATATTTTTAAATAATAATTGCTTATATATTATGTATGAATCATTATTTTTGTTGATCTTTTATATGTTACGATTAAATTTTTTGAGGTCATGATATCCAACCTAAATTTCATTGCGTTGTATATCTGGGCTATGTTCTACTCTAAATTGACAGTGTATATCTTTCATATGTTTTTTATTTATTTTAGGTTATCTACTTTTATTTCTGTTTATATGTTTTTGTCAAGTTGTTTAGTTGATACTCATACTATAATATCCTTTTCTAAAAAATACCATTCTTTATGTTTTATGAAAGTAGTAAAATAGATACATGTAATAAGTAGTGAGTTTGTAGATTTATAGCCTTCTCTAACATGTTCTCAGAACCTTTTTCTTCGGTGAGATTATAGTCTGTTTTTAGAATTTAATTTGGTTGATGTCTATACATTTTCATGAAAATAATCAATGTTCATATTGTTTTTGGTAAATAGTTTTTCTAAATTTACAATTTTTACAATTCAAAGATACCATAAATGACTATTTTCTGAATTTATTAACAAATGAGTGATTACATACAAATTATTTAAATGGTATTTTTATTTTTATATATTATTGATAAATCAGATAATTTTAATAGTATCTAGAATATACTATTCAATTTTAAGTTTTTTTTACTTTTTAAGTTGGATATAAGATAATAATATATGTTTCTGATATTTGATATGGGAATAATAATAAGAATTTATCTACAAAGTTTGGTGTAACTAAACTTTTTTTTGTTTGAGTATTGAACTATTTTATTACCTTATAAAGTAATGGTTCAATAGATTGATCTAAAGAATTGTAGTGTAACATATAATGTCAGAAAAAATAAAATATAAACATAAGAAATAGCATCTTCTCCGGAGTATTATGATTTTCAAGTACACTATTAGATGTTGTTTTTCTTATATCTTCAAAGTATCATTCGGTGAGTTGAGTACATTCTTTCCATTAGAAGAAACCTGTGATCTAGGTCAGTGATCTCACATGATTTGGTTGGTCAAGATGTCCTCCAGACCCTCCATTGGGGGGCTTGAATATAGGCAGGCGAGTCTCCCCTGAACATGGAGTCAAGTAACCCTACATACCATCACTGCAAGCAGTTCCAAGAACATCATGAAACAGATTGGGGAGAATTTAAGAGTTGCAAGTATAAAATCAAACTTACCAGCTAACTTAATACTCATCCACTATGAAGTAGAAAAATATGAGAAAGTTTTGTTTCTTTTAAATTATGAACCTTAGCTCCTGTCTGACGGTGCTACGAAGAGCATGTCACAAAAACAACCGGTTACACTTCTTTTCATCCTGCAGAAATAAAGAAAAGCACTTGAAAGACAATCATTTAAGAAAACAGAGCCTGATCTAAAGGTAATTACTAAAACATTAGAGTGACGTGTTGGCACCTTTACATTTTTATTTATTCTTACCTCTGCTCTCGAGTCAGTATCTGTGAGTCTCTGCTTAATGTCCTTTGCTATCGAGAAGAAAACCTCTTCCACATTTAAATTTGTTTTGGCACTCTGTCATGTGAAATGACTTATTAGCCACACAAGCAAACAAATAATCAATGGAGTTTTATAAGTTTTCATGATATATGTTTGGCTTACTGTTTCAAAGAACTTGATTCCATATTCATCAGCAAGTGCTTGACCCTTTGATGTTGGAACAGCCTGAAACAAAAAAAATGTAAACACTATTAATATGATTAGTCGTGAATCAGGAAGTGGTAAGGTAAGCGTGAATGAAACTCCTGTGCACTGTACCCTCTTGCTCTCGTCCATATCGGCTTTGTTCCCTACCAAGATCTTGTTGACATTATCCGAAGCGTGCTGTTCGATATTACGAATCCAGTTCCTAATATCTGCAATAAGGTCAAGAAAACAGGTCCAGAACAGAGCAAAAAATGTTAAAATCAAAGATGTTATGCTTAGACAGAAGCAAAAGTTACTGTTAAAGGATTACTCGTCTGTTACATCATACACCAGCAAAATGCCAATTGCCCCTCGGTAATAAAGCTGCAAAGGAACTTATCAGTTTAAAAAAAAAAACTAAATATCCTCAAAGCATCATCCATAGCATTAAGTAGACTGCACAGAAAAATAAAAAAAAAGAGATCCTTTCTGATAGTGACTCTTAATCCTCTCTAATTCAGTTTTCAGTGGGACAACGTATGCTAAGAACACTGTTAGAACGAAAGTACACTGACCAGTGGTGATGGTTCGAAAACGTTCTTGACCAGCAGTATCCCAAATCTGGAGCTTGATGTGTTCAGTATCAAGCTCAATAGTTCTTATCTTAAAATCAATGCTGCATTAAAGCCAAATGAAAACATACGAAACTCAGTGAGAAACACATGCATCACAGTCTTTAATCTCTTAACATAGTTGAAGAAATACACATTTGAATCCAGTAGGAGTATATCACAGAAAATAGATTAAATCATCTTGAGGACATAAACGAACAAAATTGAGGAGAAAGTGATCTTTAAAAAGAAGCATATCGGGTCCGAGACTAAGTACCCACCATACCCGCGAGTATATGGATCTGGTTCATCATTCTTCGTTGAGTCCAAGATCAAACCCAAACCCATCTTTCCCTGCTCGTGATTCAATCACTTGATTTCCGGATCAGCCGGTGACGGAAAGTCTTTCCACCACGTTTGAATCTCGCCTCCACGGTTGAAAAACATAGGGCTGACTTCTATTCTAAAAAAAAGATCGATGAATTAGCGATTTTAGAGGAATATAGACACCGCCTTGCAGAGATCGAAGAAGAAAAAGACTCTTGGATTCATTGTGGAAGAAGAACCAAACCCTAAAAAAATTTACGGCTGGTCTGGCTGTCCGTGAAAAGCAGAGTTTAAGAAAACGTTTATTGAACGTTGAGTTTTATTTAGGGACGACACGTGTCACGATTATATGAACCGAGTTTCCTAGCTGGATGCTGAACTGGATGGCCTAGGAGGGATTCAAACCCTTCTTTATATATAAAGATTTCCAATAAAAAAGTTTCAATGCTAAAAATTTTGATTTGCATAAGACAGACGTAAAGAGACTCAAGTTAGTTTGCAGATGAATTATCACAGTTTCTTTTCAAGTCATATGATTCGATCACTCCTATAAAAATCAAGGTAAATCAGCTATCTTTATATTTCATGGTTGATTTTTTGGGTTATGTCTAAGTGTGATCAGTTTCATGTTGCAGGTTTATTTTAAGGAAATAAAGAAGAAATCATTTTCTGTAATTAAAATAATTTCTCATCTTTTTCTTTACTGTATCTTTATTTTCAAGTTGACCTTTGAATGGTGAGAAACTTACAGAGTTTTTTTTTTCTTGTAACTGAAAAATTACAGAGTTAGCAATGGCTTTCCGATAGAATATAAAATCGGATTCAAGATAGCTAATTTACCTTGATTGATTGGTTGATAAGTACTCATACTTTTAGAATATGAGGCTCACCTGTACTAATCATTTTATGCTAATTACAGAATTAGCAATTCTTTCTTTACTTTCCACTGAAAATATATCAGAACTAGCAATCATTCAACTAGGCATGGGCATTTCGGGTATCGGTTCCGTTAGGTTCAGGTATTTCGGTTTTCGGGTAGTTCGGATAGGGGCTAGAAGATCCATTTAGTACTTGACCTATTTTCGATTCGGATCGGATAGTTTCGGGTTCGGTTCGGTTCAGATAGTAAATGTAGGAACCGGAAAATATCCGAAAAAAGTTTGGTTCTCATTTAGATCCGGTTCGGGTTCGGATAGTTCGGGTAGTTCGGATAATTTGGATAAAATATCAAATAATTAGGATGATTTAGATAAAAAAAAAATGTGGATATTTCAGATAAAACTATATATCTGGATAGTTTCGAATACTTTTGGGTAGTTTGGATACTTTATAATAATTTAGTTATCCTCAACTATTTTTAGATACTTTTAATAGAATTTTAAATTAAAAATATATATTTAGTGATGTTATATGTATATATAATTAAAATTTTTATATATTCGGATAACCGTTCGGTTCTCGGTTCGGTTCGGTTATTTCGGATATAAAAATATAGGAACCGTTCGGATATTTCGGTTACGTTCCGGTTATTTTGCCTAGGCCTACATTCAACATGGTTGGTTTAATTACATCGATAATCTCATACATCTCTTTCACTTGATTCGGTAACTATGGTATGCTGATTTCTTATTTACACTCTTCACTTTTGTACATCCACCTGTTTTACATTAGGCCAGAGAAGCCTAAGCTATCAAATGTGCCTCTGTTATTAGTACCCCTCCAAGAAGACATGACCAAGTTTAGAATTTAGATGTACTGCGTTTCCTGACAATACTGTGATCAAAGAGGAGGGGATGCATGGGACGATACTGGGATGATTTTTCTTGGAATATCATCGAGTTGTTCCCTTGTTTATTGAAGAAGTGGAGGTAGTCTGTAGGCGGTCATGAGTCCTTCAAGTCATTCATTAGTAGCCTTTGTTACTATGTCTTGACAAACGATTGATTGCATCAAGTCGATGATAGTGGTTTGGTTCATGGGAGCTTTAGGCAGATGCACTATCATAGGAGGATCAACTTTCGTTTGTTTAGTGTTATCTCCTTGAGGTATGTAACGTCATCGTAGATCTTCTTGTCGTTTTCTTCTAATTTCTTACAGACAGCAGCAATAGTTAAATACTTAAATCTAAATTTAGCGTACTTAGATAAAGATTACAAATTCGATGGTGAGTTATTTGAAAACGTTTATTGCAAAAATCGTGAACGTTTACAAGGAAAATATAACCGAAATCGGCCAAAGGAGTGATAAAAATAACTTTAAGAGTTATGATCTATATAAACCATAACCTTGTTGTTTGTGAATGCGCATCCTGTAGGGACTTCGTGATGTCCAAAAAAAAAAAGTAGGGACTTCCTCTCTATTTATAAAGAAAAACCGGCTAGGTCTTTTCCTTTTACTTTCAACCAACTTTTTTTTCTAAACCGGTTTACGTTGACACAGAACCAAGATCATTATTTGATGGGCCTTGAAGACAGAACAAACCCCATCACTAGCACTACTTACTAGTTAACTTTCAGTTGCTCCATTATCACACGCACTATTTTCATTTCTAATTCTTGACTCAAGAACACCCAAATGATACGACTGTCGCAGCCACAAGTCCTATGAGGGATCCTTGCAAGAAGGAACAATCACACAAATTCAAAGTAGTGAAAAAAATATATACTCTCTTAACGTGTTTACAGTGGAATATCTATAGTGGTTTCAACTTAAAATACAGACAAAAGACTGTAACCGTAAAAAGGCAAAAAGTAGGTGTTTTGATGAATGTTTATGTCCAAAGATCTTGTATGTCTTCTCAATGTCAACCAAATACATCTTCTACGAAAAAGTTGATGTGAAATTATGATTTGGTTATAGTAAGAAAAGCCCTTAGCTGCTTCATGCGATGATACTTCACCAGTTATGAACCAATAAATTGATTTCACAACAACAACAAAAACTTCCATTCTGTTCGGTTAAATATGATAACTTCAAGGTTTCGTAACCAAAATATAACAAAGAAAGCTGAAGAAAAATATAACAAAGGCAAGCAGTCAAAAGGAATAAGAAAAACCTCAGAAACATTACCAAAAAACCTCGCATTAATTTCTTTCCGTAAAGTGTTTACGGAAACTCTTTCTCAGGTTTCTCTATCGGTCCATGACTTGGTCGAAGCAGCCATGAATTACCATTCACCGGGAGAACCATGGTAAACCAGACTGAAGGCAGTTTTGTCCCTCCGGTAGGGGAACTATAGGTCCCAAGAAGAGACGCCACAGATCAAGAATGATCGTTACCAACATAGCAGCACCTAAAGCATCAACAGCCACACGTGACAAGTCCCACTCATCGCTTGGTTTCTCTCCCATCCTACAAAACCCCACCATCAAATGAAAAGCATATGAAAAAGGAGTTTATGTATTCTCAAAACAAATAAAAGAACAAAAATTTGTATAAGAATGGTAGATGAAGAAAAATCCAGAGATGATAACACTAAGACCACCTTTGATACGCAACAGTCTTGGCACTATAAAGATCCAGTGCTACTATGAGATTAAAAAAATCAACAAACTAAGAATATATATATGAAACTATATGTTTGAGGCGTTTCATTACCTGAAGAACATTGGGAAGCTGACAATGAAGTAGATGGCATAGAACAAACATCCAACTTTGTACATGGCACTTCGGTCCACAAACTCATAGTAAGGAAACTGCACATGTTTAAAAAAAAAGAAAAAAAAAAGAATGATTTAAGTATCATTTGACCTTTAACCAGATATAAGCTATCACTTGATCAGGCACGAAGTAAGTTGGTTTTTATGCTAGAAACAAAAAAACTAAAGATGTAATCTTCTCTGAGCATGTCATACATTGGCAATAGCAACAGTCTCCAGGTAAGCAATGAAATAAGAAAGCGCCAGAATCCAAGCAGCCTCAAAAGACCATCTAAGAGAATCTGGTAAACCAGCAATGGAATGTCGTAGCCTTCGGAGAGTGATGTTGGACGCAACGTGGTAAAAGAGGAAGCAAGCATGCGTCATGAAGAATGTTGTGTGAGGCACCTGTTGGACACATGCCATGATGAGCTCACGGAAACAAGATAAAGGAGGACAAAGCCGAGGTTTTGTGCTAATTACGTTATTCATTTTCCAGGACGGGAATGTATAGGAGGCTCCAAGAACTTGAAAGAAATAGTGAGTCCAGAAGTAGTTTCCCACATAGCTGAAAATAATTATCCAGAGATTCGCCTGTGGTAGAAACAATAACTTTACTAGTAATAAATAAAGCTATGGATGAGACTGAGACTGAGACTGAGACAGGGAAGAAAAAACGCTTGCCTTAACCCAGTAACGGTCCTTCCAGGGTAAGCTTCTGTCGGCCTGAAGTAAAATGCATAAACTATGTTAAAGAAGTGGAGGGTAAGCATGGTCGTATACAAACCAGACATTAGCTTATAGTTGAAGAAGCAGTGTTATGAACAAAAGGATGTACCTTTCCAACAAGTAACATGGGTATGAGGAAAGCGGGAAGAGCTGAAACCAAGGCGAGAAGCAGATACTCCAGCTCCGTGAATGTCTGTTCATGAATATGAATAAAAGATTCCATTTTTTAATCAAAGAAAAGTGAAAGATTCCAACTTTTAATAAAAGAAGGGGACCTCGTAGAGCTTGTAAGGAACAACGATGCCCAAGGAGAGAGTGAGCCAGAAAGGAGTGTAGAAGAGGAAGAAGAGCTCTCCCCATCTCTTGCTCGGGTTCGCTGCCAACCACAAGCTCCCTGAACTCGTTCCTATCCAAACCCATTTTTATGTTAATGAGAATCGGGTAAAGAAGATGAGACGCTGAACGAGCAGATTGCGATTACCTGACATAGTAATAATCCCTGTGACGATAATGGCTCCGCCGGATCTGGAGAAAACGATGGTTGACTTAAAAGAGAGAGTGCGAGTGTGCGAGAGAGGTTCCTCCTTTGTACGAGCAATCAAATAAATCCTCATTGAGACTGCTGACGTGGCACATGTACTCTCGTGATTTTGACGAAAACTAGATCCGCTCTCTCATTTTAAGATTTATTTAATCATTTGTCACATCATCACTCTACGGACCATTCTCTCAAATATTCTAGTTTATTTTTCCTCTTTTTAAATAGGCATTCTATTTAAATTGAGAATAAATTAATTAATATTAGGTTATATATAATGAGTATGTTGAATTAAATATTCAACAGTTGAAAATAGGTGCAATGTAGATTCATTCTGTTTGAATGTATTCAACTCGTTGAATATGTATAAATGGTGATGTACAGGGTTGGATTGCTTCATTTTGAACCACAAGAGAAAGATGGAAAATGAGTAATTTTCGTTTTAATGATTGAATTGGCACACATGTTATTACATCATTGGTTGTCTAAATTTTATAAATTTTATTTCATCTCAATTTTGAGATTATTTATCTTTTGCCAAATAATATTTTTTTAAACAAATTATATAATCATTTGATTATACAATGATTTCCACTCATAGTTTGGTCAATTACTCTGACATTAAAGCAGATGACTTGCTCAGTTTAGATGAAAAAGGCTTAGCACCCAATAGAGCCGACATGACAAATGGAGGAACCAAGGTGGAAAGTCACATATTAGTGGTTGTAACATTTCCCTTCTTCTTAGTATTCTCGGTCGCCATATCAAACCAGGATGAATCACGATGTAAGAAGCTTGAATTTGATACATAAAGTAGTGGAGAATCACTAGGAAGTAGAATAAATCTCATAGGAGTTAGGATGGAGAAGTTATCCCCCATTCAAATCGTTTGATTTTTTACGAGATTTCTTAGGGGAACTAGCGGCAGAATCTATTATCTCTCTCGGAAATCAGTTTATAGTCAGCGTGTCGTAGCCGCCTCTTTGATCTACAACAGTTAGATCAAGATTTTAAATGGAGTAAAAAACAAAAAACAAAAAGTAAAAACTACGATTGATTAGAGCCCTATGAATCTTCCACACAATAAAAGGAAGGACTTAGAAAGACAATCGGCGATGGTTCGTTAGAGATTACCGCTGGCGTGAAAAACGGTGGGAAAGACGTTGAGAAAGGAGAGGAAATCAGAGACGAGGGAGGTCGTATTCGCCATGGTGTGGTGTGGATCTGCGATGTCACTCACTGCTAATCCAAAAGAGACTGACTTGACTCTCTTCAACTTAAAAACATGAGGAGACTGCTTACTTGGATTCAACCAACTTATTTTGGAGCAATTGGATTCAACCAGCCCTTTTTTGAAGCAACAGGATCCAACCAGCCCTATGGACAGATAATTAATTAAACTAAATAATCTAACTATGTTTTAAATTTTGATGAAAATTTTGATTTTTTTAATTTATGAAAGATTGCTTAAAATACTCTTAGACTGTCTACCACTTTTCCTAAGTATAATCAATTGAAAAAACAAAAGATCCAGAGACAAAAAATAGAGATGTATGTTAGCTTTAAAGAACCTAGAATGTAGGTGGTTAGTATAGAAAACTTAAGATTTAGACATTCATCTATTTTTTTTCTATCTATCCTATTAAAAATGAAGTACAAATGGAGAATAACCCTTATTCATTTTAGTATTTACAGCTTTTGCCACTGATATTATCTATTTTTTTTAAAATAAACTTGAAATTAATAATAATTAATGAAAACAATTATTTATGGAAAATCAATTTTAAACTTAACTCCCTCAGCGATAGGAATATTCACATCAAAATCAACCACATATTTTGCATAATATTAGGGCTCTAATATGCACATGCATCAAAAAAAACATCAAGTTATAAATAATTTTTTTAAAAATTACTTTGTTATATATAAAAAAAACAATTATATAAATAGAGAAATGTACCTGCACGGGCTTGGTCCATGACATTCTTGGAATTAAAGCCTACTCCTCTTAATATTATTTTATGGCCCTTTATAATTATCCACACTTTGTTTATATGGTTGTTAATACACTTTGAACATGTCCAAAATTTATAAGTGTACAAAATATTTTTTATAACATATTGTAAATGACTGTTAATTTGAAAAAAAATACGGCGTATTATATTAATAAGATATTTAAATCATATAAAAATATTTTAAAATGTTAATATAAATTTAATCCGACACAGTATATCAATTCATAAATTCACGGTGCTTTTAAGTATAGTTAGGTGTTTTTAAGTATAATTAGGTGTTTCGTCCATGCATGAACATTTTGTAATCATTTTGTAAATGATTAATCTAATTATCAGTAACTTTAACCACTGTAATTTTTAACGTGAGAGTTTGAATGCGAAAAATCATTTCACAATAATACTATAATTATATAATTGATCCAACCAACATCCAATAAGAAAAATATATAACATAATACAATAACAAAATATATGGTCTTAATAATATTTACATATATCCGTAACCAAACATCCGCGCGGGCGCGCGGCTCAGAATCTAGTGCTTCTTTAAAGTTCATGAATCTTTGTACGATCTCTCGTGTAATTTGTTCAAACTTATTCTTGTCGTGACTGATAAAACATCACCGTGAAACTTTAACATATTCATTGTTTTCCTTTTTGTGTTGGTATAATTTTTATACTTCGTAAATAGAGATTTGGTTCATTTGATTATACAATGATTTCCAATTACTCTGACATTATCGCAGACGACTTTCTCAATTTAGATGAAAAAGGCTTAGCACCCAATAGAGCCGACATGACAAATGGAGGAACCAAGGTGGAAAGTCACATATTAGTGGTTTTAACACTTCTCTTCTTTTTAGTATTCTCGGTCGCCATGTTTGATTTTTTACGAGATTTCTTTGGGGAACTAGCGGCAGAATCTGTTATCTCTCTCGGAAATCAGTTCATAGCCAGCGTGTCGTAGCCGCCTCTTTGATCTACAACAGTTAGATCAAGATTTTAAATGGATAGAAAACAAAAAAAAAGAAGTAAAAACTACGATTGATTAGAGCCCTATGAATCTTCCACACAATAAAAGGAAGGACTTAGAAAGACAATCGGTGATGGTTCATTAGAGATTATCAATGGCGTGAAAAACGGTGGGAGAGGCGTTGAGAAAGGAGAGGAAATAAGAGACGAGGGAGGTCGTATTCGCCATGGTGTGGTGTGGATCTGCGACCTCACTCACTGCTAATCCAAAAGAGACTGGTTTGACTCTCTTCAACTAAAAAAACATGAGGAGACTGCTTACTTGGATCCAACCAACCCTTTTTTGGAGCAATTGGATTCAACCAGCCCTTTTTTGGAGCAACATGATCCAACCAGCCCTATGGACGGATAATTAATTAAACTGAATAATATAACTATGTTTTAAATTTTGATGAAAATTTTGATTTTTTTTAATTTATGAAAGATTGCTTAAAATACTCTTAGACTGTCTACCACTTTTCCTAAGTATAATCAATTGAAAAAACTTAACCGACTTGGAGGGACTATATAAACCAAGATTGAGATTCTAAACAAAGGATCCTGAGACAAAAAATAGAGATGTATGTTAGCTTTAAGGAACCTAGAATGTAGGTGGTTAGTATAGAAAACTTAAGATTTAGACATTCATCTACTTTGTTCTATGCTTCTTTAAAGTTCATGAATCTTTGTACGATCTCTCGTGTAATCTCTCTAGTGTAATCTGTTCAAACTTATTCTTGTCGTGACCGATAAAACAACACCGTGAAACTTTAACATATTCATTGTTTTCTTTTTTTGTGTTGGTATGATTATCGCATAAAATCTTGTTCCCTGAAAGGTTACGTTTTTCTATAAAATTTTGATTATGCAAGTTTTGCCTCCGAGAAGTGCTAATGACAAGAAAATAGAGTGTCTGAGACAAAACTAGTGATAGTGTTAGAAACAAATGCAGATAAAAGCAAACCCTCTTTATCACATGAGGAAACTTGGAGCAGCCCAGGGAGTTAAATCGCATTATTATTTGGAACAAATTCTAATATAAATAGAGCTTACATACATTCTCGTGGAAATTAAGATCTTCCAAAAATAAGCGTTTGATTTGAAAAGTTATTAAGGCTGTATAGTTGACAAAAAAAAAATGAAAACATATGCAATTGTAATACCAAGTGCATACTTTTGGTGTAGATACAAAAATTAATAAATAATGTTCTTTTTAAAAATGTCAAATTTATGTTTTGTTAACTTGTGTTGGAAAATTATTTTTAGCTCAATCAAATATTATAAATGCTGATTTCTATAATTAAAAAGAAATTGGTGCAGCATAAAATATTAAGAATCATGGAAAAGGCAGTGAGCAAGAAACATTAAATAACATTTGTAAAAAGAAAAAAAACACATGCAATGATGAAAATGTAGGATTGTAGATGTAAGGAGAAGACTCGTTTTCAAAGTAGGGGGTCTCACCAACCCCAAGGTTGTTCGAAAGGCATGTGTCGTAATTTCATGTAAAGAGAAGGGTGATATCATGAGAAGGGTATTAAGAAAAGAAAAAGGTGTCGTGGGAGATAAACGCAGCTTTGGGGCATTGGAAGCATCGAATCTACATGCACTCCAGAGAAGACCAAATCTAATTCCTCAAGAAAACGACGAACATGGCGAATAGCAGTGTAGATATGGAAGACATTCAGACAGTCGATCTCATGTCAGAGCTCCTCCGTCGCATGAAGTGTGCCTCTAAACCTGACAAACGTCTCGTTTTCATCGGTAATTCAACTGCCACTGTAAATCATCTCCTTGTTTGTTTCTGAATTTCGCATGAAGTTTTGGTCTAGGCTCTTTTCTTTTGTTTGTCTAGAGATCTGTGTGATGTTTGTAGCTTTTTTATGAGGAAACTAACCGGAGAGAGGGATATGGTTAGGCCCACCTGGTTCAGGAAAAGGTACGCAGTCTCCGGTCATAAAGGATGAGTTCTGCTTGTGCCATTTGTCTACCGGTGACATGCTTAGAGCTGCTGTTGCTGCTAAGTCCCCTCTTGGTGTCAAGGCGAAGGAAGCTATGGACAAGGTCAAGAAAACAAAACAAAAATCTTCATTATGTTTGTATCACTTTAGGTGTTAAGTTTTGATTGAATCATATATGGTTTGTTCCAGGGAGAGCTTGTTTCTGATGATTTGGTTGTTGGTATCATGGATGAAGCAATGAACAGACCCAAATGTCAGAAAGGTTTCATTCTTGATGGCTTCCCTAGGACCGTCACACAAGCTGAGAAGGTGTCTGTCTGATTTTCTTTTATGTGTATTTGTAAATATTCTGATTCTGGGTTTTTTTCTTTTTCTAAAAGCTTGATGAGATGCTTAATAGAAGAGGAGCTCAGATTGACAAAGTGCTTAATTTTGCAATCGATGATTCGGTTCTTGAAGAAAGAATTACTGGAAGGTGGATTCACCCTTCAAGTGGAAGGAGCTATCATACCAAATTCGCACCTCCTAAAGTTCCTGGAGTCGATGATGTAAGTCCAAACATATCTTTCTCATTTATCACACCTTAAACGTTTTGCAACATAAGTGTGATATCTCTGTTGTCTTTCACTGTTGTTTAGGTGACTGGAGAGCCATTGATTCAACGTAAAGATGACAATGCGGATGTTCTTAGGTCAAGGCTGGATGCATTCCACAAGCAGACGCAACCGGTATGTCTCCTTAGAAAAGTATCTGAACTTGAGAAGAGTATTGGAGTTTTGATTTGCTGTTGTGGTTGCAGGTTATTGACTACTACGCGAAGAAGGGGAATCTGGTGAACATACCAGCAGAGAAGGCTCCGGAAGAGGTTACCAAAGTGGTGAAGAAGGTTGTGTCTGCATGAGAACTGTAATAAATTTGGCATGAGAACTGAGTTCTGAATCTCTCTTATGTTTGTTTTCTTTTTGAATAAATCTCCTGAGGTTTTTGTTCTCCTGGAATGTCTTCTACTTGAGAGCAAACATTTTGCTGCAGCTTTTGTGCAGTGTTTTCACTAAATTGTTTGTTACCGTCTAATGAGTAAAAAAAAAGAAGCAAAATGAAATGAGAGTTTAATAAGGAACTTGTGAGATAAACCAAAGCGTCTTTCTATTTATTGTAAACACCAATTTATTGTAAACACCAGTTCTAAAACAAAGGATGAACGATTTTCTTTAGTTCAAACTTAACCAAGCAATAAAGATTAAGAAGCTCTCAAACGTCGACAGTGAGTTTGGCGTCAAGGTGAGTGAACTCTTGGAAGAAAGCTTTGAAGTGCTCGTATGAATGCTTCACGTCGTCCGCAGCACACATCTCCCGGATGCTATGCATCGAGAGCTGTGGAGCTCCAACATCAACCGTCCTTATCCCCACACTGCTTGCTAGGATTGGACCAATGGTTGATCCGCAACCCATATCATTACGTACCACAAAATCCTGCCAATTTTTCATGTTCATCATACGCGGTAGTAACTTAGAACATCTTCTGGATTGCTCTAACAGGCAAATCATATTCATACCTGGACAGGGAGATTATGTTTCTCTGCTATCTCTCTGAACACAAACGAAGTTACTGCATTGGTTGCGTAACGTTGATTTGCATTGTGCTTGATGACAAGCCCTCCATGCATCTTTGGTTGATGATTCTCTTCGTGTTTGTCCTACAAAAGAAAAAGCGAAACAGTAATGCACTGAAGGAGAGGCATCAACTTACTTTATGTGCATGACAAGGATACAAATGATTACCATAAAGTTTGGATGTAAAGCATGAGCCATGTCAGCGGACACAAGCAAGCTTTTTTGAATCGCTTTCTTGAGCACCTGTAACGATTAAACAACTGTGAGTGGCGAGCTACACTAAACAAAATGTTAATACTAGAAGGGTTGCTACCTTAGCGTCAGAGCTGAAGCAACTTGTGATGTGTGACATAGCATCAATCATGACAGGGGATCCAGCTCCTTGCGCTGAGTTGGAACCAACTTCTTCGTGATCAAATAATGCCACCATTCTTACTCCACTTTCTTCCTCTAGGTCACTTCCAGAGGACGTTGCATCTATAAGTGCCTATGTACAATGTTCAAATGTCAATTGCATTCATAAGGGTTACGCTTTAGATATATACATTTCAAACAGATAAATCGAGCACCCAGAAGATGTTTACTGACAAGAAACAACTATTCATCAACTCATTCAGCAGCATTATTAAAAAAAATCTCGTATTCACGAAGACGTACCTTTAGAGAGCAAAATGACATGCAAAGATTGTCCAGCCTTCCTGAGAAAATAAATTCTTTTGCTGCACCACCTAGAATGCTTGGCTGAGTGTCACATACTTGCAGCTCAAATTCGCATATCTCATCAGGATTACAACCCAGTGCATTTGCAATGATCTAAGAGATTAATAAAGAGGACTACTTGATTACTAAACCAGAACAAGATCTAAAATTCAAGAAGAAAACCATAAGGTCTATATTTCAACTAGACCTCCATTAGAAGTGGGTGATGCTTTGATTTTGAACTACTTTCAGTACACTTTTTTCCTCCATCCTCTTCACCACCTTCTGCTGGCACTTTATTGAGCTCCGCCTTAACAGCACAATGTAAATAAAATTCAAAAAGACGCAAAGAATTCACAACTGCTGCAAATATTACAAAAATGATTTTGACTATCATAGATAAATATGGTTGATATGCAAAGGAAGATGTGATATGATCTCAGGAAATGGTTGATATGCAAACAAAGGCTTTAGAAATACTGAATGAAAGAAAACTTAACAGAGGTTATTAAAAAAAGAAGTAAATGAAGAAGAAGTGTTGTTTGTTGTGAGCATCACAACATAGCAAGCATTAAAAGAGCACCTTGATAGCCGTTGCGAGTATTGGAACAAGGTGCGTCTGAGTGTTTGGCTTAAAACCTTCACTGTTCACATTCCTGTCCACAAGGCAAGGCGAAACGAAACATACTTGCACAAGCGAGAAATATATAGTAAGCTTACTGCAAGCTAAATAAAAAAAAAAGTCCGCATGTTACCTGTCCAAGTGAATGGCCAAGGTAGGAATCCTCATGATAGGATCCTCAATCCTGACAAGACGATGAGAATAAGAGACAGAACCCGCCTTGTCCTCTTTGACAATAACACGTCCAGCAACAGTCAGGTCACGATCAAACCAGGTGTACCAAAGGCCACCTCCATAAGTCTGAACACCAACCTCCAAGCATCCACCTTTGGTTACCTTAGAAACAGGCTTGAGTTTGAGGCAAGGGCTATCAGTGTGAGCACCTATTATATGGAATCCGTTTCCAGCTTCGTATCTGTTCACAAAGATTAAAAAAAAAAACTTTAGATCGATAAATAAAATCATTTCATGAGTTTGGTTACAATAAAAGAAAGAAATGACGGTACTTTTTGCCAACAGCAAAAGCAACGATGGTGGAGTAGTTCCTTGTGAAGAAATACTTTTTGCCGGCTTCGAGTTTCCAGTCATCTCTCTCGGAAATCTGTTCATAGCCAGCGTGTCGTAGCCGCCTCTTTGACTCATCTACAACACTTAGATCAATATTTTAAAAGCAAGGGGAAAAAAAAGGTAAAAGCTACGATTGATTAAGAGCCGTGCGAATCTTCCACACCACAGAAGGAAAGACTTAGAAAGGACAACAAATCGGTGATGGTTCGGGGAGATTACCGACGGCGTGAAAAGCGGTGGGAGAAGCGTTGAGAAAGGAGAGGAAATCGGAGACGAGGGAGGTCGTATTCGCCATGGTGTGGTGTGGTGTGGTGTGGATCTCGCTCACTGCTAAATGCTAATCTGAAAGAGACCGGCTCTCTCTCTCTCTCTCTCTCTTCAACTTAAAAACACTGAGGAGGCTGCTTGCTTACATGGATCCAACCAGCCCTATGGACGGATTAACTATATTTTAACTTTTGATGAAAATTTTGATCTTTTTAATTTATGAAAAATTGCTTAAAATACTCTTAGACTATCTACCACTTTTCCCAAGTATAATCAATTGAAAAGAACTTTAACATTTGGATTTAGAGTCTAGGTCATGTTCGATTTTGTATTTGATGCAAAATGTAGCATCTAAATACAACAATTAGATATTACATCCGGATATTATTTGTTTTTATAGTTAGTATTTGCATTCAGATGTAACATCTAGATGTTGAATTTATTGTTTTTTTCATAATACCATTTGAATATTAATAGTTAAATAAACTAAAAAGTACATTGTTTTATATTATTAACAATAAATTTATTATAATATTCAAATAAATATATCTAAAATTAATTTTGCAGGGGGTTTACGGAAAAAATGATTTTTTTACTGATTTTAGCAGGAAAACACCATTTTACAGTTTTAGTGGAAACACACACGATTTCTTTTTATGGGTTTTGGCGGAAAAAATGATTTTGTTGATTTTAGCGGGAAAACACGATTTTACGGTTTTAGTAGAAACACACACAATTTCTTTTAATGATTGGAAACATGATTTCTGATTTTGATTGGAAAACGTGATTTTACAATTTTTGACGGGAAATACACAATTTTTTTTAACGGGAAAACGAGGTTTTCTGGTTTTGGTGGGGGAACACAAGATTTTTGGTTTTGACGAAAATTTTCAATTTTTGGCTGAAAAGTGGAATTTTAAGGTTTTAACGGAAATTGCAATTTTATGGTTTTGGCGAGAAAACAAAATTTTACGGTTTTTGGGATGAAATTACTTTAACTACAAAATTTATAGAAATGGCCAAGTTTAAAAAAAAATTGCTTGTGGTATTTTTATGGCAAGGACCGGTAGTATTTGGAACCACCTATTTACTCTTTATTTAAGCTTAGATTTGATCCAATGTTAGACTTGTATGTTCGAAATTTATTACCATATCAAATATCTTTATATTTCATTTAAAACATTTTTTGATAAGTAAAAAATGATTTCACTTCTTTGCCGGAAATCCAAGCATTTTAAATAGTCTTTTTCTAACGAGATTTGAATTCGAGCGGCGGAATGCCTACTAAACATTCATTTACCATTGGACCAACATCTCGTTGATTCATTTAAAACATTTATTTTAATCAATTTTATCTTAATTAAACCATAATAATCAGATATATAAAAAAATGTAAATGATCAAAAAGATCCACCGCGCAGCGTACATTTTTTTTTTTTTAGGTAAAACGTAGCTTACATTATTATTACCTAGTTTTAAACTTAACAAGATGAAACTTGGAAAAAAATCCTACCAAATCATCAATTAAATAAACCCTTTTAAGTTGATTGGTTTCATGGTGGTTCTTATCCACCTAAATACATACCCTCAAGTTACAATCAAAGAGCAAATTTATCTCAATCAATTAATGTAACAAAAAATTGCTCTTTTTGATAAAAAAAAATTCTGAGTTTTTATCAAACTTATTTAGAAATATTTCATATTTTTGTACTTGTAGAATTAAGGAAAACGAGAAGACCATTTTCAACTTCTTTTGCTATTTTTCTATTTTTGCTCTTTTCTTGCTCAAGTTCTTTTCTATAATCTGAAAATCAACAAGAAGCAAAGACTTTTCGATGTTAAAAGAAAAAGCAAAGACTTTTCGATTTAAAGGTATATAAAACTCTTGGTGTAACATTATAAAACATTAAGACATTTACATAAGAATTTTGACACATGGTCTAGTAGTACTTTAAAGTAAGTAAATCTCTTACAAAATTTGCAAAAATATTAAATCTACAAAAATAAATATTCAAAAAGACTGGTTAAAACTGAGATTTACAATTATATTTTTAAAAGGAGCTCATGTTTATTTATTTTTGTAGATTCTTTTATCATTTTCTATCATTAATGATTTTATAATTTTGGATAATGTTTTAACCAATTTTCTTTTGAGGATCACGCAGTAATATCATAAATTTTAATAGAATTTTGGTGCTGTAAGATTTTGATTCATTTAAAAAATGAATTTGAAAAATTTGAATTAATTTGAAATTATAAACTAAATTAATCTTTTGACAAAAAAAAAACTAAATTAATCTTAAATAACAAGAGTCAGATATACTTAGATGAAAATATGAAATATCCAACGATTGTGAGGTTAAGCATGTGCACACACATACAAACATATTAAATCCCCAAAACAAGCTGGTGTTATAGATTTCCTTAGTTCTACAAGTACATAAATGTTTTAATATTTATAAATAAATTTGATAAAAATTCAGAATTTTGATTTTGCTTTTGCTTTTGCTTATAGATTTCATCGTTAACTTGTTTAGCCGAGGATTATCGGCTTTAAGATTAATTAAGGTTTAGGGATGTATGGTCAATAATCTTGTAATTATTATCCCAAATTTAAATAAAGATATACGAATGATAAAATAAAATAAAAAATGGATATTATTAAAATTCGAATTGATTGAAAGTCCAAAATTGAATTAATTGAGCATATGCATATGATTCCTCGAACAGCTCAACAAAATTCAAAATGTCGAATCATCCGCTCCTCTTCCTACAGTAGTGTCCTCCATGGCGACTTCCGTTCTCAATCGAGCGACCACACTAGCTAAATCTTCCGAGAGCGGCGAGGACTCCTCTTACTCAACACGGAGGTCCATCCCCAGGAGGCACCGGAGCTTGAGCCGTTTCTCCCACCGTACGCCGGATCCAAACGCCGACGCGACTCCGATGAGAAAAGGAAAATTCGTAAACACCGTGAGAGGTTCCGGATTCGGCGAAATCAGCCTCGACGACTTGGCCGTCGAGTTTTTCGAGTCCTTCTCCAGCGAGAGCGGGCTCAGCAGCAGCGAAAGAGGACGATCTGGCTCGAGGAAGTTCAGCGGCGGAGGAGGAGGAGTAGGAGACGCGGCGGCGCATTCGCAGAGGCGCGGGCGGTCTGTATCTAGGGCTGGCTCTAGTGGTAACGGTGGCTTACGGAGGTTGGATGCGGACACCGAAAGCTCGAGACGGCGGAGGTCGTTGTCTAGAAATCAGTCGACGAGAGAAATTACCGGTAAGAGTGGTGGATTAGATACGGGAAGGAGCAATTCGAGCCGGCGACGGTCGGTGTCTAGACAACCGCCGCGGGAGAGGGTTAACTCCGGCGAGAATGCAATTAGGGGTAGGGCAATTGGGGCAGATCGGGGAAAGGAAAATTCGAGGCGGCAACGGTCGCTTTCTGTTGTCCGCCGCCGGATTGACAATTCCGAGGTAAAACACACACACTCACAACTCTTATAGTTTCTCTCTGGGCCCTCTTGTGTGGTGTGTTGTGATATGATCTATTAGGAACTTTTTAACTTTTTAGTTATAAAGTGAACTTTTTTAGGATGAAGCTATAATTATCACTCCATAACGATTTTTTCAGCTGTAATTATGTGACAACTTTGTAGAGCAACATGACCATACTTGTTATACATATTTATGTTTTGTAATAATATTTTACGAATATATCGGTTCGGTTTGTCTTCTGGCTTTGCCATCTTCAAACAGTAGGAGTAGCGTATGAGTATTTTCACTGTTGTGTGTATTTGGCTTGTTGATGTGAGCAATGATTTGTATTTGTGAAACAGAGTGATGGAGATCAAGTGCAGCATTCAAGCAATTCAAGCGACTTGAAGAAGAGTGTCATGAGTGGAAAGAGTCTAAATGGTGGGTCTGGCAAACCTGCAGCTTCGGATCACAGACAAGGTCCTAGGAGGTCTCTTAGTCAAAATCCAATCAAATATCATGATGGCTACTCTGTAAGTCACTTGTTTTGCCCATGGACGTTTCTCTTAGAGGCTTGGTTAATTTCTCTGTATGATTCTGTGCTGAAAATGCTTTGTTTGTGATGTTACAGAGTCATTCTTCTGCAGTCACAGATGATGAAGGAAAGGAGTCCAGCTCGATCAAACATGGAGCTGAGAGGATAATTAGGACCGTTTATGCCCAAAATAAGGTTTGTGGGATCCTTTGTCTTTCGTTAGCTTACTTAGTTTAATAAGGTTGGACGACCACTCTCTGTTCGAAACCAATCCAGGCCTCTTAAAAGAGCAAATCTTTCTGGATATTGCTTTTAAAGTGAGAACATCTGAGTGAAATATGAGAATGGATGATAGAAATTGAGCAATATCGTAGACTGTTAATTGATGTATTGGCTACGTCCCTGTGAAACATGATTCTCGTCTTTTAATGAACGATGTTAATACAGGTAACACCTAAGAAAAGAGAATCTTTGGGAAACTCTGAGTATGGTTCCCAGCGAAAATCCCATGATGATCACCATGCTGCTATATCCACATTTACGAAAGGTTATGCAACAAAATTGCAAGAGGTACAACTTTTCTTTGTGCTTATATTTGATAGCCTCTTTCATTGAGGAGTCAACGACCAAACACACAACACATCTTTTCTCCTTGAATTTGGCAGTCTGAGGAGCGCAAGCGAGATTTGTTGGCCGAGATAATGTTGGAGGAGCAGCGTGGTAGGGAGCTCTCTGTGAACTTGAAAGAGTTGCTCATTGAAAATAGCTCTGTAGCTGATGAAAAGCCTTCAAGGATGCGGAAGGTAAGCATTACAATTCTCAAGTCCAACTTGGTTAGATTTTTTTTTGCTTGTAACATGTTTTTGTTTTATTACAGAGGAGCAAGGACCGGAGCAGGAGGTCGTCCATGTGTTTGACAGATGAAGCAGAGCAATTCATCGACGAATTCATTTCGAACATAGAAGACACAGACTTTTCATCATTTGAAGATGAGAAGAGCGAAAGTAGTTCAAGTTTCGGGTTGGTCAAATCACAAAGCTCTCAAAGCACCACTGTTCCAAAGAGTGTTCCTGTTGAAATGGACGGTGTTATGCTTCCTTGGTTGCAATGGGAAACGCCAGATGACACTTCTGCTGCACTGACATGCCTTAACAAGTTACCCCACACGCCAAATGCAAAACTTTTTGTATGGGAATCTGATCCATCTCAGGTAATAATGTTGTTTTTTATGCACAGACAATGCTGCTTACGAGTCCAGAACTATGGGACGGGGACAGTTTCTCTGACATGAATGTTGTCTTGATAGGATGCATCGACAGGGCAAGGGACGAGCAATGGTACCATAAGTAGCAGAGGAAGTTGGAGCCCGTATGAGTCAGCCACAAAGACTGTGAGTCCCTTGAGAAGACTAAAGATAGATGTGTCTGACTATCTGAAGCGACCTAAAAGTGCGGATATTCTAAATGAGACGTGGAAGCTAAGGCACAGAATCAGTTCAGGAAATCTTGTCCTCTCTAGCCGCTCATTGATCTAAAGCTTCGTGACAGCAAGCAATTGTAGGTCTTTTTAAATGTTTCATTTATCGTGCTTTAACCACAAAGAGACAACAAGACCATGTATAGTATTTTATGGTCCTTGTTCATGACAGAGTTGTCTGACTAATTAAGCGTTTTAAATTTAACTAGAGCTTTTGTCGGCGCTACGCACAGATTATTTAATAAATATTTTTGTTTTTTAATATTTTCTTATATATAAATAGTATTAATGATCTCTTTGTTGACTATTGGTTCAAATCATTTTTAAAAAATATTTAACTTTGAAATATCAACAAACATGAGGGACATCTCTAATGATGTGGAAAGTAATGAAACATTAAATTAGAAAAACAATTTGGTAAACAGAAAAGTTAGCTGAATGTGGAGAAAATCAATTTATACAAATTTGAAACAATTTTTAATGTTAATACAAATGGTAAATTTTTTATTATTTATTTATAAACACATCATATGCTTTTAACCCAATTCGGATTCATGATCAAACCGGTAAATCCGGTGATGATATGTAGTCCAGCTTGGGATTTTATTAAAATCTGTTATTTAAAACTCGCTACACATTCAAAAATTCTTTAAAACCTAAGACTTGATGAATGACTTTTTTAGTTTTTTAAACTAATTGATTTTTATATTTTCTTTTAATCATGTATAATATTCACTAATGTATTTGATTTTTGATTCTTTAGCTTATGATGAAAATTTCACTATGCATCTAAAAATGAAGTGAATAAAGATGAATATAACCAAAACTAATTAATGTGATTTGTTATTAACTTTTTGTTATATACAGTATTACAATTTGATGTTTGCTTCTTGTTCGTTTTTTATTTTATATTCACATTATAAATCTAAATAGTTTTTAATATTGATTTTGGTATATTTTTATTATATGTTCTAATTCCTAACTTGTTACAAACACATTTCCATATTTTTAAATTTTTCTTTTGATATTTTGTATGTGAAATAAAGATAAATTTTAAATATTTTACAATGTGATTTTTTCTAGTATTTTCAGTAGTTATATATAATTATATAGTAAAAGCAATTAAATTATTGAGCATCCGGTCGAATCGTTGACCCGATAATCCAAAAAAATAGTCCAGTTCAATTCAGAATTAAAAACATTGCATATAACTTTTACTATCTCCATTATTATGATTTTTTTAGAACCCAACGTGATTTAAACAACTAAACATATGCATAGTAGTTAATCACATTTGTTTGATTGTGTTTATTTTGAGGTTTCTACTGTTTTATTACTTGATTAAATCATATGTTGACTGTACAGTATTCATAATGTTTCACCACTTATATAGACAAAATCAAACATCAAACATTTTCTAAAAAATAGGAAAATGAGTTTTGTTTTATTTTTCTGATTTAGCCATTTTTCCCGAGACAAATCATTTTTATTTTATTTTAAAGAGAAGTAAGGACATCTACATTAAAACATCTCTAAGTTCACTCTATTTTCTCATCTAAAATAGAGTTTAGAATAAAAAAACTCCAATTGTACTCTATTTTTTATTCTAGAATGGATTAAAAATAGGTTTATCCTATAAATAGAATAATTTATTTATTTTTTATTCATCATTTTATTTTCACTCAAAAATATAGTACTATTGGAGTAGAACTCAATTTTATTATAGATTACTCTATTGATGAAAAAATAGAGTGAACCATTGAGGATGGTCTTAGTAAGCATTTCATAAAATATCTCAACTATAATAAAAAATAAAAGTATCACAATAATAAAAAAAAGTCAAACTAAATGAAAATGAGAAGAAAATGAAGAGAGAATGTAAGAGTTGTACTATATTGATGAAAAAACTCATTTAATAGTTGTCATATGCTTATCAGTCAATTTTCAAAATATTAAAATTATATATAATTGAATTCTTATTTGGCATGTAAAAGCTATTTTAGCCAGCTCTTGAGCATTTTTTACTTTAATTAAATAATTTGGTATTCCAGAGAACAAATATGATTCAATACTGTAATCTAATAAACGCACATCAACGTTTTATCAATCTTATGTTATTCATATACGACGAAGATACAATATCAGGAAATTATTTATTAATTTATAATTCTAGAAACAGTTACATATGTTCATCAAATATATTTTAAGTGCTCGGTCAAGAAATGGAAACATATTTTAAATTATTTTTGATTTGAAATAATTTGAATAAAACTGTTTACATATGTTGAAACTTGAAACTAACTTATACCATTATCTTGAAAGACCACAGCAACATTCTTCAACTTGAAACTGCACATTCAGGCGTCCTTTCAGATCTTGTGGGGAGCGCATATGTAACTGGTTGTATGAATCTTTCAACACATAAGCTCAGCAAACACTTATATGCAATGACTTTTACCTTTCTTGTTTTCAAAATCCTTCAACCTTGGTGCCTTAGATTCAGAAAGGGACTTCTCTAGTAATCTTGGATTTCGCCTATCAAATGAATTCATAATTCGCCTATGCTTCACCGCAAACTTTGCAACTGTACGGGAAGCCTTCGATTTTTCAAGAGAAGCTACACTGATTTAGAAGATGAACTATGGCGGACTCTCCATCTGTCACATTTGTATGATCCTGCTGTAACATTGACAGAGTTTGAATTTTGTTCACATATATACAACAAAGATAACCACAATAAGAGGTAGGATATGAACCTCTGAGTTCCTGAAGACAGAGGGGACAAAGGAGAGACCCCAAGGGCATGATCACCGAGGTTTACATTGGATACGGGTTGTTGTAGCTGCAGTATGATCCAGCTAAAACTCAGTCATGCGATACACTGGGTATGTCCTTGCCAAGGGGTCTAATACCGCATTTAGTCTTTTCACAGTGTTTTGTTCCTCGTGTTCTGCTTTCTATTCGGTTCCAAATATTGCTATCATCAATAACAGAAGTTAGTGAGCTTAGAACTTGTAGAACATGGAATGTTGAAGCAACTGCCATGGAACATGTTCTGTGACGCAGCCTCTGTATTGCTCAGTGCTGCCAGCTCATGGGCAGATGAGGAAGTCAACCACTTGCCAACTGTGAGAGTTCTTTAGCGAAAACTTCTGATGAGCCACATTTACGACAGCTAGCTTTTAGAATACCTCTCCTGCTAAAAAGAAAAATTTATTTGTTAATCTATGAAGGTACAAAATTCAAAATGTGTAAGTAGAGTAACAAATTCAGGATATGAAAATACATATGCTGTGTAGACTACGGGAAGCATACATAAATATAAGAAGATAGACGACACTCAGGAAAACAATAAACAATAAAGGATTGTGGTGTCTTTTACCCTTCATATCCAAAAAGAATGCAAAGATTGCAGGAAGAATATTTTATTATATGGTGGCGTCTTTTACCCTTCATCCACTCGCTCAGATTCAGAATCTTCTCATGTTTCACTTGAAGCTTCTTCGCCAACCGGTTTCTTTTCTGATCTCTCAGTCTGGGATGTAGTGTAGACAACTAAATATTCCAGTAAACCAATGACTTGAAACATACAAAACAGAGATCTTGATGAGTTTTGTAGCGGAAAGCATTGTGAAATCAAAGTTAAGAGATGCCCTTGACCAGAGATCGTGAGGCAACAATTAATTTGAACAACAACTATCAATCTAAAATGAAAAGACTTGGTGAATGTATGTATTATCAAATCTAAACCAAAGCTTTTGGGATTAAAATCACCAAACGAAGATTATCTATCGTGGCGTAGACATCCTCGTCCTCCGTTGTAGAACAATCTGGCGCTGCAAAGAAACAATTTTATTTCATATGAAAATCCACACGATCTTTCAACCTTGTCGATGTGAAAGCATTCAGAAGAACTCACCAATTAATAGAATCTCCCTCTCTGCAATGACGACAGTGAAACTCAATCAGAATAAATCGGTTATAATAACTTTATAACCCCAAAATTAAGTTTTGGAGCTAACCTGCTTTTGACACAGAATGTGAGTTGATTGCTTTCACTCTGCATCCCTCTTTATATGAGTGATAGAGGGAAGTCGAGAAGGGATGCGACTCTTTTGAAAAGGGCAATAATGTGTAAAATTTATTGGAGAAGATGTAAGCGAAACTCTGAACGGCGAAGTTGAATGGAGTAATCAGAAAGGCCACGAAGGAGGAAGAAGTCAGGTTAGATTGTGTCAAAGCTGACATGGCATCTTAAAACAATTTGATTGGCTGGAATTAAATTGCATATGTGGACACTCTTAGAGCTCTAGCTCAAGAAATTTTAGTATTGTAAGATTTAAGGACAGATTAGATCAGATCGGTTCGACCGGTAGGTACAGTCTGCTTTTCGAAACACTTATTTTATCTCATATTCGAATTACTTGACCGAAATAACCAAAATTGGACTGGGATTCTCAGTTATTTGAACTATTCTTATATTTTTACGGGTTTTTTTTTATTTTACCGGTTTTCTAGAATTTTTAAATTTGAACCAAATTATACACAGATCACTGGATCTATTGGTTCAATCACGGATTTGATCGGATATAAAAACACCGTTTGAAAATCAAATAGTATCACAAAACAATCTTTTTAAAACACAATTGGATAAATTTAAAATTATTTTTTCTAAATAAAAATTATAAATTCAATCAAATTTTATCAAAATGGTAAAAAAATAAAAGTACTGGTCAAAACAATTAAATATTTCAAAAAATTAAATATATATAATTTGATGTAATTTTAATTATGGAAAATTATTTTGTAGATTATATTATAAAACTTAGAATATACATAAATACATATGATATGATAGAAAATTTAGAAAACGTCTTAAATATATTTATATTAAAAATATTTTTATATATTAACCCACTGTATATATATCTTTTAAAACTATGAAAATTGGATGCACAACAATCATATATACAATCTGACGGACCACAAGAGATGAAAATATAATTTTCATAGTAGAGTTCATATTTTACAAGGGGAAGAATTCAAAAAGAATATTGGTTTTCTCAAAGAATAATCTTGAGTTAATTGGAGGCTATTGATTTTATAAACTAATAAAAAGATTCTTCCATGTGTTTGGCTAAATTAAGATAAATATATAGAGTTTTTTATTTAGTAAAATAATTATATGAAGTGAAAAATTAAGTGACAATAAATGTAATATATTTTTAAATTTTTTATTTAAGTTATTATTTTATTCACAAAACATGTCTTTAAATTATTATTTTGGATATATAATTTTTCACCGATTGAAACTAAAATTAAAAAAAAAATTAGTAAAACAACTAAACCGAACGTTTAACGATATGCAAAACCCATTTATTTTACATTTTCGATTTTATAATTGTCACAAAGTTAATGTTGATTAATTAATAAATAAAAAAATGCACTATTATTATAGTAATATAATTATAATTATATTAGTGAAATTACTAAAAAAAAATACTATATTTTTTAATATTGAGGTTCCAAACAATTATACAGATGGTACTATGTTATCGGGCTTTCTGCAGATCGATATCTTCTAAACCTGGTCTTTTACGATGAAAATGTTTGTTGACAAAAAAAAAAAAAAAAAAAAAAGTGCGGTATTCAGAAAAAAAGTGCAGAGTGGGAATAGAAAGATGGGGGAAATGTGAAGGGGTCAAAAAAACATATTTGTGAAATTGGCGGGTTTCCCCAACCTCAAACCCTAACAAGCATAACTCTCTGAGATTTCTTTGTGGTTGATGTCAATCCCAAATATGAATAGCTTGAGATGCTTCTACACTCGAGCCAACTCTCTCCTCCTCCTCCGATCTTCCTTCTCTCCGGTCACGATCCCCGTCCGCCGCCTCTCCTCCGTTTTCGACTCCCTCTCCAATCAAACCGTCAGCTCCATCTCAGACGTCGATACAAAGACACAGGCTTCACCCGGAATCGCAAAAGGCGCGATTTCGAGCAGAGGAGAAGACAAACCGGAGGAGAAGCACAGAAGTGGTCGGGGATGGGATCCGGGTGAAGTGGTTATGAACAAGAAGAAAGGCAAAGTGAAGACTTCCTGGGTTTGTGAGAGCTGTGGGCACTCGGAAGGGCAATGGTGGGGAAGCTGCCGCGCTTGCAACAAAGTTGGGACCATGCGGCGTTTCTCTGAAGGTCCTGAGTCACGTGCAAGTGGTGGTGGTGGAGCTAGTGGCCGCGGCGGCGGCTCGGAAGGTGCTGGTTTGGCATGGTTACCTGAGCATGGAGTTGCGCAGCCACTCAAATTGAGTTCTGTTATTGATGGGATTACTCATCAGCAATGGAGAATTTCTTTGTATGTTCCTTTTTATTTTGTTTTTGTTACAATCTAGCTCACATAGATTTCTGATGATTTGATGTTTGTTGTAGGAGATATCATTTCTTGCGATGATAACCGATTTGAATGTTTATGTTTACATGATAGCGTTTTGTGTTTTTTTTTTTTAGGCCAGGACTGTTTGGGAATGAAGTTGGGAGAGTGCTTGGTGGTGGTCTTGCACCAGGTTGGTTGGTTTCTGTCTTCACCATATGATCCCTTTCCCTTCTTCAGTTTCTGTTTATCCAAAGCCCTCTCCTTTTGACTTACTATGGTAGGTTCGCTGATTTTGATCGGTGGTGACCCTGGTATTGGTAAGAGTACCTTGTTATTGCAGGTGATTAATAATGTTTGAATTGATTCTTTTTCTTCACCTTATTTTGATTAGTGGCTCCCTGATTCTCTCTCTCTCTTTTTTTCTTCTTAAATGGAAGATTGCATCTATAATTGCTGACGGGAATGATTTGGCCCAACCAGCACCCGTCTTGTATGTCTCTGGTGAAGAGGTTAGTTGTAGACTTGTAGTCACCGTCCTAAATATCCTCGCATCAGGATTCTGGTTCATACTCGTGGATTGCATGTTTTTATTATTGTCTATGCTGCTTAAGATGCTTTAAGTGTTCTTACTCTGTTTTTCTTCTCTCCTTTTGTTTCTTTACGGTAGAGATATAGTACTTTTAGTATGTTCTGAAGGATCTCATCCCATGCATTGTGTTGGCTTGATTACATGGTTCTTCATAAGTTCTTATTTGCTTTTGCACAACTGCAGAGTGTCGACCAAATAGGAAGTCGAGCTGACAGGATGAAAATTGAAACAGACGAGCTCTACCTGTTTTCCAGCTCTGATCTTCAGGTATTCTTTTTTTTTTGTGGATTAGTATTCTCTTATTGTAAATAAAATAAGTCACATTCTCTAAACGCCTAAGCAATGCAAAGGGTATGCGTTCCTTTTTGTGCTAATTGTTAATTTTCCTCATGCCAGACACCAACTCTATACTTTGTGATATTCTTAAGCCTTTAACTGTTTCTTTTAGAACATGGTAATTTGGAAGAAGCGAATCATTTCTTTTTGATTTATATCAGGATATTTTAACGAAAGCTCATCGGCTCTCTCCGCGAGCTCTCATCATTGATTCAATTCAAACGGTTTATCTAAAAGAGGTGACTGGAAGCGCTGGTGGTCTCACACAGGTTCAAAAGTTTTCCTCCTGTATTCGCTACTAAAATACTCTTCTAATTACTATGAGCAAGAAAGTTAAACCGTAGCTGCTTTTTGTTGCCTCCCATCTATAAGACCGACCTCCAGCATTCCTTTTCATGCGTATACTCTTACCTTAATTTGTTTCTGTTCGCTGAGAAGGTTAGTTTTTTTTGGCAATCTCTGTTGGTTACAGGTTAAAGAGTGCACATCAACATTGCTGCGTTTTGCTAAGAAATCAAATGTCCCTGTTTTCTTGGTGAGTAAGCCAATTGTTTCCTATATCTAATTTGAATATCTGGATCAGATCTTTTATGCAGACTAATTTCTGGTTTAGGTTGGACATGTTACAAAAGCGGGAGATATTGCAGGACCTCGTGTTTTGGAGCACATAGTAGATGTTGTGTTGTACATGGAGGTGATCCGTTTTTTTGTTTTCTGGTGTGTTGAGATATGCAATCATGATGATATCTTCTTCTTCAATAAATGGCACTCTGTAATTCTAATTATATTGCTTTGATTAGTCTGGTAACCTCTTTTCTAGACTATGAACTTGACATTTCTTTTCTTTCAAATTTCAGGGTGAAGAACATTCAACTTACCGCTTGCTTCGATCTGTGAAGAATCGGTTTGGGTCGACTGATGAAGTATGTATGCAAATCCTTGATATAACCACGTTAAACTAGTATGCCATAATGTTGTTTACAACTGTCTTAGTTCAATCATCTCATTTCCTTTATTATCTTATCTGTAAACTTATTTTTAATTCGAGTTCGAGATATTATGGAAAATAAATTCGTTTGTATCATCTTTGTCAGCTTGGAGTTTTTGAAATGTCGCAAGCCGGGCTTGAAGTGGTCTCAAACCCTAGTGGCATATATCTTAGTCAACAGAACACAGATTCAGATGTTTTAGCTGGATTAGCTGTAGCAGTTGTTATGGATGGATCTCGGAGTTTCCTCATTGAAGTTCAGGTAAATTAATTATTTTCTTATGCTCCAGAACTCCAAACTGCGTTTTGAAAGTCCTAATAGATTTTGCTTTTGTCAGTATGATGAGAGAATCATGACTTTTATTGGCCGTAGTATGTAGGTTCTTAATAGACGACAGGTGCTGGCCTCATCGTTAGCAGTCCCATATGTGTTGTAGTTCCTACTGAAACATTGATTTTTTTTTTCTCTATGTAGGCGTTGTGTGCGACTGGCTCAACAGTTTCAAGGCATGTCAATGGTGTTCAAGCAAGCAGAGCTGACATGATAATTGCGGTTAGTGCAACAAACGTCTTACATTGTCTTTGCTTGTCGTCCAAAAACAGCATACGTTTGGCACAGTCCCTCTTTACTTTTTCCTATTTAACGTTATCTTATTGTTATTTTTTTGGTCTATCATGTCACAGGTTCTTATGAAGCAAGCTGGACTTAGGATTCAGGAATCTGTAAGTATTGTGTCAGTATGCAGTATTGCCCTTCACTATCTTATGTGAATACTTAGTAGTGATAATAAAAACATAATTTTGGTATTTGTAGGGTATCTTTCTGAACGTTGCTAACGGGATGGCTCTCTCTGAGACTGCTGGTGACCTTGCAATAGCAGCAGCAATTTGTAGCAGGTGAGGCGTTGTTTACTACTCTTTGGTCTCTTAAAGAGTGATATATCTTGGTACTAGCTGCACGATTGTTTTTATTGCAGTTTCTTGGAGTTTCCAATTCCTCACGGTGTGGCATTCATCGGCGAGATTGGTCTTGGAGGCGAAATTCGCACGGTAAGCTTAATGTCATTGGAAGAATCAGCTGACTGTTTGTTATTTAGAATTTTGATGAAATGTGATTAAAAGGATAATAATGGTAATACAGGTACCAAGAATGGAGAAAAGGGTAAGTACGGTGGCAAAGCTAGGTTTCACCAAATGTGTGGTTCCCAAATCAGTGGAGAAGTCACTAAAATCGCTAGGTTTGAAAGAGATTGAGATCATTGGGTGCAAGAATCTGAAAGAGTTGATCAATTCTGTGTTTAGGGGATAATCAGAGTAATCAAACCTTTTTTTTTCTGTACTTTCTTTTTCAGCTCAGTACATTTAAGGGGCTTAAACCATATTCGGAGAGTAATCTATAATTAATGCCTTTGTGTCAAAGAAAATATATTTTATCTTCTTTCTTTTTGTCAAGTAAATTTCATTAATAGGTTTAAAGAAATACAAATGGATAAGATATTACAACAAAAATAGATATTGCCGAAAGCCCACTAAATAGACTAATAGAGAGATAAAATATGATACAAAAATTGTCCATAATGCCTAACCAATTAAGAGGGTCAAAGTTAGCATGAAAGCTTTGAAAATGTTAACATACATATACGTGCTGCAACACCAAGGGAGGTTTTTGTGAGGGTGGTGTACACGTGAAGCAAACCCGAGATATATAAAACACATGTGCATCTTTCCTTTATACTAAACGGTAACTCGTGTATATTTGATGCATGAACTAACTTATTATACTACACTATATCTACTAAATAAATAGTATAGAGAATTTGATACATAGAAACTTCACAATGTTAATCATTTCTAGGTTAAGAAAGAATAACATTAATGCTTCGCCCTGACAAAAAACTACGAGGGGAGGGGAAGAAGAGGTGAGAGAAGGAGGAGGATGAGGAGGAAGAGAAGGATACACCATTAGCAGAGGGATGATGGAGGTGTTGTCGGAGTTGATGAAGTAGGAGAAGAAATACCCACAAGAAGAAGATACAGTGGAAGGAGGCGAATAGACAATGATTGGCGACAGTGATGGAAGACAAGACGTGGAGCTGATGTAACAATAACAACTAGAATAGTACAACGCAACGTAACAGCTCTTCTTCTCCGATAGTTCTACGTATCCTCTGCTTCTTAATCCACATATATCGAAAAGTAGCAAAATTGTAAACCTAAACAAAGATATGAAGAAAAGTGACCAGACGATGGACAATTGTTGGATCCGATGATTATACGACGTGTGAAGTATCACTTTCCACGAATTTCATAAAACTTGTAAATGATCATGGGATAAAAGAAAGAGAACAAAGATCAATATAAATTTTGGAAAAAAATATAGTTTCAGAAGAATGAAATCAACGATAGAAGTGAGAGTGAAAATAAAACAGGGATGAAAGGTTTTTTTTTTCTTTATACATATTATACAAAGAATATCATAGCCAAAAAGTTGTTATGGTTATAAATTAAATTTTTGGTGTTGTTATGTGTATGCAACCCAATTTCCCTATATTATATAGTTTATAAATATTAAAATAATTTATCAAACATTATTAGGTTTCCTATAATTTTGACAATGCTTACCATAAGTTATTATTTATAATATTCTTTAGATTATTCTGTAAGATTATTCTGTAAGTAATATTAATTGGTTCTAGATTTATCTTTAATTTTGAAGAATTTCTTAAACTACCACATTCTTAATACTAATTTTTATATTTACCTTAATCATATTTACATTTGGTTTAAAAGAGGTAAACATACGCTTGTTATTCTAAGGTTAACTAATCTATACTTAGGGTTTAGATTCGAAGGGTGGATTTAGGATTTTAATGAATATATAAATAAATATTTAAAGTTTAATTAATGTTTAAAAAATACTTTCAAAAAGAATTCAAATTTTATATAAATAAAATTTTAAAGTTAAAATAAAAAATTAAAATAGTTTCAAAAAGAATTTTTGAATTTTGAAAAAACAATTCGAGAAAAGTTTCAAAAAAGAAATTTATAAAAAGTTTGAATTTAAAAACGTATAATTCAAAAACTAAAAAATATTTTTACTATTTTTTATTATTTATTTAAATAATTATTTATATTTATATACCAAATCATCGACCAATGAAATTATAAAAAAATTTCAAAAATTCACCGGGGATCGACGCATAAGCAAATGTCAGTAAGTGATTTCTCATCTAATCTATACAGAAATCTAATCTATACGAGGATATTTGACAAACACCACAGTGAAACTGTGCAATAAGTTGGAAGTATCTTATATTGTTATTATAAAGATAAAAAGTGTTTATTTATCAAACAAAGACAAAAAGTGTATATAGGTGAAGTTCTCAAGACAAGGGATTCAGATGTAATATTCTCTTCTCTTTTTTTATAAAAAAAAAACAGTAATATTCTCTTGTTTTTTTTATTAAAAAAAAACACTAATATTCTCTTGTTTAATTAAGCGAGAATTTGTGAAATAGCACAAAAATTAACCAAAAAAAGAAGTCGGAGCAAATAAAATGAAGAGCACAAAAACGGTGACGTTTAGAGAAGTCACTCACTAAACACAAAGTCAGAACCCGTACGCGATTTTGCTTAGGTTTTGTGGAGATGGCGACGGCGGTAGTGATGAACGGCGAATCGAAAAAGCAACCACGGCCAGGTCGCGGCGGCTTCGAAGGCCGTGGACTAACGGAGGAAGAAGCTAGAGTTCGCGCCATATCGGAGATCGTCAGCACGATGATCGAGCGCTCCCACCGCAACGAGAATGTGGACCTAAACGCGATTAAAACCCAGGCTTGCCGGAAATACGGCCTAGCGCGAGCGCCGAAGCTAGTGGAGATGATAGCGGCGCTGCCTGATTCGGAGAGAGAGACTCTCCTCCCGAAGCTCCGTGCTAAACCGGTCCGAACCGCTTCAGGAATCGCGGTGGTGGCGGTTATGTCGAAACCGCACAGGTGCCCTCACATAGCGACGACGGGGAATATATGCGTGTATTGTCCAGGTGGACCTGATTCTGACTTCGAGTATAGTACTCAGTCTTACACTGGATATGAGCCTACCAGCATGCGAGCTATTCGTGCCAGGTGAACCTTACTATTTGTTGCTAAGACTTATTATATATTGAAATTGTATTAGTATGATTCACAGAGTTTCTTACTAAGTTAAATCTTTGTTACCATTGTTGCTAAGACGTATTATAAATTGAGAATGTTTTGGACTGTAATTGCCATTGTAGATTTCTGATGATTTGGGAGATATTATGAACAAGAATGTAGACTGTTACTCTCTCTGATGGAATCTAATGGATATGGGATTCTTATATTGAGATTTTGAACTTTGAATGGTCCTTCTTTGTTCTGTTTTTGTAATTGACGATGCAAGTTTTATGTTTATTATTTGTGTTAGGTATAATCCATATGTTCAAGCAAGGAGCAGGATAGACCAGCTGAAGCGGTTGGGTCACAGTGTAGATAAGGTTGGAGTTTGATATTTTCTAATAATAATTATTTCAGTTTTCAGCGCAGATAGATGGTTTACTCGTGATTTGAATGACAGGTTGAGTTCATTTTGATGGGAGGTACTTTTATGTCCCTGCCTGCTGAGTACAGGGATTTCTTCATACGGAACCTTCATGATGCTTTGTCTGGACACACTTCTGCCAATGTTGAAGAAGCAGTTGCTTACTCTGAACATAGTGCAACCAAATGCATTGGCATGACGATCGAAACGTGAGTGTTGTTTGGATTAATGATCTATATCTAAATCATTTATTATATTTGGAGATCCTACTTTTTCATTGATCCATTTAGAGTGCAATAAATTTCTAATATGTTGTATAACTTATCCAGGAGGCCAGATTACTGTCTTGGACCTCACCTAAGACAAATGCTGACGTATGGTTGCACCCGACTAGAGATCGGTGTCCAGAGCACATATGAAGATGTTGCCCGTGACACAAATAGAGGTCATACTGTTGCTGCGGTAGCCGACTGCTTCTGCTTGGCTAAAGATGCTGGTTTCAAGGTGATTACTCTTTGATGAATATTTTTTTCTAATAGTTCGTCTTGACAGCTCTTTCACTTTCTATGTTTCTGTTCATTATGCAGTTAGTTGTTTTGTCTATAAACTACTTTGTTTTGTTTTGTTTATAGGTGGTTGCACATATGATGCCTGATCTTCCTAATGTTGGGGTTGAGAGAGACATGGAAAGTTTCAAGGAGTTTTTCGAGAGTCCGTCATTTAGAGCGGATGGGTTAAAAATATATCCTACCCTTGTGATACGTGGAACTGGCCTTTACGAATTATGGAAAACTGGGAGGTATAATGTTCGAACTTACAAGAATATGTTAGAAGGAAAAAAGCGCTAATCATGGTCATTTTTCTGCAGGTACCGAAACTATCCACCTGAGCAACTTGTGGATATAGTTGCAAGGATTCTCTCCATGGTACCTCCATGGACACGTGTTTATAGAGTTCAGCGTGATATTCCTATGCCTCTGGTTACGTCGGGGGTTGAAAAAGGAAATCTCCGTGAGCTGGCTCTGGCAAGAATGGATGATTTGGGCCTTAAATGCCGTGATGTTCGTACTCGTGAAGCTGGAATTCAGGTGCCAAATGTTTCTTTTTTTGGTTTGTTGTTTTTGAATACTGAATTTTCGTAACAAATATGTGCTCATATGGTCTGAGTACAGGACATTCATCACAAAATCAAGCCAGAACAAGTAGAGCTTGTTCGTCGTGATTACACTGCAAACCAAGGTTGGGAGACATTCCTTTCATATGAAGATACACGCCAGGTACGAGCTTCATAATCTCACATCCTCAAGTTTCATAGGATAGTACTGAGAAGGCTAGTGAAGAATCTACTACCCTATATTCCTGGCTTTGGTTAGGGGCTGGTTTATAAAGATCTCAGGCTTCTTCTCTCTCATTAGATACAATAAGTTATGTTGTATCTAAAGAATATAGATGTTTTTGATTTAAAGAAAAGGAAAATTATCAAAAGATTAGGTAGGACAGGGGGCTTGTTATCTTTAAACGTATCAGCATCTATTTTACTGTTGTATACAGTGAGTTTGTGTTTTTGATTAAATATAAAATAAGATCGTGTATCATACATAGGTGAACTTGTATCCTCAGTCTTAGTGTCATTATATCTGTGTGGACGCAGGACATTCTTGTTGGGTTATTACGTTTGCGTAAATGTGGTAAGAACGTAACTTGTCCAGAACTCATGGGAAAGTGTTCTGTTGTCCGTGAGCTTCACGTGTATGGAACTGCTGTACCAGTTCATGGTCGGGAGGCTGATAAGTTGCAACATCAGGTACACGCTTCAGATGAAATTGGCACACAGTCAACTATATGGAGGTGTTGTGTTGTGATTAATCGTTTGTCTAATAATTTACAGGGGTACGGAACACTTCTGATGGAAGAGGCAGAGAGGATTGCTAGAAGAGAACATCGATCTAACAAAATCGGTGTGATTTCAGGTGTGGGAACCCGACATTACTACAGAAAGTTGGGTTATGAATTGGAAGGTCCTTACATGGTGAAGCATCTTCTTTGAGATTCCTGTTGAACTACTAAAACCCCAAAATTCGTAAACGTTTTTGTTGAACTATCGACTGATTACCTGATGATCCTTTTTGAGTGTATTACTTTTGTTTTGTTTTATTAAAAAGGTTCATTATAGAAAGTTTGAACACATCAATTACTAAAATTTCCACAATAGATTCGTGTATTGTAATCTTATTATATACATATATATGTATATATATGTCTCTAAGAGCATTTCCAATGTACACCTCTATATTTTTCTCTAAAATAGAGATCTCTATTATAGAGGTGAAAATGTTCCAATGTATGTTTCTATAATAGAATTACTCTATTTTAGAAGAAAATATAGAGGAAAACTATTTTTTACCTCTATATTTAGAGGTAGAAATATCATATCTCTATATTTTTCCTTATAAATAGAAGAATTCTATTATAGAGGCATACATCGGAGCATTTTCAATTCTATAATAGAGTTTTTGTATTTTAAGAATGTAGAGATAGAAATAAGGGTGGGTTGGAGATGGTCTAAGGAAACGTGGTTTGTCCGTGTACAAAGTTTGTCGGAGATCACCACATGGAGCGTCTACATTGTCCTCCTATTGGTTTTGAAGAACCTCTCTCGGAGTGAGACTAAGCTTGAGCCATCGTCATCCGATCTGTGGGAGATTGTTCACAACACCTTCAAACACTCAGCAATAGTACTCATGTTCTTTTTGTGAACTTCACCGCTGAGAATCGATATGTCAGCTATATCAAGGACATGATCTGCCAACGCAGACTCGGTATAGCTACGGAGAGTAAAATCTTCCACAAAAAGTTCATCCGTTGGACGCTTTCTAGTGAACATCTCCAGCAAAAGAATTCCAAAGCTGTACAAATCCCCTTCTCTCGCTGGTTTGCCTCCCATTCCATATTCTTCACAATAAAAAAAAAGAAATGTTATGATAAAAGAAAAAGAAAAACATTAGAAAGATAACATGATTCAACATTCACAAATATTTTTACCTGGTGCTGTATAGCCGATGGTTCCTCTAACACCCGTGGAGCTAACTTGGTTGACGAAGGATTCTTGGTCAATGATCCGAGCAAGACCAAAGTCACTTACATGGGCTGTTAGATCATTATCTAGAAGAACATTGCTTGGCTTTAGATCACAATGAGCTACAGGGTCATGACAATGGGAGTGGATATAATCCAAAACAGAAGCCACGTCTATTGGCTATGTTAAGTCGTTCAGATAGCTTCAGCGGTCTTGAAATTGAATGATTTAATAAAGAGTCTTCTTCGACGTCCATTTGGTGGTGCAGCCACGTGTCTAGGTTTCCGTTGGGTATAAACTCGTACACTAGAGCTTTTAATTAATTTCCTTTGAAATCAATGCTTGAACAAGAAGTCACAAGTTTCACAAGGTTTCGATGCCTTATACCTTTCAAGGCTTCACATTCCGCCATAAAGCTCTTGGCTGCGCCCCTTGTTTGAGATTTAGAACGTTAACTGCAACAGCTTTAGACTCCGGACCAAGCAACCCTCTAAAAACAGATCCAAAGTTTCCTGAACCAATCAAATTTCTGGAGGAGAACTCATTCGTTGCAGCTCCAAGTTCCTCATAGCTTACCCTTTCGTAGAAAGAGTCTAATGGAGAATTCGACATCAAGTGGTTGGTTTTATATGCACTGTTTTTCTTTAAGCAAACCCAGAGCCAATAGTGCCAACAGAAGAGCCAATACCAACACCAATGAAAATTTTCTTCTTGTTTGATGAATGTCTTCTCGTCCTTGATACTACGTTTCGAGGGCATGGCTTTAACTTTAGTTCAGGGATTCCTCCACAAAGATTTCTATTACCAGATACTGAAAATTTTCCAGAATGTTGAAACACTCCTTTTGTTGGAACCACTCCTTCAAAGTTGTTACCAGAGAGATCTAAATTCTCTAACGTGGAAAAGTTGGCAAGATATTCAGGTACGTTGCCTGACAAATTGTTGTTTGATAAGTTTAAGTGTGTAAGTGCTCTCAAGTTTCTGATATCTGGAATAACTCCATCAAATGCATTTCCTCCCAGGTAAAGTTCTTCCATGTAGAGACAGTCACCTATTGTCTCTGGGATGTTACCATTCAATCTATTGTTTTCAACAGATAGCACAACAACATGTTTTAATCTTCCAACATCTTTAGGAAGAGGACCGGTCAGCAGATTACTATTAACAAACAATTGAACAAATGACTCCAATTGCATGATTTCTTGAGGTATGGTCCCGTTTAACCTGTTATATCCACTCCAAAAGTATAACAGAAAATGACAGTTTCCAAGACTCGGAGGAATGCTTCCTTCAAAATTATTGTTGACCAAATAGAGTCTCTCTAACCGACTGATGTTTCCGAGATCAGCTTGTACCTCTCCTGACTATTGTATTTGGAACCTCTCCCTCCATATTATTATATGCGATGGAAATTTTTTTGAGTGATGTTAGGTTTCCTAAAGATGTGGGAAACCTCCCAGAAAGATTGTTCTTACTAAGAAACAAAACTTCAAGGCTAGACAACGATCCTAGCTCTGAAGGTAAACCCTGTACAAGATTGTTTGATGTTAAATCAAGTGTCATCAATCTAGAGCAGTTATACAGGCTTTTTGGAACCCCTCCTTTGAGATTATTGAAGCTCATATTCAACTGTTGAAGCCTAAACAACATTCCCACCTCTTTTGGGATGGTACCACCAAAAGAGTTATCTTCAAGATTAAGAGACTTGAGAAACGAAAGATTACCGATAGCAGGCGAGATTATCCCACCAAGATCTAACCCTCCCAGGTCTAAATCTGTAACTCTTTTATGTTTGCGGCCACATGTAACACCTTTCCACTGGCAGAACGGGGTAGAGTGATTCCACGAACCCAAGGCTAGTCTATTGTTTCCAGAAACTTGAGACTTGAATACTAGTAATGCTTTTATATCAGCATTACCATCAACCGTAGGCGCTTCATTAAAAGAACTCGCATCCAAAATTTGGAATAAGATGAGAGTGTTGAATTGAACCCAAGTAAAAGAAACAACTTCATGATCATGCAAATTTCTAAGAGTGAAGTGTTTGCCTTCTCGTTCACACTTCACAGAAAGAGGGTTTTTAAGTAGACAACAATAGGATAAAAATTCCACAAGCAGCAAGTGTTGACTGTTGACCCAGGCTAAGTTTCAAACAGAGAAAAACAAGTTTTGGCCCAGAATGAGTTGTTTGAAGGTTATCTCAAATTTTTACGAATTAAGTAAAAAAATAAAATAAAAACAAAACAAAAACTAATATAATCTTATATAATTTATATTATCTCCAATTTACTATCTTTGTATTTCGTTGGTATGTTTTAGTTTGCCTTCGCAGAATGATTTTCGTGTGTGTTAAGAGGGAGAGAGAGCGCTTTTAAAAACTACTAGATTTAATTGTTTCATTTTGTAATAATTTTATAATATTAATGTTTTATATACACTTTTCTGTGAAATTGTATTCAAAGCATGATTTATTATTATTTTTATTTAAGTTTTATACAGTTATATATTTTAAATAACTAATATTTAGATATCTCTTTGTTTGTATATGTAAATGTATAAGTGTATTTACAAACATGTTTATATCATTTTTTATCATTACTTTAAAAAAAATAATATAAATTGTTTGATGAGTATTACTATTACACTGTGATAAATATTTTTGTTATAGTTTTTAGATGTCTCTTTATTGAATGGCATAAAAATCAATTTTATACGCACAAATTGCCAATTCAGTCCATTTCGGTTGGGTCGTAATGAATTAGATAGATATATGTGAAGAAATAGTACCTTCTTCTGACTGATCATCAATCACTTTCTTTTACGACTCTTCTAAGAACTTATTAATTTATAGATTATATTAAAGAAAGAAAAATAATCTTATGAAATGTATCATGTATTCATGTGTTGATATATTTGTTCTTAATTTGGCAGAAGAAATATTGATTTAGTCGCACCCACTTGGACAGAAGTATATCATTACATCTATGAGTTAATGTCCATTAAATAGGAATAAGTTTGTGCTTTGACTGCAGAGTTGTTCATTGTCCAATTACAGAGAACAAAGCAAGCTAAAAACAGAGTAAAAGAACAAACCAAGCTAAAAACAGAGCATACTAAAAACAGAGTAATGTATTCTTCCATAGCTTCTTTCTCAACAGTCCAGTTGTTTAGTTGCTTTATTCTCTTCTTTTCAATGATTCAACTTGGGTTTAAGAAGGCTACACAAACAAAAATAGCTCCATATGTTAAAGTTAACTTATTCTCATTAATCTTTGGTTTCTTCATTAAAAACATATAGTAGTCATTATTCACTGAAATTCAGAACATTACCTCTCTAACGAGTTGGTGTGCTTCTGCTTGTGTGTTTGTTTCGTCCAAAAGGAGTCGTGAACCACTCTGTTTTGTAACAAACCAATATGCATCCAATCGCTAATCCAAGTACAAATCCAATTGCACCTGCAATCCAACAAAACACATCTTCTTCTTCTTCTTCTTCTTCCTCTACCTCTAGCGTTTCATATGGTGGCGATGAGGGCGTGTGGATATCACTGCAATCTTCGTCAAGAGCAGGACCAAAAAGTCCTGAATTGTCTTTGAAAGAAGAGCAAGCCTGCCTTCGAAATTGAGTGCCTCCTGGCACTAGACCTACAAGCTGGTTATGGGAAAAGTTCATGTACGCAAGGTACGACAGTTTCCCTAACTCCTGTGGGATTTCTCCTGAAATATTGTTTTGAGAAACGTCGAGCGACTCAAGAGCTGTCAGGTTTTCCATAGATGATGGGATGTGGCCAGTGAAAGAATTGTTTGACAAGTTGAGCACGTGAAGCTCTTTCAATAACCCGATGGACTTTGGAATCTCTCCTTCGAGTCTGTTTCCGGAGAAGTCGAGTGCTGTGTAGATCTCTAGAATGCGGACCAGCTCCATCTTTATCCCTTTATTCATCAAAACCATGGAATCATGGTAATAACCTTCCCCAATGTAATTTAGATTGGACCCATCTTCGTTCGTCTCACTCTCACGTGATGACATTTTCCTCCAGTTCACAAAATAATCTGATGGCAGAATCCCACTGAAATGATTATGTGATATGTCGATGATCTGCAGCTTAAGGAACGCGGCTTGATGGACTGGTCCATGGAACGCATTGGAGCGTAGGACAAGAACTTTCAGCTCTTGTAGAGAATTCAACCAGAACGGAAACGTGTCATTGATCATGTTGCTTTCCACGTTTAGAACTTCGAGAGCGGAGAAATTGACCAACGATCTCGGAAGCTTTCCAACTAGTTGGTTATGACCCACGTCAAACGACCTTAGACTTTCAAATGCATTCCCTGGAAGACATCCACTAAGACGATTCTGACGCACGTTCAGAACTGAAAGAGTACTCTTGAGGTTTCCCATACAGAGAGGGATTGAGCCACTGAAGTTGTTGTTCGATAAATCGAGGGTTCTTAGAGAGTGCAACTCACATACGAGAGAAGGAACTTCTCCGGAGAAATTGTTATTGGAGCCAAACAGGTGCCCCAGGACAGATGATAGTTTGCGGATCGTTGATGTTTCAAAACCAATGAAAGTGTTGTTGGAGAGATCCAAGTAACCAAGATTTGGTAGCATCCATAACCAACCAGGAACTTGGCCTTTAATCTCGTTGTTGGAAATGTCCAGAGTCTGCAGTAGTGTCTGTGTTCTTAGAAGCTCTGGAAATTCGGTAATACCGCAGCCTGACAGGTTCAAATTACTTATCACTACCGAGGGAAGAAGATCTGAAACCGTAGTTTTGTTTGTGGCTAAAAAAACATGGTTTCCTGAGAGATCTAACAAATCGAGAGACTTGAAACATGACAAAATTGCACTCAAGTCAATCCTAGGCGTTGCCCTCAGATGGGATAAGTAAAGACGTTGGAGCGACCTGAGAAGCGAGAAGATACTAAAGTCAACATGGGAGTTCCAATGGGAGATGTCGAGCACCTCAAGATTGGCTAGCTTGGAAATGGAACTCGGGATTGGACCCTTAAATTTATTACTGCCGAGGCTTAACACTCGTAGCTTAGATGATGGTGAAGATGTATTCCCAAACTTGAGAGATCCTTCGAGTTGGTTATTTGTCAAATAAATAGATGTCAGAGCGGGGAGGTTGAAGAGAGAAGAAGGGAGGGGTCCAACGAAAGCGTTGTCATAAGCTGAAATAAACTCCAAGTTGGATAGTGAAGTAGTGATGTTTGGAGGAAGAGTTCCAGTGAATCGGTTGTTGGAGAGTGACAAGTGGGATAGCTTCGTCAAATTTAGTAGTGCAATAGGAAATTTACCACTGAGCTTGTTGGAATTAACAACCAAGTTGGTCAACTGGTTCAAACGTGAAAAAGAAGATGGGATTCGACCAACCAGACTGTTCTCGCAACAGTCGAGAGAAGTTAAACGAGAGAGCTTTCCAATTGAGGATGGGATTTGGCCTGAAAACTGATTATGAGAAAAATGGAGAGAGGTGAGATGAGAAAGGTTTCCAACCGAAGAAGGTATTTGATCTGAAAACTGATTGTCAAAAAGTTGGAGATAGGTGAGATGTGAAAGTTTTCCAAGTGAAGACGGAATCTGACCCGAAAACTGATTACTAGAGAAATCGAGAGAGGTGAGGTGTGAAAGATTTCCAAGTGAAGTTGGAATCTGACCTGAAAATTGATTATCAGAAAGACTGAGAGACGTGAGTTGTGAAAGGACTCCTATTGAAAATGGAATTTGACCAGCGAAATGATTAGAGGAAAGGTCAAGAAACGTGAGATGAGAAAAGTTTCCAATCCATAACCGAATCTGACCCGAAAACAGATTGTTCGAAAGACGGAGAAAGGAGAGACGAGGAATATTTTCAACTGAAGGTAGAATCTCACCCGAAAAACGGTTATTGGAAAGAGAAAGAGAGGTGAGACGAGAGAGTTTCCCAATTGAGGACGGGACTTGACCATATAAATAATTATTAGAAAGGTCCAGAGTTTTAAGAGAAGGAAGGTTTTGAAGCCTAACAAGACTGGTATTGGAATGAAACCGGCCGTGGAGGCAGCTGCAACTGAGGTCTAGCTTGATCACATCTTTAGACTTGGCATCACACGTGACACCACTCCAATAACAACAGTCGCTGTTATTTCCCCATGACTCTGTCTTCGGATATGAGCCTACTATGCGACCGTTAATATTACAAAGCTTCGAAGAAGACCTCCGAATCTCAAACACTTTCTTGAATTCAAGAAGCACATTCCTTTGTCCCGGACGACACAAGTGTCTTGCTGTTGTAGCGAACGCAGTCACGTCTTGAAATTTGAAAATGAACAAGACGAGAAAAGAAAGTGTCATATGGCTAGTACTCATTGTGGACCAAGAGCCTATCCTTCTTATTTTATGCTAGTTTTAATCTATTGAATATCAATAGTGGAAAAGAAGGGTACACTGAAACATGTCATGGCCATCTCTTTATATACACATAGAAAGTTTCCACATAGGTAAATCCACCCAGCTTCACTAACAATCGTGTCTTCTCCCCGAAGTGTTATTCACGTTGATCGAAGACGATGCGCGTATTGGTGGAGTTGTATGTCAATTTCCACAAAATTTGCTTTTACTTTTTGTTTGTCGGGTCATTTTGGTTTAAATTTTTAGTAACTGATTTTTTGAAGGGTCTTTGTATTAAAATATTTGTTTTTCTTACATTGCAGCTGGAAAATAAAAAGATATAATAATAATAAAAAGAGGCCAAAACCGTAATAGATTGATACAATTCCAAACCGATCGGTTTAGTATACAAAAGAGATGAACCGAAAACAATCCCTGGAACCGCACACCGCCAGCCACGTCAGCTAATGTCGTCGCACCACATGAGATTCACTGACCACGAACCGTAAAATGAAACATCTTCCACCAGAGTGTTTGACGAGAAAGCGAGAAAGCTAGAGGAGAGAGGGACAAACATCCCACCAAAACAGAGCACGCCGGAGCTTCTCAAAGAACAAGAAAAGAAAAAAAGGAACGATGACGGAAGAAAATCACACAGCAGGAGTGGCTTCGTCGGTTTGGAGAAGGTGTGTGGATACACCAAAGCCGCACCCCACCATCACCAGAAAACCCTAATATCGGCGCTCCGCCCGCCATCCTCAAAGCATGCATAAGCAAGGAGGGGAGAACCGGTGGACCCAAGATGTAGCGGAAAACCCCAACACCGCCAACTCTCCTTCTAACTAAAAAAACCACCTCCTAATGGAGGCAACAAAGGAAGGCTTGGGTTGTCACGGCCTTGGATTTGACCCCATAGAGCTACGCCGTGAAGCATGGACCGAGAATCAACGACCGCTGACAAAAAAAGTGTTTTTGCTATTTTGGTGGAAAACTATAATTTTTTGAACCTTTTGAGAAACTATGTCATAATTATTTATTTGTAAATATTTATTAGAATAATGGAAAATTATTTATTTATTATTTTGAACATGTTCATCTCCATCCAAATGCACTAATTAAACTCATTTGGATGAGCCATCGGGATGAATTTCATTTTAGGCTAAAATTTTAAAATTCATTTAGATGATTTCCATTTTAACACTAAACGAAAATCAATTTCATCTCTATTCAGATGGTCTTGGATGGACAAACGAACAAGCCTTTAATATGCCATAACTTTTGGACCGGAATTTATAATCAAACACTATAATTTATGTTTTCCTTTAAGTTTTTTTTTTACATCAACGTAAACAGACTACTAAGATTCTGCCAACCAAACTAATTAAGGTCTCTATATCTATATGGATAAATAAGGTAGATCGATTTTGTGCACCACGTGCAAGAATATCCACCCTTAAGTTTTGAGTCTTAGGTACGTTCTAGAGATGAAAAGTAGCAAAAATATCTTTTGGACTTCTTTTAGGTGTAAAGAAAAACAGGTCATTCTTCTGGTTCCGGAACCATCTTCACAAACTGAAAAAATATGTAGCAAACATAATGTTAAATTGTCGAATATTTTTCATGCATTTCATCGTCCAAATTAATGCTTCCAATTCTGCCTGCAAGAGAGACTAAAAATCTCTAATGTTCCTTGCAAAATACTCTACCATCTTTGTCTTGAAAATAAATCTTTGTCTTTCCATGACGCATTTGTATAGACCACCTTCCAAAATAAGTCGGGATTCTCTGTGTCTCCCCCATTTCTTTGAGATGGTTGCTTATCGCATGTATTCACTTTTCCCATTTGTGCGTCCTTCCAAAGTATAGCCTATGTCTCTGTCTCTGCCACCTGATCCTTATCAAACCCACTAAACATTTGGCTTTCCTTTAAGCTTTCTGTTTTAAGTATATTAGTTAGAATTAGATGTAAATAATTTTGAAATAAACAAATCTCTTTGATATCAAATTTCCTAGACGACGGCCATCTCTTCTAGATTACTAGGTCGAAACCCACACTCAGGTATTATAAATTATATACCCAGGTAGTGGAAGTTCCCACATTCCACTGATATAGTTATATGCCAAGTTAGCGAAAGTTTCAACATTCAAGTAATATAAATTATATATTATGTAGTCTATGTTAGTGGAAGTTTCTTAGTCAATTCCTCACCAGGTTTGGGTCAATTCCCAGATAATGTTATTATACGTAGATTATTAGATACAAAAAATTTCAGAGATTTTATCAGAAAAAAAAGTTTATCAGAGATTATACATCAGACTATTATGATATCTATGGAAATAACCCATTATCCCATGTAATATTTACAAATATAGCACTACAAAAAATGAAAAATTAAATTTTTATTAAGGGTAGTTTTGTAAACAATGTTAGACTCTGCTATATTGATTAAATCTGTTTTCAAACAGTGGAAAACAACTATATATTTTATCACGAATGAAAAAAATTGATTTTGAAATTATAGACTTGTTCTGTCATCCAATCTGCATTTTTGAGGTTCGTCAAAAGATAGGCACGAACGATTATAACGATTATCTCTGTCATTTTAGCGCAGCTGATCGTCGTCCGAAAGTTTGAAAATAGTCAATACGCCTCTGAAACTATGGATATAAGGGAAAAGTTTAACCATTCAAACCAAACCAAAAAATAAGATTCGGTTCGGATTTGGATCTTATCAATTGCCTGAATGGGTATCCGAATTTCTATATTAAACTATATATTTATAAATATTAACAATATTTAGTTTTTAAATAAATAAATAATTTAAAAATATTGTTTATAAGCCGAAATATTTTAAATTATCCCAATTATCCAAATGTTATCCGAAAACCCAAACCAAAATCTAATATTTAATCCGAAAAAAACTTTTACATTTTTGAACCTTAATTAACTAAAGAACAGGAACCGTGAAGCACGCACCTCCGCACACACCTCCGCACCGTGAAACATGGAAAGACGCTTCTTAGTCATGATCCAATTTTTACAATTCAATTATTGTTACTGCTACGATTAAATCACCATTCACCAAGGCGGGGATAGCAAGTAATTAAACAAATCACTTATATATTAAAAAAGAAGCATTACAATTTTTTTTACCTATACATGTGTCAACACTATGATTCTTAAAATTACTAGAGAATTAAGTTTGTCCATTTAACATATACAATATTTTTTACTAAACCAATCAAAATAAATTGTCAATGTACAAAATGTTATTTTCCTTCTTTTCTTATATAAAAATCTACGGAATTACCTAATATGATTAAAATATATATATTGCAATTAATGATTTTGATATTTATTGTAATTAATGATTTTGAATAATAAAGATTTGGTAATAATTTTCATATCCTTCATCATGTTTGTTTAATTTTATATTATTAAAATAAATTAAGAAATCATATTCACCATATAATAAAAATTTATATTTTTGTATATGTTATGTTTTGAATTTTTAAAAACGACTTAAATTACTAAAATAGTTGAAAGTCTCATATTTAAAATTTTGTGATCAATAGTTAAATTTTTTGTTATAACAAGATACAAATGATCATAAAACTATATGAATAGAAATTCTCATTTAATATGTATTCATATTAAAAGTATATATGTGTTAATACTGCTTAAATTAAATTATATACCATATAAAAATAAATATTTAATTCTTAAATTTTCATTGAACAAATATTGAGAATTTGATATTTTAATTTTTAAATTTTTATTTAATTTTTAAATATGATTATAAATTATTAAAATTATTAAAAGTCAACATTGAAATTTTGATTTCCGCAGTTTAAATTTTTTGTTATTAAAAATGCAAATGATCATATAATCATATGAGTACAAGTCTTATTTAATAGATAACCATATTAAAAATGATAATATATATGCATGTTAATATCATTGAAATTTAACTATATACCATATAAAATAGGTAAACATGATTTTTCTTATTTATTTACCCTAAAAATTTGTAAATAAAAAGAATGATTATTCTGACTTGTGTTTTCGTGCCAATTTAATTATATACAGTAGAACTTCTATAATTTAATACTCGATAAATTAATAATCTTTATAAATTAATAAATTTCGCTGCTCCCAATTTGGGCCGATTCAAAATTTGATACAAATCGATAAAATAATAAGATAATAATTTTTTAGAAAATTCTATGTAAATATATGGTCCCATTAAAATTAAAATTAATCATTTATATATATATATATATATATATATATATATATATATACATATTTTATATAAGTAATAAAATTATTATTATATTGTTTGTTTTATATTCACAATAAAATTATCTTTATATATTCTTAACACTTCATTCATTTTTGATGAGATTTAGTAGTATTATATCTAAAACTACATTTAAGTTATATGCAATATATATTATATACACCAAATTATATAATAATTTCAAAAAATAACAATTAATGTGTATGCACTAAAATCAAATATTTTTCTTATCTTAGAATAAAATATCTTAAAATAAGAAATCTAAATAAGGAAATTTTTGTAAATTAATATATCTATAAATTAATAAAATTTTAAAGCCCCAACATTATTAATTTATAGAGGTTCTACTGTATGTAATAGTTAATTTCTCTCAATTATTCAATATATATTTATTATTTCTTATTATATAATATGTAAAAATGCAAAATAAATAATAGTGTATGTACAAAAATTTGTATATCAAATGTTCGTTTCGCGCAAGGTGTGAATCTTAACCTAGTTTAACTTGCCCGAATCTTAATCTATAGTTTAATGTAAAACATATATTTCGTGAAAAGGATTTTGATTTTATGAGAGCATTCATATTGCATAGGTTTTTTAACTTTAGGTTTTTTTACAAATTTTTAAATAGTATTTAGAAGAATGAGTATCTCAAATGTTAATACACTCATCCAAAAATATTTTCGAAATAGCTGAGATACTCAATTTTTTATAAGTGATATTGATTTTCTTAATTTTTTTTTAAAAACTCGAAGTTGAGATGAGAACCCATGCAATATGGTTTCCCTGAGATTGTTTCTTTAAGGTCACCTCCATTATTGAAACTTAGTTTGAACCGTTAAAAAAAAATTGTGGTCCAGCGTTGTCACATGTCGCTTCATGATTGCATAATATGATTGTTGAGGATGAACGAGATAAATATGCACATAATTAGACTATTTATGATCAATCTAAGCCAAGTGATTCGAATACACCACAACCATTTTCGATTGAAGTGCTATCAGATTTTGCAAATCATGTGCCTGATAGATCTGAATTATGTAATTCAATTATATAATTGCAATCAGATCTAGTCAAACGCATATAGACAAAATTTGGTAAGTTTAATGATTAAAAATAATTAAATTTCTGTGTGACTTAAGAGCAACATTATTGGTAGTCCCAACATTGGTCTTTAGTGTTTTTGGTGTGGGGTCCACCACCTTTTTGCTAGAAACTTTGCTCAAATGTCCCTAATTAAGTAACGTCCTAAGGGTTGTCCCTAACTGTTTGCGGATCCCACTGACACGTGGCGGCCCGCAATTAGTTCATATTTAAATTTATTTTTATTTTTTTTAATCAGAAAACAAAAAAAAAAAAAAAAATTTAAGGACCAAAAAATGTCCCACCTGATAATCATGCTCTAAGAGTTTTATTGTTTGTGAACTGAGTCTATTGTATTAAGTTATGTCTTTTATTATGTGTGCTCGGTGTCTGTGTATTTTTTTTTAATGTTGGCTATTTTAATAATAACAAGTTTCGTATTTTTGAAAATAAAATTAGGTAAATATCCAACTTAAAAATGAAGATGTTCTTAATTTTAATTATTTAAATAATATTTTTTTTGGAATTATTTTAATAAGTAAGATAAGTATATAAATAAAATAAAATTTATTAAATGTTATTTTATTTTAATTTTTAAGTTAATTACGATCAAATTATTAATATGTAATTATTATACTGTAAAAAATAAAAATCTTACAATATTAAAAGGGGAATATAAAACCCTTTGAACTATGCCACATCAGCATATTAAATCAACCAATGAGAGAGTTTCAATTTGACAGGTCACTTAAGCTTTGTCGACCAAATCTTAAACGGGACATTCCTGTGGGCTTTATATTTTGTTTTTGTTCCTTTGGTACGGGCCTGTATGGCTCTTTAAAATAAAATCGATAACGTAATACATTGCTCTTCGACTTCCCTTCCTCAACACTTTATAAATCGATTAAAAAAAACTACAGAAGAGTCACCACAGAATATGAACAGCTCTTCCTTATGCTTTTTTTTTCATTGGGCGCCTGTGATGAATGAAGCTACAATCGGTATTCATCCTTACCCTTTGCCTCCGTAAGTCCAGTCCGTCTACGTCTCTTTCATCATCACTAGAGCTTTCTTCGGAGAACTGGTAAGAGATCTAAACCGTTGTTAATTGTTTTACATATTCTTATAGTTTTTATATCTCCAGATTCGTTTTGTGATTAGGACATAACTATTCTTTAGCTACAATAGAGAGCTAGAGACAATAATTGATTGTTTTAGGGTTTGAGAGTCTCCACTTCCATAAATCAGTGAAGACCGGGCTGATAGATAAAGTAAGCAGATGATTCCTCACGCTTTTTATTATTTTTCAGAGAAACTTCTAAGAATTTCACCAGTCAAATTCATAGCGAGGAGATCCTACCAGCCAAATTCAAACGTAGACCTTCGAGTTATTCATGCTTTTCATTGTTCTAGAGTTATTCGTGTTGCAAAACCGTGAAGATTGTGTCATAAAAAAAATAAACGTGAAGATCTCCATATCTGAAGTGAGGTACATCAAATGCTTTACCTAAATTAAAAAATATATATATATATATATATATAAATATATATTTCATTTCTTATTTTCATGCAATTTCAGATTTGTTTTCACAATGATACAATCAGTCATCCTCGATTTAGCTACTTTTGGTCTCATCATCATTGTATTCTTTCATAACTCAGACTCATATACGTTTTTCAATTTTTTAAAATTCTCATTGATTCAGGCAGTCACAACGCACAGTCAATGACAGAGAAGCGAAGAAAAAATGGTACTTGCAAATGCAATATAGGAAGCCGAGCATATATGAAGTTTGTTGAAGTTAGACATGAGGCAAAATTACCAAATAAGTATAAGCACAAGGATGCGAAAATAAAGACAGTAAGGAAGGGGAAGGATCACAATCAAAGAACCATCAAAAAAATAATAAGAGAGGAAGGGCAAACAAAACGGCCACCGTGGTTGAGAAACACAACGTGTAAGAGAATGTTAGGCTAGAAGAGTTTCAATCTGATAAATAGAGTTAAGTGTATACTTGTAGTTAAAATCTTTTATTGGAAATGTGCTCCAACCATGATAATTTATTTGTGTTTTTCCACCTCAATCATAAATTGTTTAATAGTTAACTTAACAGTCTAAGATAATAATGGAAGTATGTTTCTCCTCTAATAGACAAATAATATTGCAAGGTTATATATTTTCTACACAATGATAATGACAAATATATATATATGCATATGTGTAATTGCATTAATGCACATAATTTATCCAATGTAATTTTATGTCGTATCTAAACATGGAAGAATCGTTCATAGTAAAATGTCCTACATGTTTCACAATTTCATAGAAAATACTTATTGACAAAACAACAAATACCAAGCAATATCATATCAAAACAAATAAATAATATAATATAATATATCACAAAATAAAAGTACTTTATTTTAACCTTTAATATAATCCTTCTATTTCAAATTATCAATGTTTTAGAGAACTTTTTTTAAAAAGACATGTTTTTTTTACATTTTCAATATATTTTTATTAGGTATGACTGTAAATTTAAAGCTTTAGATTAAAAAAATATGATTATTGAATTTTGATAGGTTAAAAATTATGAAAAATAGTTAATCACAAAAATAATAAATTTGCAATCAAAATTTAAGATGAATTTTTAATATGTTAAACATTAATTTTATAGACAGATATGCGCGGTAAAATCTCTAGTATGAATTAAAAATAGTGGATAGGGTGTTGGAGTTTTTAAAACAAACTATTGTACTTTAAAATAAAATAAGTGTTGAATAAATTAAGATGAAGAAAAGAAAAAAATGATGTAAAATGTCAAAAAGGAAAAATGAAGGTGTTAACCATCGTATATCTAGTAGTAAAAAAGATTCCACATCCTATATTAAACTTTTTAAATGCGTATAATATGAGAAAGTGCCATTTGTCAAAATCTCGTTAGACGAATATAACAAATACTCTAAAATAATAAATTCTTCAAAAAAAACAGTCTCACATAGTCGCATTAACTAGACACGAAAGAATCCAACATTAAAACTGATATCCAACTGTATATATATGATACTTTTTGAAGAAGCTGCAAAACATCTATCTCTTCTTCTTTGCAATGCCTCCCTTTCTAGAGGTACCACTAGCCTCCGGTCCTTCTGTTTCTTCAGCTTTTTGCTCTGCCTCAAGTATTGCCAACTGCAGATTTACATTCAACCATCAGAACTTTGGTTACTTCAACTATAGAGAGCGAAAAAAATGGAGAGACTAATCTGACCTCATCTAGTACAGGTTTGAGTTCCAGATACCGAGTTTCTGCAAGGTCAAAACCATCCTTCCGCAGCTCCTATGCCAATTTTACATGTGGATCATAATTTCAAAGACTCATCCTTAAAGACAGAACAAAATTGCTACAATATGCGTTTCATCAGATGCTTCATCAACACAGACAGAGATTAGCATACCTTGCCAGTATGTTGGGTATGCTCGTAGGCAGCCATTTGCCAGTACATATTTGTGCGCTTATAGAAATCCTTCAAAGTTTCTCCAGGCTTGAAACACACAAAATGATCAAATTAGCAGAGAGCTTCAAACAGAATCTCTCTTTCTCACTAAAACTCTAAGCAATTATTACCACTGGGGTTCTCTGTGAATCTGAGAGCCCTAGATTAGCTCTGATCTGTTCTATCCGAGCTCGTTTCTCTTTTCTTCGGAGGGCTTTTCCTTCACCTTTAATCATTGCAACAACTTCTCCTACTTTCACCGATCCATCAACATCCATAGCCTAGATTTTACATTGGCCAAATTGAGTCAAAGCCAACAAGACAAAGGGCTGAAAGAAGAGGCAAGTACCTCTACTTCTTCATCGTCATCTTCATCATCAGACTCTTCACTGTCTCCTTCATCTTCACTATCATCTTCATCCTCGTCTTCGTCCCCTTCTTCATCCTCTGAGACTTCCACCCACTCTGTTTCAGTCGCCTGTTTTAAAGACATACCAATATTTTTCAACCTTTTTAATCAACAGAAAAAAACAAAATGAAGATTATTGATCTGGAACAAACCGGAATGATACACTTCCACTCGTCAAGTTTGCTAAGATTAAGCGAATACAAATCATCAAGAGTTATTTCTTTATCTTTGATCTCCATCATGCCACCATATATGTATAAGGTGTCCTTCCCAACGACCATACAAGAATTAATACGTCCACATGGTTTTACAACCTGCACAAAGCAAATAACAAGTTGGCAAAAAAGCTCATAACACAAGTTAACACAATGTTAACGAACAAACCTCTTCAGAGACAGAAACTTGTGGATCTAGTCTTCCCTTTAGAGCTTTACTAGTACTTCCTTCAACCGTTAGACATGCTGCCATACGTTCAGAAATCCCATCGGAAGAGCCTGCCACATCACCCATGGCCGACGGAGATTCACCTTCTGCTGAATCCATCTCATCATCATCATCATCATCATCATCATCATTAGATGTCATAGGTTTGGCCTCTAAATTCTTCTTTGCCTGTAAAAAAAAAATGATGATAAAACGTAAATACAGCAGGCAACAGAAACTCTAGTAGACAAAATCATTACCTTATCTTTTGATGATTTCTCTTTTCGTAGCTCTATGGGGTACCAGCGACGATTATCTAACTGGAAGCCATAGAGTTCATTTAAGAATAAACTCATCATTACATCACCTGCGCCAATAAATCACACAGGTCGATGATAATTCAACTTGATATACAAAAAAAAAAGGAAACAAGGATATAATCATTTCCTGACCTTCCATTTCCATGTCCACAACACCACCAAACAGCAAAGCACGCTTTTTGTGGACACATACCGAAAACCCTGCACGAGAGCTAGGAGGCATCCCAATTTTCTTCACCTAATTACAGCAACCAGTTTTATTACTATACAAAGAAAGAAAGGAGTTCAATCTAATTGCAAAATCATAAACGAACTAATTGTAAAAGTACATACTTTGTTCCATTCCCACGTTCTGGGGTCAAGAGACCATAAATCTGCATGAACAACTCCCTTCTCAGAGCTCTTCTCAGATGAGACTTCTTTTGAATAACCACCATATAAGAATATCTGCACCATGAGAGGCTTTCTTATCAATGAATCTGTCTTTTTCTATTAATTTTTATTCAGGAAAAGAAACAGCGTTTTTGACTCAGGGATATGATATAGACATGAACATCGTAAGCTTACCTCATCTTGATAAACAAAGAACTGGAAACCGCTTCTAGCTGTAGGCCACATGGCACCAGGCTTAGGCTTTATTTCTTGCCACTATCAAAGAGACACCATAACTATATTCAGTTAACAGGTTTGGGGAGGTAAGGTGGGTGGAAAGTTGAAACTTCTTCAATGGAACGTAGGTTTTACCTTGTATTGGTCCAGATCAAACACATAGAGATCATTGTAGTACCTGCAGGGGATTGCAGAAGTAAACTTAGAGATAACAGTGACACTAAGATCCTAATTCAGTAGTAGCTAAGATTTACATTTTTTTCACTTTCATTAATTGAAATTGCTTACAAAAGAAAATGTCCCAACCAAAATAATAAAGCATCCAGGGGAGGGTAACAAAAAGATGAAAAATTACCAACCAAGATAACACATTATCATGATATATTTCTTAAGCAATGAGTAAATTACCTTACTTCACGTAGAGTGTCATAGAAGCCACCAAAAATTATAATCTTGTGCTTGTATAATACCTGGAGGAAAAAAAAAAGAACTTGACGGGTTGGTTACTAGAGGGGAAGCAAGAGTTGATTAGTTATAATTACATTTTCACTATGCAAAAAACTCAATACAATAGAATGCTATATGCATATATATTTCATTACAAAAGATAGTTTAAAAATTAAGCAGAAAACTGGAGATAAATCTTCCAGATTCCCATCCTCATGAATAGTCTGATATTAGTCTCAATGTCTGATGTATGGATAATGTACAGCCAAAGCCTAGATATTCCTCATGTTTCATTGAGAGGGGGAATAGCATATGCAAAGTTATTCCAGCAGTATGTTAGCGACTACATAGTTTGGTTTTAAGGATACATCAAAAACATACCATACGATGACCAGAACGGGGACTAGGACATCCCTTTAAATTTAACTGTTCCCATTGGTTAGTTTTCACGTCCAGCATCCAAAAGTCCTACAATTTAAAACAAAAGTTAAAAGTATGAGAAACAAAAAAAATATATATATATCGTAATAGACTGATAAAACAATGAGTAAATATGAGTAAATATGCAACTCTCACCTTGTAGTGATGGAACCGCTCTTGGTTTGGCGATGTAAATTCACCACCTAATCGATAAAAAGAAAGAGGCTTACAAATATGAACGGTAAGGAATGAAGATGAAAAAAAAAAAAAACTAAACATACCAAAAATGTAGAGATAATTCTTCCAAGCAACTGCCTGGTGAGAGCTGCGAGGAGGAGGACTGTTGGGGCTTGAAACTAACTTCCACTCCTGCTTATCAACATCATATCGGTACAGATCACCATATACATATGTCTGCATTCACATAAAAAAAAAAACAATTTTGAATTGCATGTTTAGAGAATCAAACACTTATGAACAAGTGGAATAAGGGCAACAAAGACCAAAACAATCGAAAGCTAACCTTTTGGCCATTGTAGAACTCGCCGCCATAGAGTATCAACTCAGTCTCTTTCAAAGGATTTATAGTAAGCTGCATAAAACACGGATTTAGCAAAAAAATGAAATGTTTTAGATAAAAGAAAGTTTCAATCTTTAAAAGCAAAAAGCCTAACCGAGCAGTTTGACCTAGGAGATGGTGCTGGAACATTTTCCTCAACAAGGACCTCTTTCTTCTTAGCTTCTTCCTTCTGTATGCTCAACTGGTTAAAACAACATACATCATTAGACCACCTTCTACTTGTTGCAGTTACTCTACTAAAGTAGTCGTCTCTTTTAATCAATAAATCTATAAAACTATGAGCGGAACCCGATGAGAATTTCAGACAATGAATAAGAAACCTCAAGACAGAACCTAATGAAAACAAAAGAAGCAGAGGAAGTGAGTAAATACGAGAATAGCGTCTATGTCGTCTTCAGGAGAGAGCTTTTTGCCTTCTCGTCGAGCTTTCTTCTCCTCGGCCTTGGCCGTTTTCCTCTCAGTTTTCTCCTTGCCTTTTCCGGCCTTCTTCGTCTTCTTCCCCATCTTGTTTGCAGGAATGGAGGCTGAGAGCGATTACAAGGGAAGTAGCCCTTCTTCTTCTTCTTCTACCGTTTGTGCTCAACAAGGGGAACGTGGCTTTTATCTACTTGGGCCATTTGCTTTTTATCAAGGAGGAAATTTGGAGGCCCATTTACTTACCTGTCATCACTAATCATATAATTCTGGGCATTTTAGAAACATCATATTTTTCAAATATACCATTAAAATTTCGTTTAAAATATTATTTCTTAAATTTTTTACTAAATATATTAAATAAATCCATACCCTTATACGTTTACACCGAGTTCAAATATTTTACTGTATGGTGTAACATAAATTATGAAAAATATAATATTTTCTAAATTTTTAAAACTATTTTATAAAAAAAGATTATAAAATTTATAACATTGAACTCTTTTAAATCTCCCGTGCCAGATGGTCTAACTGTTTTTTCTACCAAAATATTTGAGACATAGTAAAAGAAGATTTAACTAGTATAGTTAATAAATTCATGTTTGATGGTATCATAGTAAGGCTTAAATGATATAAATATCTGTCTCATTCCAAAAAAAGACAAACCAAACGAAATGTCTCAATTTCTGCCTATCAGTTTTTGTAATGTGAGTTATAAGATTATTTCTAAAGTATTATGACCATAAACTCAAGAAAGTGTTACCGGATAGAATATCTAAAATTTACTTAGCCTTTTTTGCTAGAAAACAGATTTGACATTTCCAAAGCATTTGATATGGTTAAATGAAGTTTCATCATTTCAATGCTCCAAGCAGTAGGTCTGCCTCGCCAGTTTATTAAGTGGATTTGTCTTCGCATCTCTACATCATCTTTCTGTGTTGTGTTTAATGAGTAACTAAAGGGCTTTTCCACTAGTGCTATGGTATACGCTAAGGTTGTTCTCTCTCAATAATTTTCTCTCCAATATGTTGAATCAAGCAGCTATGGATGATCATTTTGGATATCATCCCAAATGTAAGGATGTGAACCGCACTCATCTTAGTTTTACACATGATATACTCATTATTGTAGTGGCAACTCTTAGATGGAGGCCTTGGTGTGATGGATTAGTTTGCTTGTATGTTCGGCTTGTATATCGATGCAACCAAATATTTTATTTTTGAAGTTGGTAAGGATAGAGATTACTTCAGCCAAGCTGTTGTGAGTAAGTGCCTAATATTTGGCACCCTACACATTCATTATTTGATAATGGCTCTAGCTACCAAGGTTTGGAGTAAATTGGACTATGAACTTCTTATTGACAAGATTCAAAGAAGATTTCTTTCTTGGATCCATCGAGCTTTATCTTTGTTGGTCGCCTCCAGCTGATAAGTCTATCATTATAAGCATTACTAAATTTTGGAGCTATGCTTTCGTTTGTCTATTGCTTTTATGGACAAAATTGAGAATAAGTGCAGTGTATTCTTGTGATCTGTTTACCGACCAGTAGCCATAAAACCAAAGAACCTGGGGATGATTTTTACTTTCCAAAAGTTGAAGGAGGTTAGGTGTTCGCTGATCCATACATCTAGGCATGCGGATTCAGTTCGTTTGAAGTATTTGGTTTGGAACTTCAGATTGATCATTTTTTTGTAATTCGGTTCGCCCAAAATTTTAGTGAACTGATCCGTAAAAAATTGATTGGGTTGGATATTCAGCTAATTCATGTTTTGAAAACTGCCAAAATTAATCAAAGTTTTTGGTTTTGCTTACGTTTTGGTTTAACTGGGTTAAAGTCTTTGATAATTTTGGATGTTGTGGTTAATTCAGTTTGAAATTTGTTTAGTTCGGTTTGAAATTTAGTTAATTTGTTTTTGGAAAGTAAACTAACCACCTACCAAACCAAACGAAAATTGAATTTTTTATAAATTTTATTGAATTAAAAATGAACTCATAACCGAACCTGCACCAAAAGTTGAATTTTTTTCTTCGGTTTGGGTAAAAACTCAGTCCTACATACATTAGAACATACTAATTCATGCACAAATAACTATGGCAAAAAAAAACAAATAGAGCCTCAAGAACATATTGACATACGTCATCCAAATCATGATCCAAAGTCGTCCAAATGATGACATGGATGCAGATGCAACCAAAATGGTTACTGAAAACAAGGCTTTATGAAAATTGGTTTAATATTTTGGTAAAATTATTCTCTAACTCTCTTTTTTATTAGTTTTCATTCATTTACCTTTTAGTCTGATGTTTTCCAACGGAATTGTGAAAGTTAAATATGGAGAATTATATAGATCAATGATAATACTTATTCGTTTATTTTCAATTTTCTAAATTTGTTTAATTCAATTTATTGAGTTAAAGATTAGTTAGAAATAGTTGTTTTCAATCCTTCCAAATTTGTTTTATTTTTTAAATATTTGTTTTATTCATTCTTTATTATAAATTGAAAATTTTAGTCCGAATACAAACATAAGAGAATCAGTGTTGCGAGCATCTTACAAAAAAATTCAAGAATTAGAAAACAAAAAAAATCAAAAGATAAAAAAAAAAACAGAAAGAAAAAGAGAAAATAAGGAGGTGAGTAAACGGTTCACTGGGAAGGAACTTCGTTCTTTAAAGAGACCATTAAGACATTTATCATATTTTTGTTTGTTTAACTTTATTTATGATTTATAATTTAGTTATAAATGAAAATACGAATATTAAATTGGTGAGAAATTTTTAAGAGTCTCTCCACAGATAATGATATTCTAAAACCACAATCAAAGATGTTTTCAATAAGAATCTCTAAAGGTATTTTCAACCCACTTCTATTATTTCTTCTATATTTTCATCTAAAATACATGAACACTATTATATAGGTTCCAATGTATGTTTCTTTAATATAATTTCTGTATGCTAGTCTCATAGATCATCTCCAAAAAGAAATTTTATTTTGAAGTTTCTCAAATTCTATATTTGAAGTTTAAAGGTGTTATTCTCCAAAAGCAAAACTTTAAACTCACCTTCAAAACTATTTGTATTTTATAATATGGTCCTTATATTTGTCATATTCAATTTGAATTCATAAAACTTTTATAAATAACTAGCACATATATAAACATATTACAACAATATCAACTAATAAAATATTAAATTAAAATATAAAGTTTTAAACAGAATAACTTAATTAATATTAAACTTCAAGCAAAATACCATATTATTCCATAAAGTGATTTTCGTGATGCATATATGATCTACTAGTGCATTTGGAAGTAAAAATGGCTCTCCTCATTTTTAATTTGTAGATTAGAGATAAAAATTATTGAAATTAGGTGATTTAATACTTGTAAATACATTAGATCAGAACAAGGATGTAAAAGAGAAACATGAAATATTGATAAAAGACTAACTTTTATCGATGATATTAATACTCGTTAATATATTTAATATGAACAAGAAAGAATTGTACGAAAAGACATCATCAACAACAACAACAACCATCTTCAGTTATACAAAGAAGATTGGACATTATTTGGAAATTTTGAAGGTTCCGGATCAAACTTACAATTAGTGTTGTTGTTATATTTAAATCGGTGTAATAGTTATATCTTCATGTAATTTTTTTAAAGTTTTTTTGTTAAGTTTTTTTTTGTATATTTTTGTTATCTAAATCTAGTTTTAAATATATTAAACCTTCTTTTAAAGTTTTTTTTTTAATTTTATGTGTAAACTTAAATTTTGTAAACAAAACTTAAAATATTTATGAGATATAATTTTTATAAGGATTAAAACAATAAAAAAAAAATATTTATGAATCATAAATGTGATGTGTAATTGTAGGGACCAAAATGCAAATAAAAATATGAAACTTCAAATTTGAAGTTTTGAGTAGTGAAACTTCAAATATAGAGTTTCACTCCTCAAAACTTCAAATTTGAAGTTTTGAAGTTCATTTTTGGAGAGCTAAAAACTTCATATTTGAAGTTATAGAGTGTTTTTTTGAGATGCTCTTAGAAGAAATAAAAAATATTTGACCAAAAAAAAAGAAGAAATAAAAAATATATGAAATCCTAATTCTGACTCTTAGTTCAGAGGCAAGATAGCATTCCTTTATATTTCCTTTATGATAGCATTCCTTTATATTTCCTTTAAAATAAAGGAACTATATTCAGTAGACATACATTATAGTTAATTTAGGGGTAAAATAGTGTTTTTATATATTCTCCTAAAAGTAGAAGAATTTTATTATAAAAGCTTTCATTTGAATAAAACTCATTTGTATAAGTTTACCTACAAAATATTTTAAAATAAATAGTATGAGAAAGAGAATCAAAATAATTTTTGAGTAAAATATGTCTCCAAATTTTAAAATATTTTTGAGTCATATATCCTTTATTTATTGCAGAATTCTTGTTTTGACTTTAAATTTTAGTTACTCAATTAAATTATTATTAGAAATTAATTCTAGAAATATCTAAGAGCAAACTCAGTTTACTGCCAATGGGAATCGGAACTCGTAAACAAGGAGATATGTTTATTGGGATTTTCACCTCTCTCTTTACTTAGCGCTGACTCTTCACATATTATGAAGTCTATAAATTTTGGTGTATAAATCGAAATTCGTGGGAATGCGTACAAAACTTCAAACAATTTTAATGAAACTAAATGTCTGAGTAAAATAAAAATAGACGCTTAATTCCAGACATTATTAATGGGTCATTCATTGTCTTCTTTTAAAACGTATGTTCATAGCTATGAAGTAGAGGATCAGTGCTGCAAAAGAAACGGTAATAATTTAGCTTAAATTAATAAACCAAATTAGTACACGTAAATGCATTTTGATACTTACATCCAATGGTTTTTGGTCGAACACTTGAAGATGTACTGGTTGGTGCTACAACTACATAAAAATAGAGTTGTACCAAATGTTAGCAAAAAAAAAAAAAACTACATAAAAATAGATATCATCAGCATTTTAATAAAGTAAAACAAGTTTGTGAACCAGCTGGTTCGAGTATAGAGAGCTTTAGTTTTTTTTAGATAAATCATAAAATGATAATGCAAAACCGACCTGAATCACAGTTTGTGGTAGAATTGTGGTGGTCACAAATGCAAACGTGCCTAAGCCCTCCACCATCAGCAGATTCGTAGCCACAAGTACCGGAAGTTGCAACACACGCACGACAAAACGCATCACTCCCTTGTAGCTCGTACTTGACTCGTATTCCATAAGCCCAATCAGAAGGTCCTCTAAGCTTCAAGGGTGCGAGATTGTATGCACTACTGTATCCTTCACACTCCAACTTACTTAGATTTATCGCTTTTACTGATTCAAATCCAATCGCACAGCACATGGGTGGACCCGATCCGGATGATAGACCCGGCTGTCTATATCCAACCATATCCCATGCCGGGCACGACATGTATTCTTCACAGCTCATTCCAGAGATGTTGTGACATGGTAATTTCTTTTCCGGAAAGCCTAACATTAATAGTGGAAATTTAGTTTATCAAACTCTATTCAACCGCATTTAAACCGGATTTGAAAGGAAAATTCCGAATCTAAAAACCTTTATCATCATAACCAAAATTTTTTAATGTTCTTTAGAAACTTTAATCACATCTATATGTTAATATGTATATATATAATCATATAACATAACAATAATTACTTAAATAATATCTCAAAGTTTAACCAAAACCCAAACCGAATACAAAATGAACCAAATCAATATTGCATCAAACCGATTGCGTTTTCTTCTGAACGAGAGTTATATAAACCGAGAAAGCAAGCTCAAACTAAATTGTAAACCGGATTTGTTTAGTCTAAAGAATGCAAATAAAAATTATTTGACGTATGTGTTGTAGTCCAACTTACTAACCTTGAAAGATAGGAGATTTGGGAGAACAACCGATCAACATAAAGACATTATCAGAGGTAGGATTGAAATAAGGAGCTCTCCAATCCTCAGCTTCAAAGCCATTGCCTTTGCCACCAAGCACAATGGTTCCGCAATTCGACATGTGAGGATCATGCAGCGTTATCGACTGGTACGCGTAGTCAATATCCAACACTCTATAAGAACCTGAACGTATGTGAAACATCAACACATCATTCATACAAAATAAGAGATCTCTGTACCCTGGATGCCCACATCCATTCCGGATTCCAAACGGATAATCCACCGTTATATTTCCACAGTATGATCGACACGCGCCCACCAAGCAAACCTCTGAGATTACTACGACTGTCAACATAAGAACCAAGATTTTCATTTTTGTTCTCTCTTTTTGATTGTGTAAACGAGAGAGAGTGTGATATGTGATGTAGAGGGTAAAGAGTTAGTTATTATATCTGAAAGATTGCTTAAAGCTTAAGAGATTCTTTGCTTGTCGGAACAACAAAGCTAAACTCCTGCACTTTTTAGTCCACGTGATCAAGGTATCTCCTATAAACAAGAAATATATATTACATGAACTGAACTAGACTTACATCTTCACTATGTAATACTATGGCATTTAAATAGCTTAACAGGCTACGCTTGGGGTTTATAAGATGTTCGGTTCCTCTTGTATTTCCAGAACTCGTCCTTCTTTCCTCTGGGCTTAGCTTCAACACGACCGAACTTGCTATTGATAATACCAAGTATAGCATTTTTATCTTTTCTGTTCTTTGTTTTTGCCTTGTCTTCAAGAATGGCCCTAAGTTTCTCATATGACCTCGGGTCTGGTACTTGCCCGCTTTTAACCATCATCTTGTGGTAAAAGAATGCTCTTTTGAAGTCTCGGACACGGACAAAAGCGTAGATCATGGTCGAATAAGTGATGGAATCAGGTTTTAAGTTGAGAGCAGCCATTTCTTTCAACAGCTGTGGCAGTTTCGAATCTTGTCCTCCCCTTGCGTAAGCATTCATCAGCATATTGTATGCCATAACAGTCGGCTCCAAACCCATTTTACCAAACTCGGAAACAACATCCCTCGCTTCAATGTAGTGACCTTGTTTCGCAAACCCATCAAGAAGAGTGTTATATGTCACCCTTGTCCCTTGTATTCTCTCTCTCAGCATTAGTTTCCAAATCTCCGTCAGCTTTTCTACATCACCACACCTTCTGAACGCATCGAGAAGCGACGTGTACGTTTCAACCGACGGTTTAATCCCTTCTTTACACATCTCTTCAAAGGAAGCATAAGCTTTCTCGTGCCACCCGCTAACAGAGTAAGCATGAATAAGAGCTGTGTAAGAATGTGAAGTAGGTTTCAAACCTACTCTCTTCATCCGCAAGAAAGCATCAGCAGCCATATCACTCATCTTCTTCGTCCTACCATACGCACTAATCAAACACGTGTAGGATTTCACATTTGGCTCTAAACCTAAACCCTCCATCTCCTTCAGAAGGGTCTCTACGATATCAGGTTGCATTCTTCTAGCATAAGCATCCATAAGAATGTTATAAGTTGCGGATGTGGGCTTCAACCCTTTACCTCTCATTTCAGCGAAAAGACCTTCCACTTCTTCAACGTGGTTGGACTTGTTGTAAGCATCCATCAACGTGTTGTACACTATGGTGTTTGAACGTATTCCTCTCTTCTCCATCTCAGTTTGTATCACAAGAGCTTCTTCTTTAAGCCCTTCGTCGCAAAAGGATTTCACAAGGGCGCCGAAAACATCCTGACTCCAGCAACGCACACCTTTCTCGCTCATTTTCTCGAATATCTCCCAGATTTCTTTCGCAGTTCGTCCTGCTTTCCTCATTGTGGTGATCATTACAGCGCATGTAACACTGTCTGGATGGACATTGATCTTATCCATGGACTCATAAACTTCCAAAGCATCATCATAACTAATTAAAAGAAGAGAAAATTTGATCAAAAGGATACAAGTTTAAATTATCTAGAGCTGAAGAAAGGAAGTACCTTTGAGAAGCTGAGAGTGCAGAAATGGCGGCGTTGTAGAGACGAACATCTCTGAACTCATCCTTGTCAGGTAGATTACGAAGAAGAAGCAGAATCATATCAGCCATTCCTTCTCTACCGAGCAATGTAAACAACACAGAGGAAGCACGAGGCGAAACGAGTGAGGGGTTCTGCAGACTCATCCACTCGTACAAGTACAAACAGCTCTTGATGAAACCAGATTCACCCATCATCACTAATGCCTCTACGCACTCTTTCTCGCTGACCCTTTTTTCGAAACCTGCTAACATCTCTCCTAGAGTTTGATTCTCTGTCAGATTCTTAGCTGTTTCCAGGATTTCCACAGCGACAGAGGGTGTATTGTTGTGCACACCAAGTGTTTGCTGGTTTGCTACAGAGGCGGATTTTGTTGGGTCGGGCTCGATTTCGGTTTCAAGGTCGGAGAAGTCGGAAGCTAAGTGCCAGGAGGTTCGACGATTCTTCTGGAGGGAGAATTTGGATTCTTGAGGAGGGTCCTCTGCTTTTAAAGTTCGTGACTTGAAGAATTTGAGAATTGGGTCTTCTTCGTCTTCATCATCATCTACTTCTTCGCTAATAGTTGTCGGATTATCTGGTTCCGGAACATTTGGTGGTGGTGGTGGGTCGTCGAAACATGAGAGGAAAATGGGAGGAGAAGAAGGGGAAGTAGCGGACAGAGAGATGGATTTTCGACAGAGTGAAGAGCGAACAAGTGGATAAGGTTGAGGGAGGTGAAGTGGGTGAGATAGAGAAAACCAAGTATAAAAGGATTGGGTTGCAAGAGAAGAAGAAGAAGAAGACGCCATCGACATGGATGCCTCCTATAGCTCCCAAACGCTCAGGCACGGACAATAGCTAAATAGATTTGTTTGTGAATAAAAAAAGGCTCAAATTTGCTATTTATTTACTCCTCTCTTTCAAGGGACATTTTGGTTAAAATGTTTTTGTTAAATATTCAGCGTTGAAAGAACGATACATTAAATAATTTTACTTTGTAGTAACGACCGGACTAGATCAACATTTGTGCCTTGCACGGGATAAAATAAATTAAACAACATATATTTAATTGATATATAGATTTTTATATGACATAATCTAACCATTGTGAAATCATATATGGAAAAATATGTTTTTTAGCTTTTAAAATTTGTTTTTAATTTGTAAAAGAAAATTATAAACAAAAATACATAAAATGGAGTTAGAAAGTACACGTTTAAATGGTTGTAAACAGTTTTATAACTTATGTGACTACTAAACACATGAAAATAGTTAATCCACCTATTACAAATCTTTGAGTTATAATAACTTCACTTGTAAATGTATAGAATCAAACGCCTATATGAAAACTATAGACTCAAAACTATATAGGGAAATATAAAGAAAAACTGTAACAAAAGTTAACGATAGTGGAACATTAGTTTGTCAAAGGTCCGTTTGTATAATAAGATGCTTTTATACTGACAGTCCATAATTTTTTTTGGTTTAAAAAGCAAAAATATTAGAGATCATAAATAGAAAAGAGAAATAGGTATTCGTCGATCCCATATTTCTGATCTAATTTTTTCAGAAAAAGATGGGTTCTACATAGATGAGTTTTACTCTAATTCTCATCTCGTAATTTTTTTTCATTCTTATCTCTAATTATTACATTCCTTAGATTTTTTTATGTTTGAACTCGAAATACCTAAGATCCAATTTTGTAAAAAAAAAACATAGTACAAAATCGTATATATAATGTAATAATATTACAAAATAATTGTATGAACATATTTTATTTTCAATAGTAAATAGAGTTACAAAGTTCAAAAAATTAATTGTAAACATAATCATTAAGCTATTATTGGTAACTTGTAAATATGATATCCATTTCAAATACGACATTAAACGTTTGACCAAATGCATATAGTCAGGTCCTTGCATTTAGTCAAGTAACTATAGTCATTTCATTACTCCGTAACATATTATACATCTACCAATGACATATATCATAATTGTTCTAGTAAATGTTGGTATATTATAAAAAGGAACATGTGGAAACATGTGATGATGACACCTCGTCAATAATGACAAACTTGTGAATTTATTACTAAACAAAAGTTATTCTCTTAAAATGTTTCTCTATTAATAAGTAAGGGATATGGTCATAACATTAGAAATGTAAATGGATTTTTTTTATCAACAATAAATAAATTAGTTTGAACTATTCGCCAATTCAAAAATTCATATTAGTAATACATAATTAACATAGTACACAACGTAAGAAAGAAATTTTTTGAGCATTTCGTATTAGTTCGTCCGTCATTGTGTTCTTTGTTTTTGGAATATGTTAGATTTAAAGTGAGAGAATAACTCTTTACATCGTTGAATTTCCGCCCTATCAAACATGAAAGCTGGTCATTCCGTCTATGTAGATACTATCTTCACCAGGTTAGAACAGTCTGTTGTGAACACTACCTCCAAGAACTATAGAGTTTTTCATGCACTCTATTTCTTAAATCAAAACTTCACATTCTGCATGTAAAAGAGATAGACTTCGTCAGATATTCATTGTCCTATTATCTTGTCATATGGAATCCATGTTTTGGAAAATCATTCTTGTCTTGAAAACTTATCTTGTTAGACTCATGATCCATCTATATAGCACCATCACACATCTCCCTCATGCCGAACCGTTTGCAAAAGATATTGTTCCACTGGAATTTTCAAATCTTGATTTGTGTCAACCTACAGTGTATCCTCTATTTCTGTTACATGCAAAATCTCTTGTAGGTTTCCATTTTTTTTACTTATGATTCTTGCAATTTCGATTTTTTTTCAAATATACCACAAAATACATGGAAAATAGTTGAAATTACAATCCTTTGGAAATCTTGATAATCGATAATATACATTGGAAACACCCTAGATTAGAAGGAATGTTTGACAAATCCTATGTTTGGGCATTCAAATAAGACGTAGTTTATTGATTTCTCTCCTACTCCACATATACCACATCATGAAATACTAAATTTTCCTTGAACTTAAATTCTTAATAACAGGTAAACATCCCAATATTGCTTCCAAAAAAAATGTTTCAACTTTGGAAAAAATTGAAGCTTCCAAGTGAAAACCAAAAGTGGTTTAGTATTTGGTCCATAAAACTCAGGGGCTGGTTTCATATCCATATATAATTTTCATATTCTGTAACGTGATTTCACAAAATATCTCCCAATCATTGTATAATGTCATATTATGTATCTAATTTTGATGTGTGACTAGCCTCCATACTTTAGATAATTTTCACATCAATTAGGTAAATATGTGCCTAAGAAAATCCATATTCTAAGTATAATCCACCAGATTAATAAGATTATTCACAATGAGTAAATGATTTAGAAACTGATTTTGATGTTTTGGTAGTGATGACCTCAAGTGAGGAGCTGGGATCTAAGGATCATTCCGTACTAATATAGAGCTTCATGTATTCACTCTTTTAGTTAGTCATTTTTAATCAGAGATCGAACTGAAATCATACTCCTCCAACCATATGATGTTAAATATGATTTTATGTGATCCAAAAGATCTGTTTTTTTTTATAATACCTCCATTTGAAAAAATTTTGAATTAATGATTATGGCTTCTCTATTATCCTCCAAAATTGCTAATGAATCAATATTTAGATATTGTAGGTCAGGAAAACCTATTCTCCCGGTTTTATATCCCATGAGAACCAATACATGTCATTAATATTTCCACTACTATTTCACCAAGCGTCTGCTATTGCACTCGTTAAATTTTGTCATCATTTTTGGTAACCTAATGCATGACATAAAATGTGTAAGCAGAGCTGATGCTACTGATTTTATAAGGACTTTATTTCTTCCTTTTGTAAGAAAACAAACCGTCCAACCATTCATTGTAATATGGATTCTTTCACTGAGAATCCAAAAAATTGGTTCTTTTATCCACCTAAACTTTTTGAAATACCTAAATAGGTTCTCATACCACCAATCCTTGTAATAGCGAGTAAATGTTGCAATTTAGCATGTATGGCATCTGGAACATTATGGTCAAATTGTATTAGATGATTTAGAAAATTTTATTCATATTCCTGATGCATTCGCTTAATATTTGAGTATCTTTAAAATGACTGTACAATCTTCTCTTTTTTATTTGCAAAAAATAGGCTATCATATGCGAATAGAATATGTGCTATCGCAGGACCTCCTCGAGCTGTTTTAAGACCTGTTAAAAGTTTTTTCCTTGCGAATATTTGCAGTACGAGCTTATGTACAAAGAATAAACAAATATAGTAATAATGGATCACTTTGTCTTAAACGTCTTTGGCACAGAATACCCTTTTAGTAACTTTAGTAAAGCTCAAGTGAACTTGATGACAAGTTTATGTCATCCTGCGGTTCCTGCTTCGCAGAACTTGTCAACTTTGTTTGTGGGTTTAAACCAATAAAACATTTTGGTGGGATGCATCTATCTTTGATCATTTTTTTTTGTGAATTTTAGCATAACTCAATCTGTAGAAAAGGAGAAATAGTTGCGAAATTTTGTTTATTTTACTTTTTGTTGACGTTAGATAATTATGATATTGTATTATAATTATGAAAAATCTTATTTTTTCGGGATTCAAAATTCATACCTCATAGTATAAAAGTATTAATGATTTTTATTCAAACCACTAAACTAATGGGTCTGTTTTACTTTATCAAAAGAAAATTCAATCATCAACGAGTTACATTATACCAAGAAAGCCTTCTATGTTCTTTTGGTTTTGGAAACGGATTCAGCAATAAATTTAGAAGAATCCGTTTATATACTGAGAGACGTCAGACTATTAAAAAGAAATATAAGGCATCATAAAAAAATGATAATCAAACTTATTATTTTCTTGTAAATATTAATATATATATATAAAGAGCTTTAGAGTTCATCCTTAAGCGTAGTGGAGGTAGGTCCAGGAGGATTAGTGTTGGAGTTCTTGACAGGATAAGAAGCCTCCATAGTAATACCACATAGACCTTCCTTATGATGGATTCCTCTTTGCATCCTTATGTATCCTTTCTCTCCCCATTCCTCTCCCCAAGAGTTCTTAACGATCCAATACTTTGTTCCATCTATCGTTGTTCCATAGCCTACTGCTGCAACTCCATGGTTTAGCTCTGTTCCACATCGCCCCGTAAACACTCCCTACGACCACCATGCATGTCTCAGAAAAAAATATCTCTAATACTATATTTCATTAAAAATATCCTTCTAGGGCTTCTTTTTGTTTCATAAATATGTGCATATTTTGAACCAGAGTTCCATCTTTACCAATTATTTCAGTTCATTGAATAATAAGAACAACCTGTAACTTTCTTAATTAATGGATATTCAATGATTTTCATTAACAAGTGCAAAATTTTTTTTTATTTAAAACGATTAATAGTTTGTTTTTTTATCTTAGATTATGTTCTTAGAGCAACCTCAATGGGGGTTCTTGCTCTTGGGTTCTTAAAACACATATGTTTTATTACATGATGATTTGTGTTTTAAGAACCCAAGAGGAAGAACCCCCATTGAGGTTGCTCTTATTCTTACCTCGGAGTAGAACTGGAAGTCTGAACTTCCAGCATCAATTGCAACAGAGACAGGCTGATTAGCAACAGCTTTCATTAGATCATCCTCACTGTTCTCAGGAACATCTTCGTGTCCATCGATTGAAACCACCGGCGCATTCTCCTGCGATATTGTAACAGTTATGTTATTTGTTGTACTTCATCACCATTTAAGCTTTCTTGACGTGCAGTATGTAACAAACCTTGTTTTTGTCACATGTTTCATCAGAAGCTTGGTAAGGGTACACTAGCTCGCTCGTTAGCCCTCCTTTCTCCTTGATGAACTCAAAAGCAAGGTCCATCAGACCTCCACTACACCCTTGGTTCTCATTCGTATCACAGTCCACTAGCTCTTGCTCTGATAGTGATGTCAGCTCTTTGGTTCTTATTTGGTTGATCCCTTCCACTGCTACAACTGTTGAAAACGCCCAACAGCTTCCTGTAGTAATTAACCAAAAACTTAAGCCTTATTTTGGTTCTCATTTTACATTATTTCTTTTTGTCATTTATTCCGTTGGCCGATGTAATATACATATTCAAGCAGCTTTGTAATCAGTGAGTTCCCTACCAAAACATTTCATTTGACTTATTTCGTAAAGATGTAATTTTCAAGAAAAAGATAACTCACCGCATTGGCCTTGGTTTTTGACAGGAGTGACAGCTCCGTTCTTTCTCCAATCAACGGAGGTCGGCAGAGCATTAACATTTGCATACATGAATTTTCCTGTTGCTCGTCTTTCACCTTTAAGCATCCTATGATGTTTGATGTTCGAACCAGCGTATGATCTTCTAAATTCCTCCGTTGTCATGTCACCAAACTCATTGAGCTTGAGCTTGTAAGGTTTTTCCTTCTTGTTGGTCTCGTGAATGTGTCTCACGTTGTGCTTAAACACATTAAACCTCTTTGCCTTCTCTTCAAAGCTCCTAGCTATCGTGTGGTGGCTCCTCCACCGCTCGTACAGCTCCCACAAGCTATCCTCCGATTCCACATCTTTGTCATGGATATCTAAACCCTTTGTTGTTTCAAGAACCATAAGCAAGCAAAGGGAAAGGACAATGAAGCGCTTCATATTTCTTTATATATGATAATTTTACTTTGTTTTTTGTGATTGAGAATGAGTTTGTAGATGGTAAGGTATAAAGATAACTGTATATATAGGGAATATATGTTGGAGTGAGAATATTGTGACAACGATATGTAATGAAAAAATTAATACCAAAAGAGGATGAGGATTACGTGTTCGATGCAACAAATACGTTTGTGACTTGTGACTGACGATACATTAATTAATGGAAATATAAAGATAAAAACTATATAATAGAAATTGATGTTGATCAGTTGATGCCGCGTGATATGGTACAAGCAACCTCATTCAGTTTTTCTCTTATATCTTTGGTAACAATAATTGATGATTTTGGTGATGAGATGACTTAACTACCAGTGTAAACTGAATAGGAACCACGAATTTCGATAAAACAAAACTTGTACGCAACTAATCATCTTAAATAGGAACTCTATTATTGATTAAATCACCTAATTATGATTAGTTATGTGACTGTTTATTTGGTTACACAAACTATGTATCTAAATGGGCAATGAGGAAAAAACTGTGTACCTAATTATACAAGTTATTTATGTCGAAATATTTTTTATGTTAAAAGAGAATAAAATATTTAATTATATGGACTGGTTTAATATTACGCTTAGTTTTAAGTTTTAACAGCGCTCGGAACCCAAGTACGATTTCTTTTTCTGCTAACGTACCGTGTCGGCTGATTAGCATAACAATAATTGATGTCGAAAGACAAAAGAGAAATGTTAAATTGATGAAGAATTGTAGAAATAATAGATGATTATTGTTTGACAAAAAAGAGAGGTGGAAACTGTGCTTTAACTGATTACTAGATTAAGATCCGCGCCTTGCACGCACGGAATAAACATTATATATATAAACTATTTTATGTATTATATATTCTTGCATACTCTGAAATAATAAATATATATTGAATAATTAAAAGTCAGTAACTATTACATATATAATTAAATTGGTGCGAACGTATAAATCAATTTTATTAATCCAAACATTTTTTAAAAAAATTTGATAGGATATGTAATTAAATTGAAATGATATTAACATACATAGTATATTTTTAATATTAATGTCTATTAAATGATGCTTTCTACTCATATGTTTTTTTGATCATGTGTATCTTTAATAGCAAAAACTTTAAATTACTGATAACAAAATTTTCATTGTGCGATTAATAATTTTAGTAATTTATAATTTAAAATTTTTTATCAATGTTAGTTCAAAACTTTTATCAAAAAAAATTATTCAAAGTAAATTTTGAAATTAAAATATTTATTTATTCAATATGGTTTATAGTTTAATTTAGAATGATATATATACATATATATTTTAAATCTTAATGATTAATTAAATTAAACTTTTATTTATATGATTTTGTAATCATTTGTATTTTGTCATAAAAAAAATTTTAAACCATGAATCGCAAAATTTGAATGTGAGACTTTTAACAGTTTTAGTAATTTATAGTTGTTTTTAAAATTAAAAATAATAAATGACATTAATAATGAATTTATGTTTAGTTTAATAAAAAGCTTATTATATAATTAGATGGACCAACATATTTTTTTAATAATTCTAAGAATCATCTTAATGATGACACGTGGCTATAAAAATAAGTCGTAATGTTTCACAAATAATATATAGGGGATGGGAACAAACAACGCAAAATCTGTAAAATGGAAACAAACAACGCAAAATCAGTAAAAGCTGTAAAATGGAAACAAACAACGCAAAATCTGTTTTTCAAAAAAAAAGAAGGTAAAATCTGAAACTGAGCGAAAAGTAAAAAAAAAAAGGTAAATGGGGACGATGGACACACCACACCACACCACACCGCACACACAGCAAACACGCAATCAACAACAAAAACGAACGCAAGAAAAAGGTTTCCTTAAAATGTAACCGTTAATTCCTTTCTTTCGGATTTCTTTTTGAGAATAATTAAAAAGAATGACAAAATCATAAGAAAATTCAGATCATATGAGAATACAGTTAAATAGCATTCATGAGCAACGATTTGAATTTGTAACCATAAAATTTTTAATGTGATATATCAGAGCTTACAAAATATCCACTGTTCACTTTTAATATATCACATTAAAATTTTGTTACATTGTAGAATATATAAGATCAATGTTTTTAAATCCGACCGGATAAGTTTTGGATCATTGAGTAATGTGGTTATTGGGTCAATTGTGGTTGAACCGCAAATTAATAAATGATAAGTTTCAATATATAACTATATATTAATATAATATCACTAAAGGAAAATTACTTAGAAAAAACTAACTAGTAATTTCAAAACATAAAATAAAAAAAAATCATGTTTTATTTACGAAATATTTGAATTTTCTTTTAACTTCAATTGTCCTTTAACATAAAAACAAAATATTAAACTATTTTTATGCCAAATTAGGACTTTGGCTAAATATAAAAGCTAATTAAATAATTATTATTAACTAAATTTAAAATTTAAAATAAAATGATTTATAATATATTATCAATAACAAAAATAAATGCTGCGTCATGTCAATAAATTTTGGTATTCTTTGTCACCATTTTCTTTAAACGACATTGTAAAAGTTTCATCAAAATCACAAATTAAATAATCTATTCAATTTCATATACTATTAAAAAGTATATAAAACTGAATCATTTTTGAAAATATTATTGGGTTTCTGAGTTTTATCGGGTCAACCATTGTCGGATCGCGGGTTAATGTCGGGCTCTTGGGTTTTTACCGTGTTTTATTATATTTTTAATTAACGAGTTTTTCATTAATCCGAACGTACGGTGATCCGGGTTTACTATTTTGACCACGGATTTGGGCCAGATATGGAAACATTGTATAAGATTAATTGGCGGCGTAGCATATATTAAGGACTAAATGCCACATGATCATCAATTAATTACCCTATTTAAATGGTTATTTTGTGAATAAGGTAAATATGTGATTTTTGGCCCTACATAGAATATGAAAAATATTGGTCTTTGTTTTGCAAAAGTTTTGGTAGACTAGTTGGTTTACGGTTACAATTAGTTTGTTTGAGGTTGATGGGTTCGAGTCCGTCCAATCATTATTTCCTATTTTTTATACGTAACCAGCCTAAAAATCTTTTTTTTTGCTTCTAGACCATATTTGTTTTGTGGACCGTATTGAGAGTCTATAGACTCTAGTGATATGTATGCACAATAACAAAATTCAGTTTTAAATCAATTTAATTATACATTTTAATAATTTAAATTAACTAAATCAAGATGTCAGCCTAAAGAAAAATTCTTTTGGAAAATTTTTTCAGGAGGATTATTAAATGAAATATGTATGTAAATGTAAATTCATGCGGGAAAACTGTCAAGAAACCCACAACTTACACACAATAGCCAAAATAAATCACAACTTCCAAGTTCCAACTGAGCCATTTTAACCTCTAACTTCTTAAAATTGTCCATTTTAACCTTTTTTGTTGTTGAAGAAGCAGTTTTAGATATGTGAAATGTCAATGCTAAATTGATTTAACGGTTGACATGGCTCAACACTGCAGGTATGTCTTTTCGCACAGTAAGTCCTAACAGATAATCAAAGTTGTTGAGCAATGTTCTGTTTTCAAAACCTCTCGGAGGAAAAGGAAACCCAATTTGTGCCCAAACACGCCGCGCCACCGTTTTGTTTTGGGTGACAATTTCTACTATTAATGAATTTTCAGAGAAAAAAAATAAGTCATAATTTCTCAAAATCAACATGTACAGTGAACTGACCAAAAAAAAAATTCGGCCACATCAATAATATGCTTACATTCGTTCTTTATTTTTATCTCAGTTTATTTTTTGAAATCAAAGGAAACTTCTAATTTGCTGTAATATCATTGTACCTTATCCATTTGAGTTGGTTAAATTCAGATGTTTGGTACTCACTACTATGTTATATTTCTTGAACACTATTCTCATTTATTTTGTTGGTTCATAAACATATTGTTATTTGTTACCCATCAAAATATATTACAGAACATACACAACCTCTATATGCACACTAAGACGTAGGAAGCAGTGTTCTTGCTTGGTTTCTTCAAAACCCTCCCGTCTGTTCAACGCGGCTGGTAAGAGGCACATACCTAACTGAAGTTTCAGTACGTGCCTTGATGGAACCATCCTCGCTTTTATCAATCACCTTAAGCTCTTGAAAATATGTTCCTACTGGAATCACCATTCTTCCACCAGGTTTCAGCTGGTCCAAAAGCGCGTGAGGGACCTCTGATGCCGCTGCTCCTACGTGAATTGCATCGTATGGCGCAAACTCTCCCCAACCTTTCCTTCCATCTGTCATAAGAGAGAAATCTCACGTTTTCAGCAGACGGTTCCATGAGGCTGAAACAATACGTTCAACGTTTTACATACCACCAACATGTAAGGAGAGAGATCCTTTCTGAAGCAAAGAAGCAGCAACACTCTTTTCAACGTTCTTGATAGACATATCGACAAGCTGAGGGATATGATCCACGCCAACAACGCGTCCTTCAGCTCCAACCATCAGAGCAAAGCAGCCAGTCAAGTAACCAGTTCCTACAAAAAGACACGATCAAAACCAGGAAGGAAGCTGAAATCTCAAGAAAACTTATATGAACCTGAGCCAACATCCAAAGCGCGCATCCCAGGCTGAAGCTTATCTTCCAAGAGCTGCAAACACATGGCGTGCATATGTGGAGCGGATATGGTGGCGTTGTAACCTATAGGCAAGGGCGTATCAGCATAAGCTGAAGATCCAGCTGGTACAAAGAGACCTCTATCTAAAGCCTCCATCACTTTAGCTACTTTCTTCGATGATATCACACCAAACCGCTTCAGATTTTCCACCATTGCTTTATTACCGGTCAAACCAGTTCCGGTCTGGAATTGCTAACATCCATAAGAAAAGCAATAAACACTGGCAAACTATCAAATTAAGACCTAATTAATACCTCTAGCCCAATTGAATCAAGTTTCGGAGTCTCCAAACAAATCGAATCAGAAAAACCAGAGGAATATATCTCAGCGAAAGAGAAAATTAGTAAGAGAAAACTGAAGCAGAGATTCATGGCGAGAGGAAGGATTTAGCGAACCTCCATGCGGGAGAAGGGAGAACGAAAGGCGGTGAAGAGACTGAAATTGAGAAACTGAGCAGAATTGTGGCGGTGGAGAGAGGTGAAGGTTAAGGAGACGAGTCTACGTGGCGGCGCACAATAGTGGCGACCATATGCAGTTAATGTTGGGCAAGATCGCATTGTTCTCCCCTTTTTTTTTTAAATGGTTTCGGGTTCTAGTTTCATCTTTCCTGATGTTGTTGCTTATGTGTGCGACTACGTGTCCCTTTTCCAGACTCGGGTTCTTTGATTGACATGTGTCTCGTATAATGCACCTTTTTATCGCAATGTAAACAGGCCTTATTAGGCCCAATATGTGAAATTATTTGTCTAAACCAAAGTTACAATTGTCAAAATTTATAAAAAAATAATTTTAATCAGGTTTATTTTACACAAAAAAACTGATTGATTTTTCAGTACATACTAATAAATTATCTTAATAACAGATATGTGAAAAAATATAATACACATTAGATAGCTAAAATATTGTCAGTAAAAATGTATAATTACACTGAATAGTTTTTTTGGAAGAGGTTATGCGGAAAACCAAAATATGTCAGTAATGGATAAATAGACGATATTATGTGTAATAGCTGTCTCAATTTTCAGTATTAATTAATCCTAGTTCATATGAGATATTCTCATAGCTACTCCAAGTTGAAGACATGGATCTGTTGCTTTACTTGTTCATATTATGTGTTGATGTTCTAAGTTCTCTTCTGCAAAAGGCTGAGGCTATCCAAGCAATCCAACCGCTACAAATATCACACGTACTCTTCGCTGATTAATTTAATCTTTTTTTTTGTTAAAGCAGATTTAAGAAACGTTCTTTAACTTCATAAGATCTTTGATATATACGTTGTAGCTGCCTCATGTCAGTTAATCAAAATTGTAAAGAGACAGTCACATTTAAGATCAAGTGTTTTCATCATACACAAACAAACATCCAACAATTACTAACTATTATCCAGTGATATCATGGCTTATCTGTTACCCGAGCAGATTGGTACAAAGAAATCAGAAATGCACAAGTACATTGAAGAAAATGTCAATAAAAATATCACTGGATAGCAAACTAGATTCATGTCGGCTGCGGGAGGGCTTTAACTCCAAATGCCCTTATGAAAAAAAAATTCATTTTTTTTTTGTCATTTCTGTTTTCTCATTACCCCTTTGTCTTTGAATTCTCTATACTAACCTTTCTCTATACTAACCTTTCTTTCTTTAATATATTTTTTTTCCACTTCATTAATTCATTTAATTTTTCAATTAAATACACCCAACCAAACACAACAACCAAATGGGGTCCACAAACAACCTTAACCAATCAGATTTACCTTGGTCCACATGTCTTCATGTTCCCTCTCCTCTCTCCTCTGTCCGCATGAAGAGCTCTTCTTCCCCATCCTTCATTGGTGATTTTGAAGCTTAAACATCAGGTAATTCTTGTCCGTTTTTCATGAAATTTTGTGTGAAATATCTTTTAAATGTTTGTGTAAACCATGGGTAACCTAAACAAGTAAGAATTGATGAAAATTTGAAAGAGAAAAAATGAATTTGAAAACTGTGTATATGAATTTCGGGTTTAATTTATGTCTGTTTTTGATGAAATTTTTGCTGGAATACTTATAAAAATAAGTGTATATATCGGCTAGTGTAACAAAA
>NC_027750.1:17755059-17756239 GCF_000695525.1 Brassica oleracea var. oleracea | reverse complement strand
TATATGCACATGCTGGAGCAGGTGAATCCTGACACAATAACTCGTGTGGTTGTGGATGAGGGCAAAAAATTTAAGTATCTGTTTTGGGTTTTGGGAGCTAGCATAGAAGGATTCCGTGCGATGAGAAAAGTCCTCGTTGTGGATGCAACACACCTGAAGACTGTTTATGGTGGAGTGTTATTTGTTGCGACTGCTCAGGATCCCAATCATCACCACTACCCAATTGCGTTTGGTGTTGCTGATGGTGAGAAATATGAGAGTTGGCTATGGTTTATGGAACAGTTGAAATCAGTGATATCGGATCTCCCTGGATTGGTGTTTCTTTCGGACAGAAACAAAGGCTTGATCAAGGCAGTACATCAAGTGTTCCCTCAGGCCGCTCATGGTTATTGTATATGGCATCTGTCTCAAAATGTTAAAGGCTACGTCCGTAACAACAGAGAAACATGTGCATTTAAGTTTATGGAGTGCGCACACGCTTATACAGAGGCGGAGTTCTTGGTCCTTTATGACGCTTTTGGCAGGAAATATCCTAGTGCAGCGGAGTATCTTGAGAGAAGTTGTGAACAAAAGAAATGGGCTAGATGTTACTTTGAAGGAGTTAGGTACAATGTTGACACCACCAATTCAGCAGAATCTTTTAACGGTGTTATTAAGGACGCAAGAAAGTTCACCTTACTTCCAATGTTTGATTTTATCATTGGAAAAATTGCTAAATGGTTTAACAAGCACAGGAAAGAGGCAGCTGAAATGCCACCCGCACTGAAGCTTGTGCCTATAGTGGAGGGGGAAATGACTAAAAGATGTGTTGATGCAGGGTTTCTTCGGGTTGATGAGTTAAACAGCTTCCATCTCGAGTACAGTGTGCATGGTAGTGACGGGAAGCGTTATACCGTGGACATGGCTATGAACATGTGCACCTGTGGGCAATTTGATAAAGACAAATATCCATGTGTTCATGCAGTAGCTGCTGCCACATTCATGACTGAGAAAGCGGGAAAGGAACTCCATCTATCTGAGTATTGTTCTAAGTACTATTTGGTAGAGCAATGGGCTTTGGCTTATCACCGGACAATATATCCTGTTCCTCATATGTCTGATTGGGTTATACCAGAAGAAATTAGAGCAAATAAAGTACTTCCTCCAGAATTTGAAGTCAAGAAAGGAAAACCACAACAAA
>NC_027750.1:17752759-17753598 GCF_000695525.1 Brassica oleracea var. oleracea | reverse complement strand
TTCAGCTTCAGCTCTCATTTTTGCTAGTCTCTCAGCTCTGGGAATGCCATACGGCACTGCTATGACCTTGAACCTAGGCTTGCGCATAGTCTTTACTTCTACTTCAACTGACTTCTCAGCTAGCTCAGTCTGTTTCTTAGCGGGATTCTCCACAGGATTATCTTCAATTTTCTCAGCTTTTTCCTCCTCTTCCTCCACATCTTGATCGACATCAGATTCAACTGACTTCACAGCTAGCTCAGCAATCTCAGTCTAAATAGCTTCTTGCTCAATTACCATGGTTTCTTGTTCACTGTTTTTTTCCCTGTTACCACAACAATCTTTGGTGATATAAAGATTGCTTTCCTCGCAGCTGCTGCCTTAGTTCTACCACGTGGTGTAATGACTATTACTCCGGTAGAGGTAGGAGTTCCCTTGGATTCTTCTTTCTCAGCCTCTTTCTCTTCTTGAACCTCTTTCTCAGTCTCTTTCTCAGCCTCTTTCTCACCCTCTTCCTCAGCCTCTTTTTCTTCTTGAACCTCTTTCTCACCCTCTTCCTCACCCTCTTTCTCTTCTTGAACCTCTTCCTCAGCCTCTTCCTCACCCTCTTTCTCAACCTCTTCCTCAGCCTCTTTCTCAGCCTCAGACTCATCATCAATTGTCCTCCAAAATTCTTCCGCTTGCACTCTCACTCTTTCATGAAGCCTTAACAGAGAATTTTCTTCATCTGATTTCTCCACGTATTCTTCGCCTTTCTCAACAGAGTCACTGTTTTCTTTATCTTTTTCAGGTTCTTGGTCTTTCTCTTCTTCACCCTTCTCACTGTTTTCTTTCTCACCATCCTTACTGTTTTCCCCACC
>NC_027750.1:17718321-17751451 GCF_000695525.1 Brassica oleracea var. oleracea | reverse complement strand
AATGATTAAAATGAATGCAAAAATTACCTTGGAGGAAACAGCAGACATGCCTTCACTTTCGGTATCAAGTGAGAGCGAAACCACAGTCGTTCCTCGCACTGGATTACTCTCTTCTCTAGCCGGCTCATTCCCATTTGATACCGCTTTTCTAGCTCTAGTTCTACTGGAGACTCCACCTCCAGTAGATGGACGCTTTCTTTTTAGGCCCTTCATTCCCTGTACAAGATGTTAATCACAACAACTCAGTTACTCCTACCAACATCAATAAAGCTTCAATTCAAAACTAATACACAACAGTAGCACTTAATTAAAATAAAACCAATACACACACAACCAGTGACACTTTATTCAACTAAAACCAAAAAAATATTATACCTCAGAGGGAGGGTCACACATATCATCCCTTCTGTTTCCGTCTGATAGCTCTTCCACATGCCTTCCACATGCTCTTCAGCAACAAGAGCTGTTGTGGATTTTCCACTTTTCTTTGTAGTCTTTTTTTTCCTCCACAGTTACCTGCCATTATCTACTTCCTCTGAACATCCAAAAACAACACAATTTAGGCATAATATAGAATTATTACTTCCTAATCTCAAACCTTTCATTCACTCAATAAATCACCTACTACATTTCAGTTTACATTTATCCTAACAGTCAAAGAGATTTCGGTTTCATATCACAAACAATAAATCAAGAAAACCAATTGGATCCAGTAAGAAAGAACCCATAAAAATCGCGAGCTCTTGGTTTTTTGTTTCAATTTATACCAATTCTACAGTTTCAAGATGCTTTCCCCAATTTCAAACCACAATCTCGCTTACTAAGATCCTACCAAATTTTTCGACTACAATTTACAAGTTTTCCCTAAATTTTATATGACCTAGATACAAAATACAAAGAAATCAAGGTCAAAAAATAACTTACCAGAATGAAGGATGTCGATTCAGAAGATGAAGTCTTGATTAGAACAGAAGAAGAGAAGAATAAGAAGAGGAAACGATGAAGCCGGGAGTTTCTGGAAATCAAGAACGTCCGAAAGAACAGGCACGAGGAGAAAGAGAGGAGAGAACGACAATTTATTTTTCTCTTTTTTGTCTAAACGCGGAGTTTAGGTTTAGGAAAAGGGTTATACCCGTATGTGTTTGAGTGGGCCGGGTTTGAGTGGTCGGGTCATGTAGTTATGTAATTTTGTTAGGGTTATAGATGTATTTAGCCTATTTTCTTATTTAAAATAAATAAATAAAAAATATATTTTTTTGATGGGAGATTTGAGCATTTTCGTGAGTCAAAGGGGCATCTGAGTTAACCCCCCTGCTGGGGAGGGAACTCCATTAAATCAGTAATGTTTGCAATACATGTATTCTCCATGAATTGCTTTTAGTTACTTCTTCAACTATGTTCACAAGTGGACAATATGAGGTCATGTTTCTAGTGGGGAACTAAAATGGCTAAATATCATGTATATCTCCGAAGAAATTATCTTTCTACAATATGGCGGGAAACTTAGGTTTCAGAGACATTTATGACTTAAGTCAAGCCCTTTTGGCGAACCAGGATTGGAATCTATTAAACCGTGCACATTGTAAGTCATATCGTATTCGTAAATATAAATATTTCAAGTACTCAAATGTTCTTTCTCATGCGAAAGGAACACAACTTTCATATAGTGCTAATCACTACTCTTTGGTACAAGCCTTATGTCAAAAGAATACAGTTTTAGTTGGATATTGCACAGACACAAAAATCACATAATTGGATCCCAGAAAAGCCTCCACATCCACCTGCACTACTTCCGTATACACCCTCATCTTCCAATAATACTCCCATTGGCATGAATACTAAGCAATGAGATAAAAGTTAAGTAGTAGGGCTAGTGGTGGTGACTAACTAACTGAAAGATTCAAAATAACAAAGATCAAACAATATTGAGAGAGTTTGAAAGAGGTCCACCTGTTGTTCTAGATGAAAATGAGAAAATGAGGAGTGGAGGCCACCATTTATAGAAGGCAATATGTCACTTTAGAGGAGAACATCATCATTAGGTCTATAAGACTTACATTATCATTAAAGCTAAAGAACATTCTATCTTCCGAGAAATGTGACGGTTCAATTTCCCCAAATTCAACATGTCATTCCAATTACCTAGTTGTCGACCGGTTTAAAATGTTTTCTAAACCGAGATCAAAGTTTGAAAGAATGAACCGGTTCATTATCATCATACTCACCACGGTCATTTCCTCTTGAAGACTTCTGATAGACCATGGATTTTTACCCATTATTAGCAATGGTATATAAGTGTTTTAAGATATATTTACTACGATATAGAGTCTATTTAGAGTAGTTACATGTTAATGTATTTACTTGAGGAAAATGATGTATTTGGAGCAATTTGGAGACTTTTTGAGGGCTTTGCTGAAAACAGAGAGAGTCGATTATTTGTTAGAATATCGACTGACGATCACCAAGAACAATCGATCGATGAAAGACTCGTATCATCGATCGACGGCGAAGCCACCCGCGAGTTAATGACAAAATTAGAAGATTGAAAGTTTCACAAAGTTTCAATAAATTATATTTTAAGTCCATGGCCGCCTGTTAGCTATTTATTAGGGTTTTGTATTATTTTAGAGGCAGACTTGCCGAGAGACCTTTTTAGACCAAGTTTGGAGAGAAGAAAGAAGCCACCATTGGAGGGAAAGAGCTTAGGATTGGAGAGATAGATGTGAACTACAAAACATAGAAGATCTTGAACTCCCTTGCTTTCATTTACTCTATTGCTTACTCTTTATTATTCATTTATTTAAGTATTATTCAGACCATCATAACCATGTGCTTTATGAATATGTCTGAGTAGTCTTACTGTTAGATTTAGGGTTCTCAATAGGTTGATAAATGTATTACTGACTTAAACTGTTGCTATGGTGTTTAAAAATATAGTTCTTACAACTAGTTGCTCTTACACTAAGTTTAGGATTGATCACCCTTTAAACTTAGATCTTAGGATTAATTGAGAACAAGCTATCGTTTGACTCAATACCAGAAAATAACTAGCATGATCTAACTGACTAGATACACACGAGAGTTGGTCTAGTAAGTTAGAGAATATAAATCAAAACTGTCCGTAAAGCTTTCTGGAAGAAGCATCGATCGACGCAACGATAGTTCTGTCGATCGAAATTTTAAAAGGTGTATTGATCGATATTCTTTACGAATCATCGATCGACACTTTCTCGTGATTAACATACGAGAGTTGAAATCCGAGATCCAGATTAGATAATATAATTGATTATATCTGAGTTTAACTTCAAGAACAATTAATATCAATAAACCCCTAAAAAACCCAAATTAAGTTATTTACTTATCATACCTGAGAATATACATGAATCTAGCTATTCACCCAACTGTTAACAACCTCAAATCAAACCAATCGAGCAATTACCTTGCTCACCAATTCATTTACTACTTTAAAACCTATTAACCCATTAATCTAGCCTTATTTCAAAGACTATAAATCTATTGTGTAATCCTAGAGCCTTTGTGGATTCGATCCCTAAGTACTACATCTGAACCTCTTAGTTGAGAGAGTAATTCATTCCTTATAGTAATTTGAGTGATATCAACTTCAAGTTGAAGTTGTAGACTTGTACGGAAATGGCTTACGATGGTCTTGGGAAAGATTGGATCAAACTGCATTTAGTATTACAGATTGTAATTATCATTAATTTTATAATTTAAATGCTAATCCACGGCAATAAATCCCTAATCAATTTGTTTGTGTGGGATAACTCTGGTAAAGTACATCATACACTAACATGTAAAGTTTGTTATGTGGATGTGAGCATATTCCTCCCTGCCTTCTTCAGGGATCCTTTGCTCCTGATGGACTTCTTCAGCGAGTCCTTGCTGATCAACTCAAGTCAAATGGTCATCATCCTGACCTTGGACTTCGGCTAGCGGATCCTTCTCCTTAGAAGAACGTATTTTACGAGAGTCTCAGCAGGCATGAGAGTTTGGTTTGATCCAAACTCATTTGCCACCAGAGTCAAAGGTGCTTGAGAAATTCTTGGAATTTCCGCCAAAGGAGAAAGAGTCAGGTCATTCTCTTCAATCTCCAAGACTTCGATGTCGGCTATCTCTTGCAGGTAAAATTGAGCCACATCTGCCGCGAACTAATCCATGACATCCTTTGGGACCTCAAGCCCTTGCGCGATCAGTTTCTCCAAGTATTTCTTGGTATCAGAGGCCTGGCTCAAGATCAGGATCTTCTTGGTTACCACCTCCTTCTACGCTATGTAATTAAGGAACTTCTCCAGATGAGTCGTACATTTGACCTTAATATATGGCTCAACTCGAGAAACACATTCCACACGTGAATGCCTACGAAGGTTGGTCTAAAATTTGAGAGTACGGATGAGGTCCGCTTTTTTCATTTCCAACATCGAGATGGTGAATTGAGAAGTCACAACTTGTTTGGCCAGTAAGCCTAGCTGTTTCTTCGCATCATTCAGTTAGAAGATCGCTTGATTTCTCTGGGAGACCACCAATTCGGCGCGCTTTTCAAAGCCTCAATCTCACCCTCTAGTTTGATATGATGCTGATATCAAACTCAAACTATCTCATTGGCCCTCTCCAGGCCATCTTCCTTCTTTGTTAAGGCAGCTTCGTAGTCGGCCACCATGTTGTTGATATGAGCAGTATATTGAATGGCATGAATAAGGAGGAAAGACTTTACGATAAATACACGAAAAGAATATTAAAAAGTATTAGTTGTGGCAGTTACGGTACGAGCTACATCGCGGCGTACGCCCAGAGAATTCAGACCAGGCACTGCATGAAATTCCTTCACACCACCCATCAAGTGATGGAACAAGTCCGCACAAGACTCACGACTGTTCACGAAAGTCATAGTGATTGAATATGAAAATCCACTGCACTACAAGAAGGCGTCTTAGTCATTTTAGGCACCGGTTACTCGTTCTTTTTTTGACTGACCATAGTAGCACCTTTCTCTTGAGGAACACTTTCAAGAGGGTTTGAAAGCACTTCACCAACCCGATTCTCAGTGTTTGGTATGGAAGTCAGCAGATCCTCATTACTGACTACTTCGTCGACTTTAGATCAATGCCAGATGGTGAACTCGTCAGTCCATCCTTCCCGGCACCCTCATTGGCCTTGAGTTTTGTCTGCAGATTTATTTTTTTTCTTGGCCGACTTGTCCTTCCTCACTTTCTCAGAAGGATTCGCAAAAGGGGTATGGATGGGGATATGCTCGGTTTGATTCAACTCCATGTTATCCAGAATTTGGATCGTATTTTAGGAAGTTTCGATTGAGGCTTCACTGGATAAAAATGGTGAAGTTAGAGAGATTTTTCTTGACTTTTCCCATCTCAGATTTGGAGGCTCTTTTCTGTTTGTTGCGGTCTCTTGAACAAGGAATATTGGTACCCAAGTCGTATTAAAGAAAGGAAGGGTGTTGAATCAGCAAAATGTTTTTAAAAATAAAGAAGTTTTGTAAAGGATATTTGCACCTTTAGAAAATTTCTCAAACTAACAATGGATTGCTTCTCTCATCGCTAATATATTGCCAACTCTAATGACGCTAATATATCAGCTCCGTATTCACAAATAAATTTCCAGGATAAAGGGCAAAGCGGGGACGTTGAAATGCAAAAACAAACATAAAATTAATAATGATAACTATTTTGGAGTCAGAAAAGTGACTATTTATTGGGGTTGTTGCTCCATAAGAATGGGGGAATTTGTCTGTCTCTCCTCGAAATCTTCCTCATTGGGTTTTACTTAGAAAAAGTATCGAGACCAATCTCAAGTTTTAGAGAGGTGGTCGATTAGATAGTTTTGAGCAGGATGCATCTTGGCATTAACAAACATTGTGTCTTACCTTATTCATTCTACCACATGTCATCTCCTCAAAAACCATGATGGACATCAAAATATTGATCTTGGTAGCCATTACCATAGAGAAAGGCAATCCAAATTGATCCAAAGGTCAGTTGAGAGAGGGGAATTTCTCTTCTATTGTAGTAGGATGTGATGAGGTGAGGGATTGGAAACCATAGCTTAGCTTCTTTTTCAAACCATTACTCATACACGTAGGCGTACCCGACTAGAGGAGTCCATGGTCTTTGATATGGTTTTGGAATCAAGAAAGTTAAACCAGCATCAACGTCCAAGCGTGTGACGAGTTCATTCACACTCTTCACTGTAAACCGAGTTGCAAAATGATTGTTTCAGTTCTGACTTTCAACGACTGACGGCCTTACATTTGCTTCAAGGACTTCATCCTCGGAAATGAAATAATCATCAATACTACGACTGAGATATATCATATATGATACCTGACACAAAAGGAGCCATTGGTTCACCATGTCGGCGAAAGATCTACTAAGCTTGATGATCGACTTCCTGGTCGATATTTCTGCCATGATTCTCCTCTTTGCCAACCATATCCTGACCTTTTCCATCTGCTCAGAAGGTATCTTTGGCGAACAAGGTCCAGCTAACCAACTGAACTCATCCCAGTTGACTAAGAGGCGGTTAAAGGAACACCCTGACTTGAAGGAAAATAGAAGAAATCAGATATAAAAGGAGAAGAGGGAACATTCACAATCATACAAACTTCAGCACCATAACTAAATTTTCTATAGCTTTAATTTCTCTTGCTGAGTTCATTGCTCTTAGCGATTTCATCGTCTTATCCCTTGTACTCATCCTTTGATCAATCAATAAACATCTTCCAAATAACTTACCATCGAATATGTGCCTAGTTCTCGTACATGCCAAAGCTATACTATAAAACAAAATCAAAAAGTTATATCCAACTTGATGCTAGATAGAATATTTTCTTAAAAACTATACTTTATATATTTTCTCTTAACATATACTATTACTAACTACTCACCTTAAATATAACGTAACTATAGCTACAATTATCTGTAGCTTTTTTGAAATTTTACGAACTTCCATATTTTACTAACTAAAAGATTCTCAAATAATCCAGTTAGATTTACTTAATCTCTAATATTATATTTCCTGGATCCTCCTCTAAACATTTCGAAAATCTGGTCAAAAATATTCACAATAAACATTTATTTGTTTGCTTGCATTTATTTCAGTTAAGATTGATTATATAAAATGTGTAATCAAATTTAAGTAAAATGGTTGGACGAAGTATACTAACATCTGTCGGTCCAAAAAAGTATCTTAAAATCTAAAGAGTTGTGGAAGCACTGTAGTTTACTGGTTAGGGTTTAAAGGCTTCTTCATCCAGGTCTTGGGTTCGAATCCCAAACTATGCAATTTCTTGCAAATTATAAGAAGGGAAGCTTACTGGGGGTTTCGAAGTACTTTAGGCAGAGACATTCGTTGTGATCGTCTGCTGAGGAGAGAGCATGTCCATCGAGGATGTCGTACATGCAGAACCATCTGTCGATCCAAGTGTTTAGGAAGAGCTTCATCGTGAAATCCTTATCCTCGGTGCTGTTCATCATTATCGCATATCTTGCAGGTAGTTGATTATCATATGTAATAGAGTTAAGGTATGACTGCTGACCATTTGAGGAACACTAGGAACAAATAAGAAAAGAATGAAGAAGAATAAAATTAAAGGAATGAGTGAGAATGATTGTTCCTCCTCAAAAATAATGAAGAATAATTTTGCTTTGTTATTCTCTACAAAAAAAAAAGAATGATAAAGAATAGAAAGGAAAATTAATTTCTTATGAATGATGTATTTTTATGGGAACCATAAGGAATTGAATGTTCTTTCTCATTCCCTTGGTCATCAATCACACCCTGAGAGATTATATGATGATATAATGTGTTACAAGTGTTAAAAATATATATAAAGAGTTATATAAATGAACGTATAAGTCTAAGAAAGTTTTGTTGTTTTAATTTCTTTTATATTAGTACTTTCATATATTTTGGCTTTTATATACTAGCTTTAAAAATATAAAATACTAGATCTCGATCAGCGCAACCGCGCGGATTTTTGTTTTCATTTATTTTTATATAAATATTTTGTTTTCAATTCTAAATTGGTATATATTATAATATATATGTGTCTATCAATTTTTAAAACATAATAAGTTTAAGATATATTTTTTTCATTGAATGGATTGTTTCAAACTTTCACATGTATTTGTATCTTCTTATATATATATATTTTCGGATTATTATTTCATTATTAAAATCGTAACTATATATATAAGGATTAGTAAAATATAGTTTTATTGTCATATTCAAAGATATTATAACATTTCACAAATTTGGAAAGTTTTTTAAAAATTAAACTTTTCGCTTCATAGATTTATATTATCGAGTACATAATTAAAAATTAGTTTTTGTTTAATTTTTAAAATAAACTATATAGTTTAATTTTTAAAATAAACTATATAGTTTAAAATTTGTTTTCATCTATATAGTTTAATTTTTAAAATAAACTATATAGTTTAATTTTTAAAATAAACTATATAGTTTAATTTTTAAAATAAACTATATAGTTTAATTTTTAAAATAAACTATATAGTTTAATTTTTAAAATAAACTATATAGTTTAATTTTTAAAATAAACTATATAGTTTAATTTTTAAAATAAACTATATAGTTTAATTTTTAAAATAAACTATATAGTTTAAAGGCCCAAAATTTAAATGATAAGATCAGAGATTAAATTTAAGATGACTTTCTAGGAATAGGTCCATTAGGTCCATTTTTTAAAAAATCACACATGAATCAAGGTTGTGACTTCTGTTTTAATATATAAGATATTTACATATATAATTGTGATTCAGATATTTTTCAATACAATTTTTTTTTTACTCATGTCGGGTTCAATTCTATTTCTTTTAATATTAAAGTTTTGGACCATTCGAGTATTTTCTCATTATAGCTCGGGTTTGGTATAACTTTTACGGGTCGGGTTCGGTTCTTCAAATAAAATATTTTAACTGATCCTAATTAAAACTTAACAAATACATAACAATATATAAAAGTATTTTAAAAAATTTAAAGTTATTTATTTTAAATAGAAACAATTCCGCGCTTTGCAAGCGCTGATAAAAATCTAGTTCAGATTAAGCGTCTAACTCTCAAAGCATCACAGATAAGCTACTACAAGAAAACATGGGAATACTTTACAGAGTTCCCTACGATTAACCGAGGAAAATGAAAGTATAAATATTTGTCGGTAATTCGCTGTTCCCGAATGATAGAAACCTAACAGAATTTTGTCGGTAATTCCCATAAATTTCCGACGAAATACTTTACCATTTAAACCTTCAAACAATTTTATGAGGATACCATATATTCGTTATCTAGCCATTGTAATTTCCAAAGAAATTTAAAGTTCTTCAAAATTTTATGACGGATTATGACAGCTTTTATAACTGTTTAAATATTTCAAAGTTTTTACCGATTACCGACGGATTTGTCATTTTCACTAGGAATCCATCAGAAATATCCGACACATTCTTTATAAATACCACATCGAACAGAGCACACAAATATGGCTCATCGTGGTTACTTTTGTTCATGGATGGATAAAAATACTATGGATCCGGAGACAAATGTACTTACACAAGAATATGCAAATGGTATTAGAGAATTCATGGTGGTGGCTCAACAACAAACGAAAGCTATAAAAACCCGTAAGTTGAATGTTCATGCTCGCCTTGTAATAATAATATGAATATTAAGAAGAGTGAAGTTTAGAAGCATTTATATATAAATGGGTTTATGCCGGGTTACAAGATTTGGTTTCTTCATGGAGAAACATATTATGTTAGAACTAGCAAACCTCAGACTGCAAATAGTTTAGATGAACCTAGCACGGATATGAATTATGGTGTATGTACTATTCAGATGGTAAAGGATACATATAGCAAAAATTTACCTTCAATGGTTAAGGAAGAAGATAGACGGTAAGAACCCGATTAAAAGCTAGGAGATTTTTTGATATATTAGATGCAACAAAACAACCATTGTACAAAGGATGTGGAGATGGTCATTCAGTTTCATCATCTGCAAGTAGATTGACGACGATAAAGACATATTATAATTTGGTCGAAGAATGCGTGGATGCGATTGTTGACTTTGTGAGAGGTATTCTACCTAAGGATAATTTTGCACCTGGTTCATACTACGAGGTTCAGAAACTTGTAGATTATCTATGTTTACAGTATCAGGTGATATATGTATGCATTGAGAATTTCATGATTACTGGAGAGGGGATGACAACCGTAAGAGATATCGCTTTTGACGAAAACCTCGCTATTAGGAGACAAGCGGAAGATTTTCAGTTCAATATAAACGGATGTGGTACTTTCCGTTAACAGAAAGGTTGAAGTGGCTATATCAATAAGAACATACAATATGACCAATGAGATGGCATGCAAAGCATGCAACATATGATCAGATTACACATCCTTCAGATGTAGAAGCGTTGAAGCATTTCCAATAAAAAATTATCCATAATTTACGTATAAGAGAAGAAATGGCTAACTTAAATTATGCACTGATGGTTCTAACCTATTTGAAAAAGATGAAAGACAATATTCTTTATGGCCAAGAATTGTGGCACCTTACAATTTACCACCAGATTCATGCATGCGATGATATTTTTTGTTTCTCTCCATTCTTGTCCCCAGACCAGAGGATTCTATGAGATCTCTTAATGTGTTTATTCAGTCACTAATATATGTGTTGGAACTACTATGGAAGCACAATGTTCTTACATACGATATTTCGTTCGAAGAAAATTTTCAGATGTGATTCTCCAGCATATGGTATGTCATTGTCAAGATAGCACATCTGGTTTCTAACTACAATACGGACGGAGAAAACATGTTAGTTTGACTGCACATAAGATTTCTACCATACGATCATACATATCATAGAAGTACGTAACTGTTTACAAAAATCAAGAAGGTGTATAACAGCTAACTTCATGAATTAAGTGGCAGATATTTTGGTGCTAAGAAGGTACGATAAGTCAAACAATGGGATTACAATCATTCTGGATATGGAGTATGGAATGCTCAAGCATGGTTATCCAACCTATTTAGAGATGCCCGAGGAAGATCACAAGATATAAATCTGTCATTTTTTGGTAATTTCTTCTATCTCCTTTTAAATTTTACCTTTTTACTTATAATATTTCTCAACTAACTGTGTGTGTTTTTTTTCTTAGGGAGAGTTTTGATATCACTCAAATTACCTTAAGGAGTGACTTTACTTTCTCAAATATGAGGTTCCGTTGTAGTACTTAGGGATCAAATCAACAGGGAGCGTGAGCACACAATAGACTTTATAAATCAAAGTTAAACTAGGCAATCAATATGAAAAGTAGTAAGTAAATGAAAGCAGGGTGAACAAATTAGTTGTTCAGTTGATTGATTGAGGTTTGTAAACAATAAGGAAGAAACAATATATCTAGGGATTTATCAATCAAGAGATCCAATACTACAATCAAGGATGCTAAAGATTTTATAGATTCAATTCTAGAACTCGAATTCAATAGCAAGTAATTCAGCTTTCGCATGCAATTACTAATCAGATGTCTAAGTCCTATGTTCCAGCTATCGCGTGCGAACAAGGAGCGAGCGTCAATCGATGCTATTAAGCTAGCGTCGATCGATGCTTCTTTAAACAAGCATTACCGCACCGTCGATAATGTTCAACTAAACCCTAGACCAACTGCCGTATGCGGCTAGGTATCTAATTCACTTAGGGTTCAGGTTCCGTTAATCAATTGCACTTTCGTCACTCTTAATTGTCTCAGTCACACTGTTGTGCTTTTCAAACTATTTCAGATCCTTGTAAGTTATTTATATATATTTTACTAACTTTTTATTAATTAATTTTATATTTTTTAGATCGCAGAAAACTATGGTAACACCATCGATGATTTTGCTTTGTTTAAGGGAGTTTACACCAACAGAAGACCGGGGAAATTCAAGATCCGGTTATGAGGTAGGTCATCAAATTGGTGGAAACCCAGGCAGAAGAAGCCATAGCTTCTTAGAGCATGATTAACCCGGGTTCTTTTGATGGGGTTCTTAGCGGAAGTTAAGAAACTGTTTCTTAACTTTTAACTAAAAAAGTTAAGAACTGGTTCTTAAAGTCTTAACTTCCGCTAACAACTCCACTTTAAAAATCTCGGGTTAATCATGGTCTTAGACTATGTCAAGATGAAATTTTTTGGGCTTCCAACAATTTGACAAGGAGCAAATGCACAACATCGTGCTTAGGGTACGTCTTTAATATTTTAAAACATTATAGTTAGTATTTAAATTAAATTTTTTTATTTTTTCAGGTGGTTTCAAAGAAGAAAGCCGTCTGGTGTTTTGCTATTACCAATCAAACCTTTAATGTTTTGCAATCTTCTTTCAAAAAGAAAAAGAAAACATTAGTGTGAATATATGAAATGGATTTAGGGGGATTTCGTCGGAGAAAAGCAACAAACAATAGGATGCGCTGGATATTCTTTTATTTTTAAAGTGTTTTCTCCGTACAGAGAGAGAGCTTAACCATGCTAACGTGTGACGTGCCCTTGTTTGGCTCCATGTCTTTTGGGAATGGGTCCTACCATTAAAGAGATGAAAAGTCAAATGTATCGTTAATAATTAGCATATAGTATTTCATGATTCTGCTAGATGACCTTTAATAACCAGCACAGCGTATTGATAAGCTCTATTGACTATGACTACCTAATTATGACTATATTTTTATCTAAACAAGTGGCTCAATTTGGTAGCTAAAAGAGCCGGTCGCCAGCAACTCCGGTCTTTTAATGTTGTAGAAAATTGTTCATTTTATATTGCATACTTTTTATATTACAAAACCAAATTTTCAATCGGTAGGATAACAACGACTTTTGCAAGTGTGTATGCCAACTTTGTTGAGTTATTTTTTAAAAAGAATCTGGACAAAATTTATATCCACTATGTACTTATGCAATTGCGCATAAGTATATTATACTCACTACTCAAACAAACATTATTGTACGCCAGTATATATATTACACTCCCTCGTTTTGCAAAAAAAAAAAAAAAAAAATACAAGTTCCACATTTTCTATTAAAAATAACTAAAATATTTTTATTTTTATTTTTATTAGTTACATATATTTAATAAATAATATTTGAAATAATTAAATAATTAAAATTATTTACAAAATCAATACATTTTATAATTAATGTTAAGTTTAAATAAGTATAAATGGTATAGCAATTTTAAAATGACATCATTTGTATTATAAAATGTCAAATAACACTTTTTGTAAAAGAAAGAAGAAGTATTATTTTTGACACATATGTTAATATTATCATATGACGAAATATTTGACATTTTGAGTAGCCCCAAACTAGATCTTTATTTACAATCTAATCTAAATGATGATCAGTATCGCTGTCAGCAATTCATCATGCTTATCTCTTAAATGTTCAAAACAATATCAAATTTCCAGGTTCACACGTCAAATTTTTATTGTTTCATCTCCTTGCTATTTCGCAAATACAAAGTTCCAATTAACCACATTTTTCTGAAACTACTAACCAGTTTCTTTTTCGTATTAAAGCAGTAACCGCACATTCCTTTACATCCGAGAAAACAAATTTGTAAGTTACAAACAAAAAGTATATTATCAAATCCTTGTTCAATTCAGCACTCATATATTATTTTATTATACTGCACTTGTTTATAAAATTTAAAGTTCTGTACCCTTTTCAAATATATAGAAGGTGATTGAAATGAAGTGTAAGTTTATGTTTTTGACTATAAAATTTAAATTGTAAATTTATTTGTGGTATTTTTTTGGTTGTAACTTTGTAAATTAATCACTATATTTTGCTATGAAAACATAGCTCTCTACGATAATTTATTTTTTATTTTCTAAAGATTAGTCGTATGTTTTCTAAAAAAAAAAAAGAAGAAAACTTGATGGTTGAAATATATGGCTGTAAACTAAATTTTGGCTATTTAAAACATCTACAAGTACAACAAATCACTCCATAAATGTTTATATTTTGAAATTTTTATAAATTTATAAAATAATTTTAAATATAGAATATTCTTGTTTAAATATAATTACTCTCAGAGTAAGAAATGAAACAGTTATATTATTATTACTATAGAGAACATTAATTTCTTGACTCGTTTTTCCTTCTACCATGATAAAAACAATATCAATCTCTTTGAACAGTGTATATGAATATATCAAAAGGAGTATTAAAAATATAGAAAACACACCACACATCACCACGATAGGATTAGTTTTTGGCACCATATGAAAGGCTTATATAAGTATACAAATATGTAAATAAAAGTAGAAAAGAGAAGGAAGTAAGCAACAAAACAAAAGCAACTGATAAAAGAAAAAGGAAATTCAAAGTCAACTCCTTTTTGCTCAACGTCGCAATTACGCAAAGTAAGCGACTCATTTGCTCTGCTCTATCTTGGCTTTCCTCTTCTCGTTGACAAAGAAGACGAGAAGAGCCAGGACGGAGAAGACGCTGAAGCAGACGGAGGCAATATCCAAGGACTTGTGGCGACCACTGATAGCCTGAACGCTGAAGAGATTGGTTGACTTGGCCTCGTCCGTGCTCTGTCCGAAGGCAACTTCATGGTCTTTGGCATCAACTGCGTAGGCACGAACGAAGTAGGTCCCGGTAGGGATGTCGCGTTCGAGGGTATATTCGAATGATTGAGGGGATTTATCATAGGCCCTGGTAATGATCTTGTGTGGGCAGCTTTTGTCCTTGAAGAGCTCATTTTCAGTCTTGCGCCATGGTCGGTCAACTTGGCTGACCGGAGCGTAGCATAGCTTTACTTTGATGGTCGTAAATTCAGCCTCTTTTGTAGCTGTCGAGCTTAGCTTCCATGTAATGCTCAACTTGTCAATTCCGGCATCCAAAACTGAAAAACCATAAATTAAGTATTGATCAGCCTTGACGTTAGTAAATTACTCAGCTCTTCTAAATGATATTTGATAGTAATAAAAGTTGCATAGTTTATTTCAAATACTTATTAAGTGCTTCTTTTATCAGGGTTGGTCGAAATCTAAACTAATCTACCCTCTATAGTCTCCAACCTAAGTGGGGTTCCGAACCCTGATCGCCCAACATTTCAAAAAAAAAAAAAACATTGAAATGAAAAAGCAAAATCTAAAATTTGAACACCAAATATCTGTCGAAGTGAAGTGCGAATGATGGATATTCTTTTGAAAATATACATACCGCTTTCTCGGCTGGGCTTAGCGGTGACCTCAAGTGCACCTTTCTCCAGGTCAGAGAAGAGCCTTTCTTTGGTAGCACCATGACTAATTTGGAACAGTAAGCAGATTAGAAGTGAAGCGAAGAGGCTCTTGTGGATAGCCATGGAGATCCTTGAATCTGAATATTTAGAAAGTAAGGCTTATGAAGAGAAGAGGAATCTGCCTTTGTTTGCTGACCTTTTATGTTTGATATGAAAGGTGGGGTGCACATTTATGTCTTTATATAGTAATTTATGGTAATCCTCGGTTCAAATATCTTGGGGTTAGCATTAACAATTAATGACAAAGTCAACGGTTTGTTCTGAGATTACCCTTTGAATACTTGGGAAGATTGTGTTCCCCCTCTGGCACAAGTGTGTCGTCTCCGTACAGCTGAGATTATGGCCCCTAAACATGCCAAAGGATGAGATGAGTTTCTATTTTATAATTTGCATCTGAATAATTTTTATTTTATTTTTGTAACTGTTGTCATCTGAATAATTCATTTTCAGTTTCCAAACAGCTCTATATCCAGCGGACCCATCACCTACAAGATACATTATATTCTAACTAAGTTTTTCGCTACACGCATGTTTCTATTAATAAATTGGTTTATTTTTTATAATAATTTTCTAAAATTTAAAATATATTTACATAAGATTTCCTTTTATGAAAATTTATGTTAAATATAATATGGTGTTTTATTGGGATTATATTTGTATTTATTTATAAAACCATGTGATTTGCATGTGCTTATGCATACTTGTAAATAAAGGGTTTTACGGAAATGATTCAAAATTGAAGTCTTGCTAATATACTCTTTTTGTCGACTATATTTTGCTATATCCATTCTATAGAATCTTTAAAATTTCCAAATATTTACAAAATATATTTTTTTTATAAAATTACAAAAATCATAAATATCATACACATTTCTTTTTATTTACAACAATGTCACTATCATTATTTTCGCCAACTAGCATGAACAACTAATTTAGAATTCTTGTAGCTCAAACATTCAATTTCCATCTCTTTTTTTGTCACTCTACACAAGCAAAACTTTATTTCCTTTCTGCTTTCTTCTAGAAAACTTCCATAACTTTCAATTTTATAAACGTCACTTTCATATTTTAGTGATTCTTCAATAGTAATCTTCAAAACATTATTTTTGCTCATATTCGGAGTTTCGAAGAGACTGTTTTTGTCACTGTTTAGATATGTGACGTAGAAATAGACTGTTTTGTATGTCTACGCTTATTTGTAGATTTACCTTGCAGATTTCTTATAAATATAAGTTCATTTTGCAATTGACCGGTATATATTTTGCATTGCAGACTTCAGTAGAAGTCAACGTCTTCACCTTTGAAAATAATATTTGGTAGACTTACGAAGAAGTCTACGTATAGGAAGTTAGTTTTACATTTGACTGAACTTTTGACTTTTCATAGGAGACTTTAGATGAAATATGCATTCAGTAGACTTCTAGAGGTTAATTTTGCATTTGACAAAAACTTTGACTTTTTAGTAAATGTCCTATGAAGTATACTGTACAAAGATATGTTAGTTTTGTGTTTGACTGAAATGTTACAAGATTTACACAAAATTAATTAAAGTGTCGACTTCATGTGATGTCTATTAATCTTAGAAAAAATGTAGATTGCATATGAAGTTTACCATTTAATTAATTGAGATTTTTGTCAAACCTAAAACTAATCCGTCGGTTTTGAGAATAGATTTTTGAATGAAGTTTAATGAAATCTCCTCGTAGAAAGTCAAACTTAGTCAATTGCAAAACTAATATCTTTAAAAAAAGAGTGTATATTGTATGTGAAGTTTGATATTGAAAGTTAAATACTGGATCAATTCTGGTCAATTATAAAACTAACATTTTTATGTAAACTTCTCTCGGAGCCTACTCATATAAAATCACAATTTTTTTTTTCAATTACAAAAATATCTTACAAATTTTTTAATTGCAAAAGTAACCCAAAGAGTAGACTTCTCTAACAGTCTACCGGAGTAGATATAATCGGAAGTTTACTGATTGCAGATGGCGTCCATGTAGAAAAATTTATTAAAAGTGCATTTGTATATTATGAACTAAGGTTTTTACAATTTTATTCTTTTATAATGTGTGTTAATTAATCATAGTGGTCCTGAATGAATTTTAAAGATAATATGTTATAATTATGAACTATCAAATTCCTTGTTTGATTATGTCGTTAACAAATAATTGTAGACTTTTTTGATACTCTACAAATGTAGACTGCAAATAAAGTTTAAGATTAAGAGTACATTTCTATTGAAGTCTACATCGAAAAATTCTGTTAAGAGTACATTTCTGTATCATTCATCATCTTTTCATATTTTATTACTTTTACAGTGAATGTTAATGAATCATAACGGTTTGGAATTTGGAAAAGTTAAAGTGTTATAATTATGGAACTATCAAATTTCTTATTTGATTAGGTTGTTAATAAACAAGCTAGCCTTACTTAGAAGTCTGCTTCTTTGGTTTTATTGTTTAAGTTATACACTTGAGATTTATTGAAAAGTTTGTGATTAATTTTACTCTTGAAACTTTTTGGGAAGTCTTTATAGATTTTCTTGTTCTTATATGTGTGTTAGTTATTGTTTTTGTTTATGGTGAATTCAATTTTTGTTGTTGATTAGAGTATGTTGTGATAAATTTGATAGCTATAAATAAATAATACCATATAAGTAAAAAACAACTAAAAATGAATATTTTATTTAAGAATTATGCAGTAAGATAATAATTTTAACAAACAAATATTTTATAATGATAATTTATTACAATTTTTTTCTTATAAGATTCTTTTAGAGTTTATTTTTTACTCCATATCTTGATGACTCAAATGAAGTATGCTAATGAAGTCTTCTAAAGATGTATGATAATAAGATATGCAAAAGAAATAATATAAGGTTAAAAATGATTTAAATTAGAAAAATATAGATGAGATAAAAAAGTTTAAAATCACATTTTAGTATACTTCATTTGAAGTTTACTAACCTTAAATTAAAAATACAAATTAAAAATCTATAATTCTAAATCTTACATTTTTTGGAGATGAAAACATTAGAAACAGTACCTGAAAAAAAAAATAAAATTATGAGAAAAACATAAAATAAAAAATTTAAAAGCATATTTTAGTATACTTATAATGAAGTCTTCTTGATAATTATAGTTTAGTAGACTTCATCTACTAGCCGACTTTATCAGAAGTCTACCGTATCGGATAATCGGATCTAAAAAAAATGTACATTAGAAAATTTGAAAATAGCTTCAAATCTGAAACATAGAGTTTAAATTGTAAATATATTTTAATATAAACACAAAAACACACATTTGAAATTTATAGATGTAAATCTTCTATTTTTGGAAGAAGGATTTAAAAATTATGGAACAGAATACCTGCAGAATAAGATAAAATTATAAAGAAAACATAAGACCAAGAAATTTAAAATCATATATTAGTAGACTTTATTTGAAGTCTACTAACATTCACTTGTAAGCATACTTCATCATAAATCTATGTATCGGATAATTTTCAGATCTAAAAAATTTGAACATAAAAAACATGAAAATAGCTTTACAATTTTAAAACACTTCAAAATTAGAATCTATAAGATAAAATAGTAGCAAAGTAAGAATATAGAGTTTGAATCTATAAATTTATTTCAAGATAAACACAAATATACATATTTAAATCGATAAATGTAAATCTTAGAAAGAAGATTACAGGCTGAGGCTTATAGATTTCAAGTCATATGTATAGATCATATTTATATTTCACCTTTGAAAACCTTTCGGGTGCTCACATCTCAAATCTTCTGAGTTCTATAGGTTTCTTACTTTACCTAAACCACTTCACAAATATGAACTTCTTGTGTTGTACAGTTTGGATTTTGAAACCGAGGTTATGTTTTTAGACTTCTGCATGAATCACATAGAGAACAAGGAATTCCTTTTCCACAAGAACAGTCAGCAAGATACAAAGTTACTGATTGAGTTATTTATAGCTTTAATTGCAAGACTTTTGTTGTCTTGCATATTCTAATTACAGTTTCTTCATTATTTATCGCTTGAAGAACTAAGACAAGGACTTGCCAAAGCAAGATATTAAGGTTATTTGAATACAAATTCCAACAGTTTATGGAACATGGAAGTCTTTTAGTTTTCTCTTCTGTGTTATCTATATATCTATATTAAGATGCCAAAAGAACCAATTCTCCTGTTTTCTATAGTATGGTGTGGACGGTAACAGAACAACAGACTATGGAGAATTCATAGAAGCAACAGTGCACATCAACAGACCCAAAGATCATCTCTTCTTATCTTTCCAAAGAGAAAATGACCGTTTAATCTAATTGTTGTGTACCTAAATAAGTAAACTAAAAGATGATCATGGTTTAGTTTCTTTGTACAGATATCCAGATACCATGTGATAGAGTGGCCATGATAGTTCTTAAGACAGACATTATGAGTACGTCTCATCACATTGTAATACATGAGTCCATCGAAATCCTATAGGCCTGATTTCTTGGTGAAGATATCAATTGTTGTATTCCTGCATATTCAGAAGAATCTGTGGGAAAATATTTGAGAGTAAAGGGTGATCATGTAAATCTCTGATTTTCGACTAGAACTATATTAACGTTCAATATGAACCAGTAAGAAAATTATGCAAGGAAAATATATTGCCAATTTGGAAACTTGCGGTGTAGGCGATTTTTTTTTGTTGGATTTTTCCATGAGATGAATTACTTCCAGCGAATCAGTCTTCACTTTCACTTCATTTTTCAAGCACTAACACAAGCACCATCAATGCCCACCTCCCATCTACTCCGGACATTCTCCTTCTTGATGAACATGTAACTCCATCAAACAACCAAAACGATTTATCCAGAACTCTTAAAGCCCCCTAAACTATTTATTCGTTACATTGCAATCTTTTACAAGAGTACTATATTCTATATTTTGAGTAAAAAAAAATTAAAAATATGATATTTTAAATCAAAATTAAGCATTTAAAAAAAAGATTAACGAACATAAAGAAAAAGAAAAGTAAATTAAACAAAGTAGAAAACAACAACAACAACAAGTAAGTTACAAATATAGTTGAACGACAAATGCAAAAACACTGACGAAAACACATGAGCTTACCCACAATAAGCAGAGACACAGTTAATTTACAATATAAACATTAATATCCCGCTCACAAAACGTTATCTCCGGTGTATTAATCTTGGAATATTACACCATTTACGTTTTCGTAGCCACGTGTCATCATTAAAATGATTCTTAAAATTCTTTAAAAAATAAATTGGCCCATATAAATATGTATTATACTTTTTATTAAAATAATTATCAAATTGATTAGTAGTATACAAAATAATATCCACAATTATTTCCTTAAATAAAAACTACGGAAATACCTAATATGATAAATATAAATATAATAATTAAAGATTATGAATAATACATATTTGATAATAATTTATAATTTTTGTACCCTCTTTTTTTTAATTTTATACTATTAAACGGAATTAAAAATCACATTAAGATATAATAAAAATTTAGATTTTTTTCTTATTTGTTATATTTTGAATTTTTAAAACGGTTATAAATTACAAAAATGGTAAAAGTCCCACATTGAAAATTTTGTGATCAATAATTTAACTTTTTTTTATTCAAGCAAGATACAAATGATCGTAAATCCTATGAATATGAAGTCTCATTAATAGATATTCATATTATATATATATTATTATCATTTAAATTAAACTATATACTATATAAAATATATATAAACATGTTAATTTCAAAACTTTCATTGAAATTATTGAGATCTTAATATTTTAATTTTAAAATTTGTATTGAAAAATCTTAAATTAAAAGTATTGTGATTAACATTTTAAATTTTTGCTACAGAAAATATGCAAATGTTCATAAAATCATATGAGTAGGAAGTGTCAATAATAAATATTTATATTAAAATATATTTTATATATAAATATATATGTCAATATCATTAAAGTTTAATTATATACCATACAAAGTAAATAAAAATGATTTTTTTATTTATTTACAAAAACATGATTGTAAATAAACAAAATGTATTGGTTTTGATTTATATGTTTACTTTAATGTATATACTTTTTTGTAAACACGTTATTTTTTAAATAAGTGGTTTCTAATATGTTATTTGATCATGACAATCCCAGAAATACAATTCTTCAAATCGAAGTGATCTTTAATATTGGAAGCACTATATATATATATATATATTATTTCATTCAGGTTAAATAATTTATTCTTGATTTTAATTTCTAAAAAGCTTTTAATGAAATATCATGACAAGATTTCAATTACATCCTTTTGAGTTTGTTCAAAAAATGAGAGATTTGATCATTCGTCTAATATTTTTTCTCCATAATACCCTATCTAGCTATTATAATTGTAAGAATGAGAGATTTGAATTATTTATTATAAGTTTTTTGGTTTGTCATTTAATAAATCAAAAGTTTCTTAGTATATATATAGTTTACATATACTAGAATGGTAAAATATTATATATATATTTTATCGATATACTCTTAAGTAACTAAACCTCAAAAGCATAGGTTAATAAAATAAACAATTTGTTTTGTTGTTCTAGAATTAGATGATTTCTATACCAAACTGATGAATATATACTAGACATACATTTATATTTCGAGTCTGCACTTATATTATGTAACAATTTAATATATTAGATTTGAACACTAACCTGCGAATAAAGTTTTCTTGTGATTTTCTTCAAAAATTTGATTGTTAGATATGTATCTGGAGTGAAATTAATTTTTACAATTGTCTATCTTTTTAAATTGACACTTATGTAATTCACCGAATTCGCAGAATAAGTTAAAAAAAAACAAAACTCATATCAATGAAACAGAAACGAGACTGAATGCACAATTTTATAGAGGTAGAAAATGAAATCACTTATGGAAAGTCAATACTAAACAAATCGAGAGCATAAACCTAATCCTCTTTCGTCATTTTACAATTGATGTTGCATTTGGTTTTGGTGATTGTGTCAGCATCAAAATTTAATTTTTTTTTTGTGCATATGAAGTCTTAAAAATAATTAAGATGATCTGTAATATGTTAACTCTTCAACAACGATGATACATTTAAGAGACCAACATTTTTATTAGTCATTTTACAATCGATAAAGATTGTAGTGTTTCAAAATGTTAAAACCATTTAATGAACAAACATTACTATAAAAAATTTACCCCACGGTTATCATCTAGTATAATGTTATAAAATAACGTTCACAACAAAATCTCATAAACAACTAATACGTAGCGCGCAAAAAACTCACTAATAAAAATAAAAAAATTCCACACTTTTACTAGCATTTTAAGTTTTCACAAAAACAAATATGTAATCATAATATGTGTTTACAGAAACATTTCAAATTATTGAAGACAAAATCAAAATTACCACCGGTGCTGTTGTGCTCCTTGGTTCGATCCACAGTGGGAGGAATGCTTTACGGCATAAATTGTATCAGCGTCGGTTGGGTCACGAGCTTATGAGGATTATTTGGGCGGAAGGTCCACATATCTCCTGGTTATTAAAAAAATAAAAACAAAATAAAAACAAAAAACAAATGACAGGCTTGATAAAGTAAGATGTAGATATACCAAACAACAATTCAAACAAAATATCAGAACTATTCAAAAAATAATAATATATTCAAATATGTAATCATAATAGGGAAATTGGGTGAGATAACACCCAAAAAAAACATAATTCACTATCTAACTAAAATCTCACCATCTCTCCTATTTTCTCTTTCCATCTCTCTCTACCTTCTCTCTACAAAACTAATTTCTTTTTTTTCTTAGCTATTTCACAAATAAGCCCATCATAATATGTGTTTACAAAAAAATTCAAACTATTGAAGAGAAAATCAAAACCGTGTCATATTGTTTACTAATAAAAAAAATTGTGCTTATATATTTGTTGCTACAAACATTTTTTTTCCGAAACGAAGTAAACACGTATATTTGGAAACATAGTGATATCTTTCTTTTTTTTCTTTTGGTGTAACCGTTAAGATTCATACCAAGATTTTTGAGTTTTTTATAGAGTTGTTGCAAAAACATCTTATTAAACAAGAAGAACACATTTTTAGTCAAAAAAAAAAAAAACAAGAAGAACACAACAAGAACAGCAGGAAGTAACAAAGGAGATAGAAGAGAGAAAATGAGAAGGCGGATAGATGAGGCTGGAAACCGATGCCTGGACTTAGCTGAAGGGATCTTAACATTTGTTAATTAATAATCTAGAAATTAAAAAAAAAAAACAGAATAAGAATAGGATCTGAGAAAAATAAGATAAGAAGAAAAAAGAAAAAAGGGTTCTACTAATTTGTATTCTATTTATGTTTTGGTTAGAAAATAAAATAAAATAAGTTACTGAAAATGTTCTAAGAGTACAAAGTGTCATATTCCATCTGTTTCATAATAAATGTCATTTTAACATTTTTTCTGTTACATAAAAAAGTCAATTTGTAATTCCAATGCAAATTATACTTATTTTCAACTGAAAATTAATTGAAAACTGCATTGATTTTATATATTTTATTTATCTCATATACTGTTGCTCAGAAAAATGTAATTAATAATAACTTATATATATTTCATCCAGTTTCTTAGTCGGCGTGAAAAACGTTAGGCAATTATTTAGAATTGAGAATTGGAGGGAGTATAAGATAAGGCAATATTAGAATGTGAGACTTTACAAAACTTACATTACCAAGATTGAACCGTTGTCGTAAAGGCCATAAAATTTATTCACGTACCATTGAAGTATTGAACTGCTGTAACACGTTAACATACTTATCATAAAACATATAATATTTTTATATTTATCTCAAAATCAATAAAACTGTTCAAAATTAATTTCTTAATCTTAGATTTTTTTGTTAATGCACTAGGGGGTCCATCCCATCTGTCCAATTTTGAACATGGTTTTTACCAGTCTCGGTTTGATTATGAGCCTTTCCTTTCTGTAAAAACGCGTTGGTTTTTTAATTTTCGTGTATGTACAACATATTTTCCTCTGAGTTTTATAATCCAAGATATACAAAAGTGTAAATTCAAATTAACACAATTAAAATAAATATGAACTTAAAAATACATTTTTCTTCTTTACTTCTACTTTTAATTCATCACAATTACATAGCTGTTTTATTTATATAGATAAACAATTCTTTTTTTTCTTCTCCAAATTCATAGAGGGAGGATGTTATTACATCATTAATTCATCATTTTAAGTGGTCTACCAAATCTCTGGTACTAATCCAGAGCAAAACAAAAACTGTTTCTCTCTCTCTCTGATCAAAGGTGTTAATAACATTGATTGAAGCAGAAAAACAAACCTTTTCGTTTGTCTTCAGTTTTAGCCTTTGGAGTTTCCCCACATTCATCAAGCTTGGTAGCCATCAAAGAGCTTGTTCCAGGAGAATCCGGTGGCAATAGTGAGTTCTTAGAAGCTAGAATCCTCTGTGGAATAGCGGACAAAGCTGGAGATCCAACTTTGGAGAGATAGTTAAGTAGTAACTGAATGATCTGAGTGAAGTTTGGCCGAGCATTCGGATCCTCATTCCAGCATGATGTTACAATGACTCCCAAATCCTCTGGCAAGCTCTCAGCGCTTGGCCTCACATTCTGTAAAAATAAATGTCAAAACACAAATAGTAACGTTATGCCAAGAGAAGCAAAAAAAAAAAAAAAAAAGGAAGTGGGACACACTTTAAAGGCGGCTGCATATGCTGCTTGGAGATTGGACATTCCCTCAAAAGGCAATTTGTTGTGTAAAAGTTCCCAGAGAACGATTGCAAAGCTATATGCGTCCACTTTATTGTTGTAATGCTTCTTCTCTCCTAATCGAAGAGTTACCGTGCTGTACAACTAAAACATCCGCAAAGATTGTTCTATTTTAAGTAACTGTAGAGAAGAAATGAACAAAATCTGTGAAATGATAAAAGAACCTCAGGCGCCATCCATCGGTATGTTCCAGTCTCAGCCGTCATCATCTCAGTCAGTGACTCTTCTCTTGCTAATCCAAAGTCTGCTAGTTTTACTGTTTTGTGGTCTGCAGTTAAAAGCAAATTCTCTGCAAGATAGTAGAAAAAGATCTTTTTTTAACCACTCAACACCAAGATTAAATCTAATCATAACCAGAATATTAAAAGCACTTGAAGCGCGTGTGGTGTCAGACAAAAAAGAAAGAAAGATTCTTTGTGATTGAGATCTGAGCATGTGGTTTCCATGAAACAAGGTGTTTTTGCTAATATTTTAAGTAGAGATCATTGAATGATAGAGACGTATCTGTTTAAAGAAATGTTTTTTTTTTTTTTAATAATTTACCAGGTTTGAGATCACGGTGAATGATCCCATGGGAATGCAAGCATTCCATGCCACGAGCAATATCAAGCGCAAAACCAATAGCCACAGGAGTCTCCAAACAAGCTGGTCTCAAGTTTACAAGATATTTACGCAGTGTACCGCCTTGAAGAAGTTCTGTAACTATCACCATTACAGGCTCCTTGCAAGCACCAATGAACTGTTTTCACAAGACAAAAAGACATGTAAAAACCTTTTTAAACCCATTACTGAAGCCAAAAATCACTTATAGAGATCTCAAGAAAAAACAGAACCTTAACCAAATTCTTGTGTTGAACTCTTGAGAGCATTTCTACTTCTCTTAGAAATCTTGAATCCCTCTTTGCAATTTCTTCTGGCGTTTCTCCTCTGTGAATTATCTTTATTGCAACTGTCTGATTCTTGTATCTATCTCAGATCCAAAACACAGTAGAAATCCATTAACAAACTCAATTTCAGCATTTTTCCACAAATGCAAATCAAGAACCAAACAAACATTCTCCAATTTCAATCTTCTTACATAGGCAAATCCACAGAGATGTGTTTACTAAACAAGCATTATAAAGAAGAAACACTATGCTTCAGTTCCCAAAATTCAAAATCTCAATAATCGCTTCAGCTGAAGTAACAAAAAAAAAACAAGAAAAAGAAGATAAAGTAGCTTACTTTCCCTCGTATACTTTGGCATGAGCTCCTTCGCCAATCTTTGGGCCCACAAAGAGAAGTTGAGGATCAATTTCCCATTTGGGTTCTAATCGGTATCCATTCAAAGAATCCATAGCAAGCATTTACCCAAGCACCTGATTACTTCAAAGCAACCACATTTTTTCCTATCTGAAAATACCAAAGACTTTCCTTTTTTTTTTTCTCACTCTCTCTCTTTCTTGATTTGTAATTCTGAAGATTTAGAAGGGCTCACAAAGGCAAAGAAGAGAAGAGATAAGTAATGGCTAACATGGCCTTGATGAGGCAAAAGCAAGTATCTTCACATGTCCGTAAATTAAGCTTAACCTTAGAGAGAGGAGAAGGCGACACCAGGCAAGCTCTCCCCCAACTAATAAAAGTTATTATATAAAATATATGTTAAAATACAAGAGTAAATAAATCTTTTTTTTCTTCAAAAACACAGTGGATAAGATGGAAGAATCTTTGACAAAACAAAGAGAGAAACAGAGGAAGAAATTAAACGCTTGATCTAACAAGAACCTAGAGGAATTCACTTGCCTCAAACTCCTTTGCGTTTGGAGGTTTGTTTAATTTGTCCTTGATGGTGGTAATAGCAGAGCCTTCATCTTGATGTGGAGACTGCGAGGCAGGAGAGAGAATCTGAGAGACTTGTGACGGATCTAGAAATTTAATTAGATGGTAGCACATAAATGTTTTAATTTAATTATAAGATAAATTTATCGAAAATATAATATAACGTAGAAATGAAAACTAAATTGAAGTAGTTTACGGTAGGACTGGACAAAAAATCTGAATCAGAAGAACATAACCATGCCCTATCCAAAAAAGTAGTATAGAGTCAGAATCGAAATTGATTAAATATCCGAACGGGTTAAAAATTTTGATATCTAAAGAATTGGAACCGAAATATTTCGGGTACCTGAGTATATCTGAAATAGATTTATATATCTTCTTATATAAATATATTTTAGATTTAATATCTACTAAAACATCTAAAATATATAAAATACTTGAAAATATATACAAATAGTCAAAAGTAAATGTCTAAAATAGTTAAAATATACTCAAAACACTAAAAATACTTGAAATATCTATTAATTATCTATCCAAATATTCAAACCAAATCAAATTATATGTTAAGTTTAGGTATTTTGACATATGTTATTCAAATTTGTGTGCAATATATTATTTTGTTTATAGATTTTGAGAAATTTAAAGTATATAAAGAATTTTTAAATTTGAAAAATAATTTAAATTAGTTATCCGAACCCGCAAAGATCCAAACCAAACCCGAACTGAAACTTAGAAATACCCGAATGGTACTGAAATCTTTGACCCCAAAAATCCAAAATCCGAATAGACCCGAACCGAACCCGAATGGGTACCTGAACGTCCACCCTTAGTTTACAGCCAAACAAAAAACCTATAAACCTTTTTTTTTGCTAAGCATCCTAAAATAAACCTAAAAACCTAATATAATAAAAGTAATGCATAATTTTATTAAGTTATTCTCTCATTCGTCATATTTTGAAATTATTATCACTATGTCTTTTGTTATTTTATCAGAATGCTTTTTTCAGTATGACAATTAGGGAGATTAGAAAAAATGATTTAAATTTGGTAATCCTATAAATATTATCTGAGAAGTGATTTTTTAATTTTGTTTATATGTTTTTTCTACAAACATTTTCAGCAAAAAAAATGACATGACACACTGCAATTATGACATGGCTTATGTTTAATTGTGACATGAACAATAACATTTAATGTTAATTTATATTTTAGATAATTTTTTTAAAATATGGTAGTATCTTATGTATCATCATTAAAGTAAATATATTCAAAGGATCGGGCCTTGGCAAATGAGGAATGGCATACGCTTTTCCCATGTTCCTACATAAAATATTTGAGGTTAGTGGGCTTTGACCATCGTCCTGGTCGCTATTTTGGAGGATAATTTTTCAAAGAAAAAAAGGGACAGTTCAGGTTTGATAAGAGATGGATCGGACAAGAGGACCTTATGGAATCAATTGTGACAGGCTGGACAGAAAACCAGGGAAGGCAAATTGAGGACTTTGTTACAAAAATTAATAATTGTCGCCATGAAATTTCCTCATGGCGAAAAAATAATCAGCCATATGGGAATGACAAAATTAAAAATCTTCAACATGCACTGGAGGAAGTTCAAACAGGTAACAATAGATCACAAGAAGAGATTCTTGAAGTTTCCAGGAAGTTACAAGAGGCTTATAAGGATGAGGAGGAATATTGGCATCAGAAAAGTCGGAATATGTGGCACTCATCTGGAGATCTTAATACCAAGCTCTACCATGTTCTAACAAAGTAGCGTAGGGTCCGCAATAAAATTGTGGGTCTTCATGCTGAAATGGGTAACTGGATAACTGAGGAGAATGAAATTGAGAAGGTGGCGGTTGATTATTTTGAAGGTCTGTTTAGTTCTACCACTCCAACAGAGTTTGATAGTTTTTTGGAAAAGATAGTGCCGTCTATTTCCCCCAAATGAATCAAATATTATTGAGAATAACAACAGAGGATGAGGTCCGACAAGTTTTATTTATGATGCACCCGGAGAAAGCGTCAGGTCCGGATGGAATGACAGCCATTTTTTCAGCATTCCTGGCATGTTATTAAGAAGGATGTGGTTGAGATGGTGAATAATTTTTTGGTTTCAGGAGATATGGATCTGCGGTTAAATATTACGAATATTTGTATGATTCCGAAAATAGAGAGGCCTACAAGGATGACAGAACTGAGACCAATAAGTCTATGTAATGTGGGTTACAAGATTATTTCGAAAGTTATTTGTCAACGACTGAAAATTTGCCTCCCACAACTAATATCGGAGACACAAACGGCTTTTGTGGAAGGAAGGTTAATATCGGATAATATTCTTATAGCGCATGAAATGTTTCATGGACTGAGAGCCAATAAGTCATGTCAAAATAAGTTTATGGCTATAAAAACGGATATGAGCAAGACGTATGATAGGATCGAGTGGAGTTTTATTGAGGCTCTTCTTCATAAAATGGGTTTTGATCCTCGTTGGATCAACTTAATGCTGGAATGTATATCTTCGGTTCAATATAGGGTCGTTCTCAATGGTCAGCCGCGAGGCCTTATAATTCCCCAGCGGGGCTTACGTCAAGGGGACCCTTTGTCTCCTTATTTATTTATTATGTGTACTGAGGCTTTAATTATGAATATCAAGAAGGCGGAGAGAGTGAAACAATTAACCGGTACGAAGGTAGCAAGAGCTTGTCCATCAATCTCTCATTTGCTATTTGCCGATGATAGTCTTTTCTTTTGTAAGGCAAACAAGGAAGAGTGTCAAATCATTCTCATGATTTTAAAGGAATACGAAGCTGTTTCAGGACAACAAATTAATTTCCAGAAATCCTCAATTCTATTTGAACATAATATCGAAGAATCTAGTCGCCAAGAATTGAGAGATATTTTGGGTATTCAGAATCTAGGAGGAATAGGATCTTATTTAGGATTGCCCGAAAGTCTTGGAGGATCTAAGGTACAGGTGTTTGGTTTTGTTCAAGATCACTTGAATAATAGGGTTAATGGATGCAATAAACCATGTGTTTTTTGAATGTCCTCCAGCACGTCAAGTGTGGGCATTATCTAAAATACCATAGAATCCCAATTTTTTTCCTACAAGGTCTTTTTTGGTAATATGGATCATTTTTTGGAGAGTTAATCCAAAGATCGATGACCATCAATTTGCTTGGATATTATAGTATATATGGAAAGGTCGGAATAATAAAATATTTAGTAATCTGGATACTGACCCAACGGAAACACTTAAATTAACAGAATTGGAATCAACACTTTGGGCTGAGGCACATATACTCACTGATCAAAAGAAGGAACTTCAGGTGCAGACCAGAATCCCATTAGTAACGTCAGGACGTTGGTGCTTTATAGATGGTTCATGGAAAGATAAGAAACTATTTACAGGACAAGGCTGGTATGGTACCCTACCAGATTTTGATGGTTTATTAGGGGCAAGGAATGTAAGGGCATGTCTTCCACCTCTTCATTCGGAGGTGGAGGCTTTGATTTGGGCAATGGAATGTATGAAGAATTTAAGACAGTTTCAGGTTAGGTTTGCCACGGATTGTTCTCAATTGGTGAAGATGGTTTCGGAACCAGAAGATGGTTTCGGAACCAGAAGAATGGCCAGCATTTGAAAGTTATCCGAAAGATATCAAGTTTTTACAAGTAAGCTTCCTCAACTCAGACCTCGAACGGAGAACCGACGGGCGGATAGCTTAGCATGCAGTGCTAGGAAACAACCGTCTTTCGTCGTTCACATGGATGCGGAATTACCGTTTTGGTTTGCAGAATCAATATGAGTCTGTGAATGTCTTGTTGTCAAAATAAAAGTAAATATATCCAAATATAATATCAAATAATATAATAATAGAGATATAATAATATTTTATAAATTTTAAAATATTATTTAATTCTATTTTTATAATTATATAATTTTTATTACCAAAAGGTTATTATTTAATTCTATTTTTATAATTATATAATTTTTATTACCAAAAGGTTATTATTTAATTCTATTTTTATAATTATATAATTTTTATTACCAAAAAGTTCTTCGAAGTTTGATGCACTTTTTTAAAAAATAATTTTACTTTTTGATAATTGTCGAATGGGTCTGATTGGTAATGGCTGTAGCTTTAAAATTTTTGCTCTTAAAAAAAATCTACAGATTTTTTACTGTGGCTTTAGATTTTATTGCTGTAGAATTTTATGGAAAACACTTAAAAATTGCTTTGGATATTTGGCTCTACGGAGCACTTGTACAGCTGTAGGTTATTTCAAGAACTGTGGTTTCAAAAAAAAATTTAAAACTTGATTGCTCTGAATTTGGTTCTTTAAAAATAAATAGGGCTGTGGACAGCAACTACCAATCACCCCCTATATATCAAAGATTAAATTTATTTTAACCAAAATAAAAATAAGTCTAAACACTAATACCACTCGATCGGTCTAAACTGTGACCGGTATCTGTGGACTAAGAAGTGAGATGTTGTCTGTGAGGCAGAGAAAAAAAAAAAGAAATGGCCGGTTTGGCCATCGGTGTTTCTAGCATGAAGTCTGGTGAACGTGCGCTCTTGCATATTGGCTGGGAACTGGGATATGGGAATTTCTTTTCCAAAAGTTCCTCCTATGGCGGACTTGTTATATGAGGTTGAACTTGGATTTGATGAAACAAAGGAGGCAAGTTCTTCTATTTAATATATACTGAGTCGTTTCTTCTTTTCTTACCCTGACAACTCCACATGCTTAAAGCTGACTTGAGAGTTGAGAGGATAGACCTGTACAGGGAAAGGCTCGCAGTGATATGACTGGAGGAAAGGATTGGTGCAGCAGACAGAAGGAAGATGGACGGGAACAATCTGTTTAAAGAGGATAAATTGGAGGAGGCTATGCAGCAGTATGAAATGGTTATTGATCTTTTCTCTTTCTTTCTAACATTTACAGACAAAATATTTGGTTTTCGATCATACTGAGGGAGTCTTGTTTAACTCTTGTCTCTCCTTTCGGGTTTTGATCATGTTTTTTTTTTTTGTCTCAGGCCATTGCATATATGGGGGACGATTTTATGTTTCAGCTGTATGGGAAGTACCAGGATATGGCTTTGGCAGTCAAGAACCCATGCCACCTAAACATGGCAGCTTGCTCGATCAAGCTTAAACGACGATGACGAGATTGGTCACTGCAACATTGTAAGACTCATCATAGCATTCATCGGAAGAATAAATCATTTTCTGAAAATCTAATCAAAGATGTAAAACTTCTCAGGTGTTGACGGAAGAAGAGAAAGTGATATAATACTAACAGATTTTTCTAAAGTAATGAACTCAATTTATATTAACACTAAATTTATATTGTAAAATTTTTGTGTTAGAGTTTAGAAGTCGTTTATTGGAGATGACGACATATTGTCTATGTGTGTCGTTAAGAGTCTGATTATCCAACGTATTATTTCACTATTTTCTTTGCATATTTTAGCTTTCTAGGATTATAGAGCGTTCTCGTTCTCGACATGGAAAATGAAATAACAAGAGAAAAGACATCAGAAAAGTATCACACGAACACAAAACTTTTCCTATCCCCATATTCCAAACCGTGTATAATAAACATAACCCTTGTACAAACTTTTTATTTTTGTAAAGAAAAATAAAAATGGGATTTTTGCCAAAACTAACCCACAACTTGATTTTAATCCCAAACCTATACCCAAACTTGAATCAAATGCAAAACTAACCTAAAAGCCTAGTGAAATTACAGCTCAACCCCTTGTGACCAAACAAAAAAACAGAAGCCATTTTTACGAATATAGCCCCAGTAAATCGCCTGAGTCGTCTGAGATGTTGGAAGTCGTCTGGACGACTGAATTGTAAGTCGTCTGGTACCAGTTTATTTTAAAAATAATTTATAAATCTTGTAAAAAAATATTTTGATGCGTGAAAAATAAAAATCAAGTAATTATAAACAGTTTTAAGTGATATAAATTAAGATATGATAAAATTGATTTGTTTTGAAGATAGATGAGTGGAAGTAGTGAATCATGAAATACTTTGGTTTAGGAGTTTGGCAAACATATGTTGTAGTATTGTATGTATTGTTAGGGTTAGATTTTGGAAAACTAAAATGTTTT
>NC_027750.1:17712480-17716028 GCF_000695525.1 Brassica oleracea var. oleracea | reverse complement strand
AATCACAAACGAAAGTCACCCACCCAGAATCGTTAGCTTCTATGACTCTATGAACCATAAAAATTTTAGAATCAAAATCTTGGGTTTTTTTAGCTCATTGTAGAGAGAAAGTGAGAGATATGTTGTGTTTAGTTCACAAGAATGAAAAAAGAAGAAGGGTAAATCGATTTTGGGAGCATTAAGAGCTTCAAATTGGTTGTTCATGGTGGTTGTGGTATTGATGACAATGACAATCTTGTAATTACTTGAAGATGATGAGGGTGAGAGAGTAAAGATGTCATTTTCGAAAAAAAAAAAAAATTGATGGCATTTTCGTAAATTATATGAACTTGTGGGGTGAATAGGGCAAAACCAATTTTCAAAAAAAAAGAGGTTAGTTTTGTGTTTGACTTTAAGTTGTAGGTCAATTTTGCAAAAAAACCAATAAAAATTATTATAAAAATATTTAAATATATACAAAATTCAACTATTTATTATATATATATATATAAATATCAATAACATATGATTAATACAATGATATTTAAAATTTAGTTTCGTATACAAAATATGCATTTTGATTTTTTATTATAACTTTAAAATATACATTTTTAGATTGATTTTCATATTTTAATTTAACCTTATAAGGTTTGTCAAATGAAAGGTTTTATATTTAAGGTTTACATTCAAACAAAAATATCAAAATATATATATATTTTGTACTTGATGTTTATTGTAAATGAAAGATTTAAATTTCAATACAAAAGAAATTTAAATTTAAATTTTGATTGGTTAATAAAGAATGAGAAAGATCACTATCAAACTCAATATGAACCACTGATAAAGATATGATCTAACGCCCGAGGTTAGCTTTCAACCTTTTTGTTCTTTTTATCTCTTTTATCCTCTCTTTTTTTTTGTCAGCCGCTTTTATCCTCTTCTATCTCATAAAAAACAAATCAAATAAATTGTTGTTTATGCTCATTTTTTTGTTTCTTTAAATTTATTATTTTAATTAATATTGTATTATAATATAATTAACCCAAAAAGATATAAGAAAATACAAGTCTTTACCTGAAAAACCAAAAACCTAAAGAAGTGCGACTCAGAAAAAAACAAACAGACCTAGAGCAAGATATGAAATCTAAGAGAAAGAGTCACAAATGAGGGAAAGAAGATAATAGAAGCATGAAGCCCCACTCCGACGAACATGATTGAATAGCAAATCATGATGTCACCGTTACTTCATGGCGGACAGTGTGTTCGGATCCGGCCGACGGTCCATCGAGGGTTAGTCTAAAGAGCTAGAGCCAACCTCGCAGAGCTAGAGCCACCGACGGTTGTCACCCAAACCACTTAAATACGTTTTTTCATGCGAACTGGGTCGACCCAACAAACCTTGGTCGAACCTAAATAAAATGATAAAACATTTGATCAAAGGTCGAATCTTGATTTTTTGAGGATCAACAAACCGCTGTGGACCGTCACTGGTAGTCTACAACGGTTAGGAGACTGGGATGCTAGTTGCTGCTAAAGACAGCAACAAGGGTTAGCACTGATGTGCTCCTCATTTATTTTTGTAGCGGCTACATGACACCACTGCCTCTTCCCGATTCCGAACAGGGATATATATTACTATTATATATAAATATTATATATAAATTATAAATATCATATATTAGTACATATTTTCTTCTAGCGGCTTGCACTTGCCGCTATGAAGTTTGGCACTTCTTGGATATTTGCTTCTTGAGAGCTGCAGCGGTTTCAGGAAATCGCTACACCTGCCCACTATGTGTCTACAGCAGCTTATGGTTAGGACTCCTCGACCGTTGCTTCTGGCCTCTGTGAAACTTTGTCATCACTCCGTCTCACGGAATCACCTCTTTAACCTCATTTCATGTTCCAATTGCTCCAAATTCCATGAAAAATATTTCCAACATCTGATAAGACAAATGCAAATACTATAAACCTAAAGGTTCTCTAAATGCATATAAATGAACAAAATGTGAATCAAAATGATGGTTAAAGCAATGTAAAATCTCAAGACATCACCGGTAAAACTAAATCTATATTATTAAAACATGAGAATTTTTTTGAGATCCTCTTAGGGGGTGTATTCAATTGAAAGTTTTAGGTGATTTGTGTCAAAATGACAAATCCACTATTATTGAAACATGAATTTTAAAAACTCATTTAAAATCTAGTGTTATTTAACTTGACATTTTATAAAGTATTCTGAAATCCACTGTTATTGAAAATATTTTAAGTTGTAAAATTTTAAAGTTTTCAAGTGATTTTAGAGTGTTTGGGTGGAGTTTCTTAGTTAAAAAAAATAAAACTCAAATCCCATGATTTTAGGTGATATTCTAAAGTGGTTTAACAAAAATCATTTTATTCTCTACAATTCCTTAAAATCATCTAAAACCTCATTAAAAGTCAAATCATCTCAAATTTTAGATTGAATACATCCCCCTTAGTTCTTTCATATATTCCAACAGTGCCACTATCTTTTTTTAAGGAATATTTCCTTTTGATATTAACCGTATATTTCCTACGTATAAATATGACATTTGGTTTGTTTAGACGTTGGATTGCTAAACGTTTATGTATGTTAAGACAATTTTAATATATACTACCTCTAACGAGTCAACTAAACGCCATAATGTTCTTTTGGTATTGTTATATATAGTTATACAACTATATGATAGTAGTAATATAATTATATAAAAAGTAAACACTCCCATAACATTTTCTATACTGCATGTCCTCTATATACATAACTAGAACTTAACATTCAACATCTATCTAAACTATTAAAACATGATACACCTTTGAATTTTACTATTTCTGCCCCTACCGGTTTAGCCTTTCCTTCCTTTTCATTAAGGGCAGTTTTGACTTTCTGCATCGGTTATCTCTTAACCGTTTTTTTGGTTTGTCATTAACCACGATTCCCTAATTTAATTTCGGTCTGCGAGAAACATTAAATAACCTAATAACTACTTTCCTATTTTTTTCTATTTGTTTCCTTTTTAATATTTCTCGAAATTTTATGAAATGATCATTAAATATATTTGAGATCTTTATATGTATTAAGGCTGGGCAAAAAAACTGAATCCGAAGAACCGAACCGAATCCGATCCGAAAAAGTAGTACCGAACCCGAACCGAAATTGATTAAATATCCGAAGGGGTTCAAAATTTTCGTATCCAGAGAACCGAAACCGAACCCGACCCGAACCGAAGTATTTCGGGTACCCGAATGTATCCGAAATGGATTTATATATCTAAATATATTAATTATTTTTAGATTTAATGTATATGAAAAACATTCAAAATATATAAAATACTTTTAAGTTGTCTAAAATACTTGAAAATATATACAAATAGCCAAAAGTAAATGTCTAAAATAGCTAAAATATACTCAAAACACCAAAAATAGTTAAAATATCTACTAATTCTCTATCAAAATATTCAAACCAAACCAATTTATATGTTAAGTTTAGGTATTATGACATATGTGATATATGGTGTTTTATACATCTTGTATATATGCTTTTAAATTGG
>NC_027750.1:17711819-17712282 GCF_000695525.1 Brassica oleracea var. oleracea | reverse complement strand
CGGGATTTGCCCTAATTATCCCTATTTTCTCTCCCAGCCGCCTGTGACTTTGATATATCATATTTTCTGTTTCTCTTTACCATTCTGCGCTATTCTAGACAGAAGAAAACCATTGGAGACTTTTGTGCTTTTGGATTGTAAAGGGAGAAGGCTCCATCTCTCTCACCATAGAGAAGATTATCCTCAACCCTCTTTCTATCTCTTTTATTATGCAGTTTCATTCAGGATCTATGTCTTTGATTGCTTGCATCATGATTGAGTAGTGATCTAGCTCGCCTAGGGTTTTTAGGGTGTTGAAATATGAGCTAAACATAGATAAGCTATTCTTGATTATTCTTCATCCATACTATTCTTAAGGCTTCCATTAATCTGATCACTTAATGTTAGATCCTAAGTTCATCGCCTAGCTAACCGCTTAGGAGATAGCTTGACATGTATTGAATGAGCTTAGTATCCCTAATCA
>NC_027750.1:17699832-17708508 GCF_000695525.1 Brassica oleracea var. oleracea | reverse complement strand
GATATTAGGGTAGTAAGTGAACTGATCGGACCTGATCTCTAAGGCTTGCAGTCGTTTCTCATCTCAACGACAGTTAGATGATGGGATCGACCAGCAAAGAGATCACCACCACGACAGTGGGGTGTTCCAGCTGAGTGATCCGAGTTCTAGAAAGCACTGCATCGCGCTTGAATAATTGTTTGGCTCTCGCTCAACACCCAATGAAATACCCTAGGCTAGCTTCTTGTTAAATTGAATCAAACTCTAGTTTACTTGTTTTCCGCGTCACCAATTGAATTGAAAACCATTTTCTTCTTAGCTTGTCATTGAAATTTATAAGAGTAAAGTGTAGAGTGGTCCTCTGGATTGAATCTAAAGTACTATAATCACAACTGTTAACTTGGCAGTAGCAAAGATTCATATTTAGTGTATCAATATGTTATTCAAATTTATATGTAATATAGTATTTTATTTACAGATTTTGAAAATTTTAAACTATATATTGAATTTTAAAATTTTAATATCATTTAAATGGATTATCCGAACCTGAACCAAGCCCGCAAAGATCCGAACCGAACCCGAACCAAAATTTAGAAATACCCGAATGGGGCTGAAATCTTTAACCCCGAAAATCCGAAACCCGAACTGAACCCGAATGGGTACCCGAATGCCCACCTGTAATATGTATCAAGTGTAAATGTCCCACATCGAAATTTTATAAAACTTATTAACAAGAATGATTACTATAAATATAGCATCCTCTTTGGTTTGAGTAAAATTAAATGGGCTGCAGTAAACACAAAGCCTATCTTTTTGATTAGGCTTAAACAACAAAAATTTTATTATTATTTGAAAATTTGTCGAGTAATAGTTTTAGTTATGTTGAATCGACTGTTTAAATCATTACTGATTTATTGCGTCAAGTAGTCAAAATCGCGGTGGCTGACCTCTTTTAGCGATTTCCGGCTGCAAATCCGGTAAATCGGCCAAGTTTTTGAGTTTAAAGAAGAGAATACAGTCACCATGTGAAAAACATGAACAATTCTCTAAAATGTTAAACTTCAAATGCTTTCCCGCATTTCGAATTAAATTTTAATAATATATAACAACATGAACTAACAAATATTTGACACATTTATAGGAAACTTACAAAGAAAAAATTGTGTCATTCATTAAAGGTGAAAAAACTAACAAATATTTGACACATTCTATTTTTTTTAAATATTTTTAAAAATAAATAATATAATATAAATCGTGGGTAACGAGATTTTATTGATCTAACAAGGTTTAGAATATTATATATTTTCAAGATTTTAAGAAACAACTTATGCAGAAATCTCTATAACCATTAAATATATTTGAGATTTTTATATATGAAGTGTAAATGTCACACATCGGAACTTTGTGAAACTCATCAACAAGAATGATTACTATAAAAAAATTTCCTTTTTCAAAATCCTAAAAAATAGATTTGAAAACAACTTATTTAATATATTTTTTATTTCCTAAACTCTTAATGAAAATATAATTATAAAAGATTATATTGAGCTTGGTTTTTCAAAATTGCTAATTAACATGATTGTGACACATGGTAGTTATATATTTAAAAATGCGATATGTGTTAAACTCTATCATAATCAAAAATATATTTACTAAAATAATAAAAACTATTTTTCTTAAAAATTAATTAAAAATATTATTTAATAGTCTTATTATTATTATTATTACTATTATTATTATTGTTATTATTATTTTCAAAAAAAGATAAAAGATAAACATTAACTTTTTAAAAAAACGTTAAACAAAAATATATTGTAAAATCCTACAAGTACAATAAATTATTTAATGAAAACATGAAGAAAAACTAACTTTAAAATAAATAATATTACTTTTTAAAAGCATAATTAAAAGAAAATTGCAAAAGTACTTTTATTATTTTATTATAAGTAATAACTTTCCTTTTTAATAGATAATTGTATGTTAAAAATTATGAAAAAATAGCTACAAATATTTCACATATATATTTAGGTTTAAGCTTCCACATATTATTTTTAAAAAACACAATAGTATTTACATGAAAAGTATTACCTGAGTATTTTTTTTAATTTTTTGATACAACTCAACTTTTTATTATCATTATTATATCTTATGGTGTTAGCATAACTTTTAATTTTGATGTTGTTGTCGTACATGAGTATGTGTGGATATGATAAATATGCGTTTGTATGTATAAGACAAAATATATAAATAATTAAACATAATTTTTCTATTAAAATAAAATAGTTGTATAAAAATCTGAAAGAAATAAAATAATTAATTTCCTTTTTAAAAGTCTAAATAAAATAAAAACGTAAAAGTAATCTTTTTTTTCTTATAATTAACTAACTTTACTTTTTAATAATTTTGTGTTAAAAAATATAAACCAAAATTAAGTTCAAATATTTCATTTGATATGATTGTGATATGTGTTTCAATTAAAAAGTTATATTGTGAATGTGTCGATAAAAATTTCCATTATGTGAAAATAACTTCTTTTTTTCCTAAAATCTTAAATAAAAAAGATTTCCAAAAGAAATTTTTTTGTTAATCTGAACCAACTAAGACTTTTTCCCCTCTTTTTTTAAATCGTGACTAGAGAGAATTGTAAACTTTTATTTAATAGTAATTTTTTAAAAAACAATTAATGATAAACATGATAGTAACAATTATTCAATTAACTGAAAAAATGAATTTTGAAAATTGTAACTCTTAAAATAGTTAATATTAACCGGGAATTGTTATTTGATAGAATTTTTTTTAAAAAATCCTAGACACAATGTAATAGTAAAATATTATGTAATATTAATTTTCTTTTTAAAAATCCTACAAAACTGTAAAAAGAATATTTGATAGTTGTTTTCATTTTTTATAAAAAAAAATCATAAACAAAAGAAATTTGTATAATATTTTTAAGTTCTAACCAAAAGAGAATTGTAAAAATTTATTTGGTATTATTTTTAATTAACAAAATAAGTGTAAAATTAGTATTGATACGAGTTGTAAAAATAGCAATTTTAAAATATTTATTAATAACTAAAAATAATTATTTGATAGAAATATTTTTTTTTTTGAAATCCTAAACATAAGATAATTGTAATAGGTTATATGCCAATAATTTTCCTTTTCAAAAATCTTAAACAAAATTATAAAAGAGTATTTAATATTATTTTTAATAGTTTTTAAGTGTAAATAAAAAGGAGATTTATAAAATACAATGTTTTCATTTTTAAAAATCCTAGAAAAATAAAATTTTAAAGACTAATTTAATATATATTGATTCAATTGGTGTATTTAACTTTCATTTCTTTTTACTTTTCATTTCTTATTTTGGATTGTGTTCAGTTTAAATGTTTATGCATAATATTTTGTCTAATCCTTAGCATAAAATTTATAACAACTCATTTATGCACCATGATTATAAAATACAAATATTAACTTGAACTTATGTGTGAAAACAAGTTTTAATTATAAAATAAATCTCAAACAATATATACAAAAAACAATCATAATACTATAATAAAATGATTTATTATTTTATTGTTATTATTAAATTAAACATCAAACAAAAACCCGTTGCGTTGCAACGGGCTCATATCTTGTATTATATATTTTCAAGATTTTAGGAAACAATTTATGCAGGGAATCTCTATAAGCATTAAATATGTTTGAAATTTTTATGTATATGAAGTGGAAATGTCCCACATCTAAATTTTGTGAAAATCATCAACGAGAATGATTACTATAAATATAGCATACTCTTTTGATTGAATAAAATCAATTGGGTCATAGTAAAACCAAAGTCTATCTTTTTAATTGGGTTTAAACAATTTTTTTTATTACTCTTTGGAAATTACTTCGTGTAATAGTGTTCAGTTATTTTAAATCAACCGTTTAAATCTTTAAATAGTGCCAAAATCGCGGTAGGTTACCTCCATTAGCGTTTTTCTAGCTGTAAAACCGGTAATTCAGCCAAGTTTTTGAATACAACGAGGAGAATATTGTCACTATGTGAAAAACATGAACAATTCTCTAAAACGTTGAACTCCAAATGTTTTCCCGCATTTTGAATTAAAGTTTAATAATATATAAAAACATGAACTTACAAATATTTGACACATTTATATAAAACTTAAAAAGCAAAAATTGTGTAATTCACTAAAAGTAATTTAGACGTTTTAAAACACAAAACCACTTAACATATTTTTCTATTTTCTTGATAGTTGTTCTTTATTAATATTTTTAAAAATAAATAATATAATATAAATCATGGTTAACAAGATTTTATTGATCTAACAAGATTTAGAATATTATATATCCTCGAGATTTTAGGAAACAATTTATTTAAGAAATCTATGTAAGCATTAAATATACTTAAGATCTTTATATATGAAGTGTACATCTCCACATCGAAACTTTGTAAAACTCATCAACAATAATGATTACTAGAAATATAGCATCTTCTTTCGTTTGAGTAAAATTAAATGAGCTCTAATAAACAAAAAAACTTATCTTTTTGATTGGGTTAAACAACATCTGCGGTTTAACACATTTATATAAAACTTGCAAAGAAAAAAATATATGCGCTAAAGCACGGGTCAAAATCTAGTATTCTATTAAAACTGAAGTACAAATAAAATTTTACCATTCATTTGCTTTGATATTTACAAGCAATGCCATTCCCTTTTATGATTATATATAACTTAATCACCTAAAACTAACTGAACAAAAAAGATCTTCCAATTATTTACTGGTTCAGTTTTAGCATGTTATTCAAATATGCTATTTATTGTGATTCTGTTAAGATATGTTGTGACCATATTTAGCTCTAATTTCCGATTTTGTTTGAAATCGATTTCTAATAGTTTTAGATTTATAGTAATATGTAGATTCTGATCTTTACCGATTTTAGATTTATAGTAATGCGTAGATTCCGAATTCTACAAATTTTAGAATGATAGGTTAAGCGCGGAATGTATTTTCCAAATATTTCTAGATTACTATTATTTACGTAGATCATGTATTCTAAATATATTAGATTCAATGAAAAAAATAGATTATTTTTTCTACTGTGTTGTCTTTTCTACTTTTTGTAGAACAAAATATGAAATTATGATTTAAATATTTTTAAAACTAGACAAAAAAATACCAATAAGTTGATATATGTATTTTATCAGTAGTTACTATTTTGTTTGTAAAACTATTTATTTAATTTATGTTGGAAAATACTAAAAGGTATTAGAAGAAAAAATGATACAAAAAAAAAATTAGCCTAATAGAACATAATTATCATTTTTTTCTCCAAAAAAAACAAATTTCCCAATTATATTCTTCGTTGAACGGTTTTATTATTTTGTAACTGTTGACCAAAAATTTGTCTCATAACTTAACAAGCATTTAATGAACATTTAAAAAATTCCACACACACATATATATAGATACTAGAAACTTACATTTGATTATAATAAAAACAAAACCGAAAATCATTCGCAAAACGAATAATTTGAAGTTATATACAAGGATAATATGTATATAGTAAATACTCTTTAACATCGTACCAACCCCATCAGACTAACCACGAGGATCTGCCTCACTAATCAGAACCCTGACCAAGCACATAGCCACGTCCGTCGTTATCATCTTTCCCTGCTTCGCCAGAACACGGCGGCGTGTACCCGAGAAGGCCAGCAAGACGATCACTGTTATCCACGCGACCATGGTGGCTCGTGCAGCAGTGACAAGTATCAGAAGCGACAAAGCTGCGGCTAGAACGAATCCTACAAATAGAAAGAGTTGGTACGAGGGTGGATTTGTGGCTGATTTTGCGGTGGAGAGAGTGTAGAATGAAGAAACGAGGAGAAGACATGAGAGAGTAACGGTGGTTGTTGTTGCTCTACTTTTGCGGAGATCCATAGTGAACGTGATATCAAAAGTGGGCGTCTTATTTTTGTTGTAAACAACGCTCAATGGAACTTGAAAGAAAATAAATTAATTGACTGGTAATTCATTGGAAAGCATGTGAGGGCACATGGGAGAGGTTGAGTTTTATGGGTTGTTTAGAAAATAATTCATGAAGTAGGAGACACATAAAGGCATTGGGTGTCTATTTTGTTTTCTGTTTTTTTTTAAAATAAAAATATGATATTTAAATACCATGGGCAAGAGCATTGAACAGACAGACGCATGGGAAAGATGGAACAAAGGAATCCTCATTTATTTGGAAAAATTCAGGAGCAGTGTATGTTCGGCTTCTCTGATCGATGAAGATTATCTAATATGCGCAGTAAGTATTTTCATTTTTTGTCAGAAGGGCACTAAAGTTTTCATATTTTTGTTTTAATATGGAGTGAAATAATTAATTAAAATATTTATTTTATGTTGTAATAAGCTATTTATCTTATAGCTTTTCAAGGGATAGACATTCATATATTCGTTCGGATTCAGTTAATTTATTCGGATTTCAGATTTTTAGAGTTAGAAATTTAAGTATGATTTGGATATTTACAAATTTTGGTTTTAATTTGGTTTGGATTTGGTTCAAATCATTGCAGGTTCGGTTCGGGTTCGAGTTCATGTATACATTTTAATTATGTAATAATTTTTTCAACAAAAATCTAAATATATTTAATCCTCAAAATCCAAAAATAAAAATAATATAAAACATGAGAATTTGAATAATGAAAAAAAAAATGAATAATAGAAGACTAAATACTTAAATTTACATTAAAAAATAGTTCAGTTTAAATATTTAGATGGAGAAAATATATATTTTCAGTATTTTGAACATGTTTTGTTAGTTTAGATATTTTCATATTATTGAATATCTAATAGATATAAAATTTAAAATAATTAATATATTTAAGTATAAAATTATATTTTAGATATTTTCGGCATCCAAAATATTTCATTGTGGATCGGATCCGGGTCTGGTTATCCGGATATTAAATTTTTAGATCCATTTGAGTGCTTAACCGTTTTTAGTTTGTGTTTAGTACTACTTTCAAATCAAGTTCCGATCGGTTTTTTGGATCCAAATATTTTATCCAGACTTACTTTCTTCTACTAATATAATGAAAAATAAATATGTAAAACAAATATGCTGAGTTTATTTTACGTACATAATCATTGGACCATACTTTAAGAATCAATAAAAATAGTTTGGCGTCGTGTCAATATTGTTGGGCATGTTCCAAAATTGACATAGTCTATAACCAATAACATGTACTTTCGTAAAACAAAAATTATTGGTAGATATAATTCAAACACGATACAATCGAATGAAATGAGTTAGAATTGCGTCGAAAATATTCATGTGTGATTTTTTAAGTTGGACGATCCATTAAAAATTTATTTAATATTTCTTTTTGATATCTCTGTGATCTTTCATTTATGAATTATAAGATTCTCCATATATTTAGGAAATATTAAATGTTAAAATATATCTTTTACTAGGAAGAGAAGGGATGAGGGCCAAGAATGTTTGTATTGTATTCATTGTCATTTTGTAATGCATAATAGTTTATCAATGTTTTTTTTTGTTTTTTTTTGTTTTTTTAGTTTATCAATGTTATGACATAGGAAGAGAAGGGATGAGGGCCAAGAATGTTTGTATTGTATTCATTGTCATTTTGTAATGCATAATAGTTTATCAATGTTATGAAATGTTTATCAATGTCATGTTTTAGAAATCTATATTATTAAATCTGAATTATCTTTTGAAAAAAATCCTTTACTTCATCTTATAAATTACAATTTCTACCACTGCATTTATATCATTTTTAATAATATCAATCTAAGGTAAATCAAATAGTTTGTGATAAAAAAAGAAAGGTAAATCAAATCATTTGTATCTAAACATAATATTCCTTAGAAAATATACTATCAATTAGTTGGAAGTAATTACCATTATTCACTCTTGCAATCTAAACATACTCGTTGATTGAATACCATATACTAGGATAACACCTCCGCCTTGTGCAGGGTGAGTTTATTTCTATATATTATCGATAATTTCTTTTTTATATATTTGATAATTTTATTTTTATATATACAATATTTTTTGTTGTTATTATATAATTACTTTCCGATGGATCAGATCAATTTTTATTAAAATGATGGAACGAAACTATAATTAATACATCATAGGTTGATCGGATTGGACATTAAACAAATTATGACATAAAAACTTTATTTTTTCCATCGAACACATTCTTGAAAAAAGTGAACAGTATTGTTTTCACAGTTGAATTATTTTAACTTATATCTTCCATATGTTTTGAAAGCATTCAAATCAACCATCGAATTGATACATGTCATTTTAATGTTTTTAGTCGTATACTTAAGGAAAACTTACATTTTTGTAATTTAAAGTCGTTTTAAAAAATTAAAAAAAAATCAAAATATAACATATAAGAAAAAATCTAACATATAAGAAAAATATAACATATAAGGTGTCCTCATTTTTGTATTTTAAAGACGTTTTAAAAAAAAATATATAACAGATAAGGTTTCCTCATTTTTTGTAATTTAATGTCATTTTAAAAAATTCCAAATATAACATATAAGAAAATTTTTTTTATTATATGGTTAATGTGATTGTTTATTTTTTTAATAATATAAAATTAAACAAAATGAAGAAGGATGCAAAAATTGTTATCAAAT
>NC_027750.1:17677556-17699112 GCF_000695525.1 Brassica oleracea var. oleracea | reverse complement strand
TGTCCTCATTTTTGTATTTTAAAGTCGTTTAAAAAAAATATATAATATATAAGGTTTCTTCATTTTTGTAATTTAATGTCATTTTAAAAAATTCCAAATATAACATATAAGAAAATTTTAATTTTTTTATTATATGGTTAATGTGATTGTTTTTTTTTAATAATATAAAATGAAACAAAATGAAGAAAGATGCAAAAATTGTTATCAAATCTTTATTATTCATAATCATTAATTGCCATATATATGTAAATCATATTAGGTAATTTTGTAGCTTTTATTTAGGGAAAGAATACACACTTCCTATATTTGAGGTTAATATAATGTTCTCTAGTGGACATTAAACAAATTATGACATAAAAATCTTATTTTTTTCCTCGAACACATTCTTGAAAAAGTGAACAGTATTGTTTTCACAGTTGAATTATTTTCACTTTTATCTTACATATGGTTTTGAAAGCTTTCAAAACAACCATCGAACTGATACATGTCATTTTAATGTTTTTTAATCGTATACTTAAGGAAAACTTACATTTTTGTAATTTAAAGTCGTTTTAAAAAAATTCAAAATATAACATATAAGAAAAAATCGAACATATAAGAAAAATATAACATATAAGGTGTCCTCATTTTTATTTTTTAAAGTCGTTTTTAAAAAAAAAAATATAACATATAAGGTTTCCTTATTTTTGTAATTTAAAGTCATTTTAAAAAATTCAAAATATAACATATAAGAAAAAATCTAATTTTTTTACTATATGGTTAATGTGATTGTTTATTTTTTTAATAATACAAAATTAAACAAAAATGAAGAAGGATGCAAAAATTGTTATCAAATCTTTATTATTCATAATCTTTAATTGTCATATATATGTAAATCATTTTAGGTAATTCCGTACCTTTTATTTATGGAAAGAATACACACTTCTTATATTTTAGGTTAATATAATGTTCTCTAGTGGACATTAAACAAATTATGACATAAAAACCTTATTTTTTTTCTCGAATACATTCTTGAAAAAAATGAACAGTATTGTTTCCACAATTAAATTATTTTGACTTTTATCTTCCATATGGTTTTGAAACCTTTCAAATCAACCATCGAATTGATATATGTCATTTTAATGTTTTTAGTCGTATATTTAAGGAAAACTTACATTTTTGTAATTTAAAATTGTTTTAAAAAATTTCAAAATATAACGTATAAGAAAATTCTAATATATAAGAAAAATATAACATATAAGGTGTCCTTATTTTTTGTATTTTAAAATCGTTTTAAAAAAAATAACATATAAGGTTTTCTCATTTTGGTAATTTAAAGTCATTTTAAAATATTCAAAATATAACATATAAGAAAAAATATAATTTTTTATTATATGGTTAATGTGATTGTTTAATTTTTTTTAATAATATAAATTTAAACAAAAATGAAGAAGGATGCAAAAATTGTTATCAAATCTTTATTATTCATAATCATTAATTGCTATTTATATGTAAATCATATTAGGTAACTCTGTAACTTTTATTTAAGGAAAGAATACATACTTCTAATATTTTTGGTTAATATAATGTTCTCTAGTGTTATATAATTATGGAATAATGTGACACCATTAGATTAAACTATATTTTATATTAGATGCTATAGAATTCTTTGAAATTGAATTTAGAAGGCATTTAGAATGCCACCTAGGATTTGGGGTTTTTTTAATTAATATAAAATTAAGATTCTAATTTTTCAAATGATTCCCAATTAATATATAGGGGATACCAATATGCTTATAATTTTGTTTATTTAAAAAAATGAAATATGACCTTATATTTATCCTCGTATTGCAAGAATATCTACACTTTTAATCTATTTTCTACGACCCATCTATATTGCTCATCCGTTTAGTAATTAATGATCCATCTGTAATTCATATAAAACATGTCTAATCCAAAAAGTATTTCTCTCTTAATTAATCACAAATTCTTCATTTTGTTAGAATATTCTCTAACCAAACTTACAATAATTCTCTAACCGGATTATTTTCTAACCAATTTTTACAATAACCGTCGATTTATCATAAATATTATATATTACAAATTGAACAAATACCTGTACGAACGTATGTGTTTGCAATCATTACATGTTTGTGTTGTAAAAAAATTCATATATGTTTATTCTATAAAAATAACATTCATATATGTTTATTCTATAAAAATAACACTGTGTGGATTTACGGTCAAGCTCTAGTTGTTTATTAAAACTAATGAATCAACCTAAAATCATGGAGAACATGGCAAATAAGCAAATTCACGTCTCAAATAATAGTATAGATTTTACTTCATGTGTTTTTATATGTATTTTAAATTTTGAAGAGTTCAAGATGAAATAATTACTTGTTATGAATAATTCTACTATTTATTTTAATTAATCATTAATATCAATAGTATAATTTCTTATAAACTTGAACATCTAATACATATCATTTTATATGAATAATCCAAAAATCCATTAAATATATTTTACGAATGATATCAATATTAGTAATCAGAATTTCAAATCTATACAAATATTTTATGAAATAAATTCATCTAAAATTTTGTTATGTAGATCAATTGAAAGATACTTTTGAAGAATATGAAAAATCTCCATAAATAAATAATTATTAATTATCTATATGTTGATACTTTATAAATAATAGTTGTTCTCATCTTTACATTATTGATTTATAGCAATTTTACTATCTGTTTATTTTTAAGCCCAAAACTCACTAATAGCTTTTTAAGCTTTTGTCTTCTAAACTCACTAATAACTTCTTTTAGGAAATCTTTCTTTTAGAAAAAAATCTCTAAAATAAATTACAAAGAATTTTTTAGATGTGTATGATATCTTCTTAACTTTGTAAATTTATTTTCCCAATTCATGAATGCTTTCATAAATGTGTAAATAGACTTCTTAATATAACTCAGACGGATATCTAGAAAGTTTTTCTCAAATGTAGTTGACATCTTTTTGAATTTGATTTATATACATATTTAAGAAAATATTACTCAATATATAACATCTTTTAAAATTTATGAATATTCTTTAAAATATGTATAATATTGTTATAAAAAAATTAGATATAATATTCAGAAAGGCCTTTCAAAAATATTTTAGCAAGATTTTGAACATATTTAAGAATATCTTACTAAATATACATATAAATAAAATTTAGTGAAATATTCGTAAATATATTTTGATGAATGTCTTCTTGAATACACATTTAAGAATGTATTTTTAAATACACATATGAAAGTTTTCCTAAATTTTATGAAAATATTATATATATATATATATATATATATATATATATAATATTATTTGAGAAGTCAGTTTTCTATGTGTCGCTCTCACGTTAACTCTCACGATGGTTGATTACACTGATACCCTTGGTGAGTTAAAAATATTACGTTTACATACTATTATTTATTTTTTATTCAGTTTCTTTTTAAAAAAATTTCAAATAACATATATAATAAAAAGGAAATATCTATAGAGTTTAAAAAGTAAATTTAAAAACGAAAATATAAGTATATATAATAGAGATTTCACAAAAAAGGAAAGTTCAAAAATAGTAACATTCCATTAAAAATAAATAACAGAAAATATAATTTTGAAGCAATAAAATAGTTTCTTTATATCTATATTTTCTTATATGAAAATATATATTTGTATATAATGTGAATACCAAAGCAAATCAAATAATCTCTATAATATTATTTGAGAAGCCAGTTTCCTATGTGTCGCGCTCACGTTAACTCTCACGACGGTTGATTACACTGATACCTTTAGTGAATTAAAAATATTACATTTAAATACTATTATTAATTTTTTATTCAGTTTCCTTTTTAAAATTTTCCAAATAACATATATAATAAAAAGAAATATTTATAGAGTTTAAAAAGCAAATTTAAAAACGAAAATATATGTATATATAATAGAGATTTTATTAAAAAGGAAAGTTCAAAAATAGTAATATTCCATTAAACATATTTATAATTAACAGAAAATATAATTTTCAAGTAATAAAATAGTTTCTTTATATCTATATTTTCTTATATGAAAATATATATTTGTATATAATGTGAATACCAAAGCAAATCAAATAATTACATAATATTTTAAAATAGCATAACACTATATACTTTAACGAGTGAGATATATTATATTTTTCATTATTAAAATTATATGTTTTCTTAATATATAATTTGCTTTTAAATTTTTTATGTTTGTAGAACTTAATATATAATCAAGATACAAAATCAAATTTAAAATTATTTAAAATAAATTTCAATTTACCGTTCAATAAATCTAAGGCATAAAATTATTTAGAATTTATAAAATATTTCAATTATTGTAAATATTGATATATGTTCATGAATTTCCAAAAATGTATGAGTTATTTATGTAAGTACTTATATATATACATGAGACTTTAGAGTATTATCTTTATATTAATTTATGTAATTTGGAATCAGACACTTTAGTTTATTTTTTATTTTATTCTAGGCACAATCTATCTTAAGGTATACATAATTTTCCTAAAATATATTTACATATTTAATATAACAACCAACCTAAATGCAAATAAGAAAATTAATGAAAATTTTAATATATTTAGAATAAAATATTTAATAGTTGAATTCAGAAAAATAGATGCAATCGAATATACTCAAATGATAACTAAATTGACTGTAAACAAAATCGACTAGATATAACATATCTAAAATAATATGTCTAACTAAAGTAATGTAATATTATTAATATTAATCATGCACAAAAATTATAAATTAATTTAAAATTTAAAATAAATAGCAATCAATTATTATAATATATTAATTTTATAAAAATTTATATCCGTGCATGAGCTATAAATATTTAATTGTTATTGGTATAAATATTTCGTTGACAAAATGTATTTTTTATATAGTGTAATTCATAATAAGGAAAGTTCAAAAAACAGTCTTGATTTTAAAGTAAAGAAATAATCTTCTTTTTAAATAAATAATTTTAAACAACATAATATATATTTTGAAAGTATTAAGCATTTTATTTAAATCAATCATTTCTCAAATTATTACAAAATAATTTAAATAACATAAACTAAGATATCTTTAATGAATAAAATTTAATATAATCTTTCTTTTTTTATGTTCCCTTTTATATTTTTCAAATAAAATATATGATAAATAAAATATTTATAAAACTTAAAACGAAATATTTTTTATATTTAATGTGATTTCATAAAAATGAAAGTTTAGAAAAGTAATATTGATATTAATGTAAAGTAAAGAGTTATTATTCCTTTTTAGAATGTATCAGTTATGTTTTTATGAAATTTTGTACCTATCATCACTTTATTTTTGTAATTCTATTTTTTGAAAATTAACATATACCAAACTACTAAATCCTATAAAATTAACATAGTCGTGGGGATATTTACAAATTACAGATAGCCAATTCATAAATATATATACACATCTAAGATGAAAACCAAACTAATGCAATGAATACAATAAATATAATTTGGTTGAATTAGATAGAAATAGTTATACTAAATTTGATGGAATACATGTAACACAATATACCCACAAATGAGTAACTAGACCAATCCAATTTTTTTACACAAAGTCAAACATTAAATAAAAAATAATATATTTTTATTTATAGTAATATTATTATACATATAAATTGTAGGCAACTCAAAATATTATTAACTTAATACGAAATTCTCAAATAATATTATACATATATTAACCAACTATTACAATTAAGTATCACTGTTATATTTATTTATGGAAATTTGAATCAATCAACACTTTAGTTTACTTTTACTGTTTGATTCTTAAAACAACATATATTAAATTATACAAAATCTTACTAGAATATATATACAAATCTAAGACAAAAATCAAACTACATGAAAACAAAAAAAAAGTAATCAAAATTTTAATATGTATAATAAAAGTATCTTAGTTGAATCAAAAAAGTAAATGTTATCTAATATATCTAAATAATAACCAAACAGTCGAGATATTATATATCCAAAATTATACGTCTAATTAAAATAATATAATGCTATTTAAAATAAACCATGTATGTTTATTACAATATAAATAACAGAATAATTAAAAATTTAAAATAAATTATTAATAAATTATTATAATATATTTATTTTATAAATATTTATACCCGTGCATGAGCACTGGAAAATCATCTAGTATATATATATTTATCAATATCTTACTAAATTTTAAAAAGATATTATACTTATTTAGAAAGTCTTCATAAACCCAAATTCATGATATATGTATATATATATATATATATATACATTCAAAAGAGTTTTTTAAATTGTTTTGAGAAAAAAAGAGAGTTTGAAAAAAAGAATAGCAAAAAAAGGTTTTCTGAAAAAAAGTTTTCCAACAAAAAAAAAGCTGAAAAAAAGAATTTCGTGAATTTTTTTGAAAAGAAAATTTTCAATCCTTAAACAGAAATATATATATATATATATATATATCTTTTTATCTTTTTAAAGAAACTTATTTTGGTGATTTTAGCCATTTATATTAAATGCTAGCTCGTAAACAAAAACTTGTATTTTCCTTTGTATTTTCCTTTTTTTGCTATTCGAGACCATTTTCTCTCTTTTTTTTTTTACCACATCTACTGTAAGATCATATTCATATTCGCGTCTAAGAAAATAGCAGGTGTCAGACAAGTCACAACGCATGGAGCACATCCCAACTCTAGTCTCTAGCTTGTAAATAATACTATAGGGTCATACTTTTAACTTTTTTTCTCCACTTTTTGTGAGAAAGGAATCTACCAAACAAGATTGTGCAAATATATATAGAACATTTAAAATATATATTGCATCCTACTCACCCTCCCGTCACATTATTCTTTTCGTTTTCTTATTTGCTCACAATTGTAAAGGGTCCAAATTGATAAGTATTAAGAATAGTCCAAGTCTTGGAGCCAATTGTTGTTTCCACGACTACTTTCCCCCAAACTGTATCCTTTCTATGCACCAATCTTCTTTTTTCCTCTGTATAAAAACTCTACAAACTTTGGTAAGTTGTTCAATAAATCAATTCAAATATTCCTTCATAAGAAACAATATGATACGGTGCCACGGAACTCAAGAAGAAGGAGATTGGTCTCATGAAGATCATCAAATATCTATTTCGCAGGCACTTCATCAATGTATCGCTACTCTTGTCGGTCACACATCCTCTTACATTTCATCTCTAACCCTTGCAGGAAAGAGACTTTACACAGGCTCCAGCGATGGAGCTGTAAGATTGTGGAATGCAAGCACGTTGGAAACATTAGCCGAAGCGTCAAGCAACGGCGATGTGATAACAGGAGAAAGAGGAGACGGAGGAGCAGTGAAGTCATTGGTAATATTGGCTGATAAACTCTTCACAGCACACCAAGATCAGAAGATACGTGTCTGGAAGATAAAAGACGTCGTTGAAGAGGCAGAAGCCAGTAATAAAAAGTACATGCATTTAGCAACGATGCCAACGATGAGTGACCGTTTGGCAAAGTGTTTGATGCCTAACAACCAAGTCCAAATAAGGAGGCACAAGAAAGCTTCTTGGGTTCACCATGTAGACGCGGTTTCGGGTTTAGCGTTATCAAGAGATGGAGCACTACTCTATTCTGTCTCATGGGACCGGACGCTCAAGATCTGGCGAACCACCGATTTTAAATGCCTAGAGTCCATTACAAACGCCCACGACGATGCAATCAATGCTGTTGAGCTGTCCGAGAATGGAGATATATACACAGGGTCTTCTGACCGGAAAATTAAAGTGTGGAGGAAGAACCTCGATGAGGAGAAAAAGAAAAAGAAGAAACATTATTTGGTTGCAACATTGTCAGACCATGATTCGGGTATTAACGCGTTGGCGTTAAGCAGTTACAATCTGTTGTATTCGGGTGGATCTGACGGATCAATATTGGTGTGGGAAAGAGACCACGAAGGTGGACACGTTGCTGTTGCTGGAGTGCTAAGAGGTCACACAGAGTCTGTTCTTTGCCTTGCGGTTGTTTCAGACATAGTCTGTAGTGGCTCTGCAGATAAGACAGTGAGGCTGTGGAAATGTTCTTCGGAGGATTATTCGTGCCTGGCTGTGTTGGAGGGGCACAGAGGACCAGTTAAATGCTTAACCGGAGCCATACGTGATTCCGGTACACAATCAGAGGCTTCTTATCACATTTACAGTGGAGGACTTGACTCTCAAGTTAAGGTTTGGGAGATTTTGGAACCAGCCTTATAAAAAGTTTTAAAATAAATTAAGTTGGATGGGATACAAAATATGTGGCTGATGTTAGTAATTTGTTTCCTCTGTTAATATATGTTGATCCGTTTTCTTGATGAGTTTATGTTTTGGGATAATAAATGAATGTGTGGAATGTGTGAGATGAGTATGTTACTTGAATAAAAGAACAGAGCTTCTATTAAACCATAAACTCGAGTTGACTGCGAGTCCCCTGTTTCCAGTACATGTTTAAAAAATCTAATTCTTAGCAATTTGGTCTCACCAGAATCTAATCAAACCAAGTAGCTATAAAATCTTTGCTAAAGAAGTCTATTATATTAGTGCAATAGCATATAAAATTATCCAAAAGGGGACAAGTAGATTGTCTATTCGGTATTGTTTATAGCGAGACAAATTACGGGAAAAGACATAACTTCATGGTATTAGCTTTAAACATCTTTTTGATTTTTTTGTTTGCTCCAATTTTATCATGTACACAATATTGTAAGTAGATTTAAAACGAATATAGATTTTGCTCTATATATATCTTTATTAAAGTGACAAACTTAGATAGAAATGTAAATATTTCATGAATAATTTTATTTTTGTGCAGAAAAATAAAAGGAAAGTAAAAGCTTAATTTAGAATACCAAAATCAAAAGATTATTAGATTAATATTTTTTCCGTTTCATTTTAATTGTCATTGTAAAGTTTAACATTTATTTTCATTTAAATGTCCTTTTATGTTTTCAATACATTTATTTGATAGTTTTCCAATTTTACCCTTATTCTTTTAATTTATTAATTAACATAATCAAATAATACTGTGTATTAATTATGTGTATTAATTAAGGTATAACATAAATGTTTTTTTTTTAAATATATGTAAAAAATTTAGAACAAGGAATAAAATGAAACGAAAGGAGGATCATAGAGATGCAAGAGGAAACTTGCACAAGGAACTCCAAAAATTGTTCGCACATATAGAAGCGCTTAGATGGTTTTTCCTTGTCAACAGTACAAAACAAAACATCATAACCCCATTCGGATAACCAAAATTGTTTACATCTCTATTTAAATATATTTACATTAACTGCTTTTACTTTGAACGGCTTACATTAACTGCTCATACAAACCACAACATCATAAAACCATTCAAAACAAAATTGTTTACATCTCTATTTGAATATATTTTTGTGTAATCGATAAATGCAGTGCGGATTTGTCAGCAAGGAATGCCCATTGTCGATATTTTGTGCTCTCTTTTATGAGCACTTGTGTTCTTTATGATAATGTATTGGTTTAATCAATAAATAAAGTTCGTTATGTAACAAAATTGGATTTTATGTCGGATACCTAACTTCAATACCCAATCCTATCCACTAAAAAGCCAAAAAAAAGTTTACTGGACAACAGAGTATATAATTACGAGCAAGGAAACGAATACAAAGAAGCAACAAAAAAAGCACATGTCTACATAGTGGGGATCTGATGTCATACAATATATATCCTATTCTCATTTGGTTTCAACATTGTGGGTTCTTTTAATATTCTCCAAATTTTGACGTGATTAAATAAAACTAGACACGGATAAGTTAGGTATCTAAGTCATATTGCCAAATGCCATTTTCAACATTATTGTTTCTCTTATTATAATAGGTAATATACCTTTTTACTTCCAGTTGCATACACATTAACAAGCAGAGCAGTCACAAAGAGATGAGAGATTGTAAATAATTTGCTGGCTTTTGATTTGGACTTAGCACTAACATGTTTCAACCCCTCAAATTCAAAACAAACATATATAACAGTTGTTACAGTTCTATAGGCTAACAAATTCGGTAGTTAAGAAATGTTATGTTATATAATAGGTCATGGTCCCATGAGCATGTGACAAACTAGTTTTTCTACTAATGCTTGGTCACCTTTGTTGTAACAGGGAATTTGGACTGAACTCTCGAACAAATAGCATCATTTTATATGGAAATAATGTAAAAGAATCAGTACTATTATTTTAAGAAAAGAGTATGTTTTTTTCAGTCAGAGGCCATGTCTACATAACTGAAACTCCAAAGGAAGTTTTATAAATATTGCTTTTCAGATTGTTTTACAAATCAAGGTTAAAAAGAAAGTGATGAGACATCTTTACAAAGGTAATTTAGAAGGAGTACCTGCTTCACGTGGATACTTTTGTGGGGTGGAATGATCTTTACGACAGATAACAGTTGTTCGTTGTCCATATGGGCTATGTGAATCCACTACATATTGTCACACAAAAAAAAATCTTTCTAAACAAGCAGATATAAAAAAACAAAATATCTTTAATCTTTAAAAGATATATAATATATCCGTAATTCTGTTGAAAGTTCTCCTGGTAATACCAAAATCTTATCAAAATGCCAAGTTCCTGTCTCAAGAAACACTTTGTTTCTACTAATTCATCACAAATCATATCATCCCGACATAAATTTCTATTTAAATCTAAATCATTAGGCTAACATTAAGAGTACAAGTTCGATTATTTTTTTACCATATGGTATCAGCGTTGGCAAGATAACAAGGTTTTCTCTTGTGTAGGTATCATTTTTGCATTTTCGCTAAAGTTTAAAACTGTATTTAGTCTTTGATATATTATAATGAGAGATGGTTAGGTGTATTCGGATAAACTTGCGACTTGTGAGCATATAGAGGCCAAAAGAAAACACACCTGGACTAATTTGTAATATGGAACCACCCAACATGCGAACCGCATTTTCTGCATTTTCAACTTCCTCCTGTTTATAAATTATTCCATGAAGCATTTAGGTTATAAGGAAATCAATCTACAAAGGAAAACACTTAATGAGAAGTCTGACCTTAGGGTCATGACCCTTAGCAGCCACAAACAATCCACCAATCCGAACCAGAGGAAGACAATATTCAGCTGAAAATTTATGACAAACAACTCAAAACCACTTTGACCAATTAATAAGCAGCTACTTTTCTACTTGAAAAGTTGTGACAAACGTACCTAAGACTCTCATCTCCGCGACAGCTCTTGCAATAGCCACATCAAACTTCTCTCTGTACATAACATCGTGCCCACAACTCTGTTCTACAACAAAAGTTGGTCAATATAATTCATAATCCACCTTACCAGCTATTGTGTCACAAAAGCATAATACAAATATAACAACGTGACAATAATGCTTATTGCAGAAACTCATCATAAATATAAAAGAGGGATAAAACTATACCTCTGCTCTGCCCCTTACGATTTTAACATTTGTAAGCCCGGTGACAGCAACGACGTGCTCCAAGAAAACGCAACGCTTATTTATAGACTCCAGTAGAGTAACTCTCCAATCTGAATACAAAGAAGTTGGCTTTTTCAATTAATCTAGAAATACAACATAATCATGTTTGAGCTTAAAGAGCACCTGGACAAGCAATTGCTAGAACCAACCCAGGAAGGCCTGCACCACTTCCAACATCAATTAAACTGATTTGTTCATTGGACTGCAAGTTGTAACAAGTCTTTATAGGAGGCAATATCGCAAGAGAATCTTCAATATGCCTCTCCATGACTTCATCAGCTTCTTTAGTTGCCGTAAGATTCATTTTCTGCACATTTCACCAATTCAAGCCCACAAACAAAACTTTAATCCCAATTGAAATAGAGACAAAACCCAACTAGCTAATTCCAGCAAAATCGTAGCTTCGTTTTGTATTAGAGAGAGAGCGAAAGCGAAAGACCTGGTTCCATCGAAGAAGGGTATCGACGTAGAGTTGGATTTGGTTTTGCTGGGTGGAACCGAGGCTTTTGAAACATGACGTTGTCGTGCTTACGGAGACATCGGCGTGGGTGTTGGAGTGAAATCTAGTGCGGAAAAAGGTGTTCGATTTTGCGCCTGGAAAGTGTTTGGTAAAATGTCTCAGAGAAAGAACACGTGAGACGCATGGTCTCCTTATTACACTCTTCCAAGGATAGCAATGCATTTTTTTCTTTTGGTGTTTTCCGACAAAAACTTGCGGGATGGATCACTTATGTATCAATTTGAAACCCAACTAGGGAGATTTGACTGGAAAATTCATTGAAAAGGTCATTCTTTTCTTTTTTCATGAAAATAAGCCCAAAACACACACACACAAATGGGAAGTCAATCCATTATTCATGAGTTACAATTTCCAGAGCTAGGACCTCAGGTACTCGGATCGGTTCTGGATAGGACCTTTCGGTTTCAGATATATAGATTATAGAGAAATTGTATCCAAATAGTATTTAGTAGAATTTTGGTTCGGATTCGGATTGGTTAGGCTGGTTCCGAATGGGTTTAGATAGGCAATTTAAACCCAAGATATTATATTTTCTATTTTATTTAAAAAAATATAGGTAATTACAACAAAGTTGAAGTAGTCTAGTGGTCCAGCCCATGCTCTGCTTTCCAACCCATGTTTAACTCTCAAAAGATACAAATTATGTGTGTTTTAAACATAGAATTCGGTTTAAACGAGTATCAGATCGGTTCTGGATAAAAACTAAACCCGATATCCATGGTTATTTAAACAATGTACATCAGCTAAAATAATAACGAAATAGAGGCGAACCGGTTCGGGTATTCGATTCCGGTTAAATGTCGCAACCCTAATTACAAATCAATGACAAAAATATAATGTGTGTTGTTAACCCAATTAACTGATTAATTTAGCCAAATCGATAAGCATGCAAACCAACACGTGTAACAGTGAGATGGAATAGAGAAAATCAAGCAATGACTAATCAGATTAACCGTCTCATCTCTGTCGAACCTTGGTGATCCACCATTGAGCTATCTTTCTGCATAATCGTCGGTGTCTCCCCATTGATTCAACATGCAACTTACTTGAATGAAGATCTGATACACCATGGATTTTACATGTTTTTATCCATGGTGTATATAGGTGTTTTAGGAACTATTTATTATGTTTTGGAATTTTTTTAGAATATTTACAGGTTCAAGAGTGTTTTGGAGATATATGGACCTTGGTGATCCACTATTTAGCTCTCTTTCTACATAATCGTCGGTGTCTCCCAGTTATTTTAACATGCAGCTTACTTGAATGAAGATCACAACAGCTCTAGCCACACCGATGAAGAGAAACTCATCCATATCATAACCAAGAGGCCCTAACCACAATAAAATGAGGGACGAAAAGATATTACTCTATCACATAGGACGGTTTGAGGTCGGAATGTACAAGAAATTGGATTGAAAGCCACTGAAATCTTAACTAATCATATAAATAGTGGGACACTTTTAGGTGTCCACGTCGGTAGACTTCTTTCTATTGTGGGTCTTAAATATTTAATTCGCACATTGTAATTTTTGACTTTCTGTCTTCTTCTTTTTTCACATATAATACCTGAATATCTATGTAACCATTGACACTCAATGGGATCATATCAACGATGGAGAGGAACAGTTGAAAGGAACGAAAAGACAAAGAGGAAGGGAGGGGGAGAAGACGCGCCTCCGACACCATGAACCAACGCCGGAGCTACTAGGAGCCGGTGAAGCCTTTAACTGTTCGAGAGAGTTTTATTTTTAGCGAATATCAAATCATTAACATACCAATTAGTTTATTGTTTGCTTGCCATCTTAACATTAGTCAGTGAAGCCTATAACGATGGAGCCTTTAATCATTTTTATTGTTGTCCTATCTTAACTTGGATCTTAATCACCTAATAGAAAATGTATATATTGATGAGTTCTCCTCGTTTTACTGGTTAAAAGCTTGATTAGTTACTTAGTGTTCTTGAGTTTGAGTCATTGCTTGTTACTTGAATCCAATTCATTGCAATTTGATTGCTTATATCTGTATTTCCATTGTTCGAAGTCTTTAAGAATTGGATTGACACTTTAGGTATTACATCGATATGTAAGATTGAACTTATTTCATATCAGCAACACCATGGAGCATCACCAAATTTGATAGGTTCAATGGTCTGTTACGTTACGGAACAGATGCTCATCCATATTGAAAATAGGTGATCAAAAGTACATAATCCTACGAGTGGTTTTTTCATAAGGCTTTAATCCTATGTTTTATATTATAACATTCTATTATTTTGGATTTTAAGCACTAGTAACACTTGTTGTACAAAGTGTTTTTGAGTAATTTAACATAATATTTAAAAAATGCATAGTGTATCTTTGAATACAAAGAAGTCTCTTCAAATACAACAAGAATTTTTTCTACAACCGGTTTAGATTTCTCTTTTCTTTTGTAACGTCTATAGCATGAAACTGAATTTAATGGTCAACATGTAATGCTGGAGTTATCCCACAAGCAACATAGAAACGAAAATAGAAAACATGTTAAGACCAAAAAGAGAGAAAAGAAAATATGCGATGATCAAAATATTCAACTCACAAACCATCTTATAGATCTATTCAATTTGTAAACGTTTTAGAATTATAAATATTTTTCTTCAGTTTTAAAATTCGTATGTTTTAAAGAGTTACGCATATTAATAAAACATTAAAATAGGACTCTAATATATATATATATCATTTTAAAATTATAAAATTTAATATTTTTTTAATTGAAATGTACACTTTATTACTATTAAATGATAAAAGCTGCCTAAAAAAATTGTTTCATAACTTATACTTCCTCTGTTTCATTATAAGTGTCGTTTTAGATTTCGGCACACGGATTAAAAAAACAATTAATTTTGTACATCTCCTATAAAAAAATACTATTACTTATACACCTAACCATATTTCAAACAATAAAAAAATAAATTTTAATTGAAAATCGAAAACGACACTTATTTTGTAACAAAAATTTTTTTTAAAACGACATTTAATATGAAATGGAGATATTATATTTATGAAACAGAAGGAGTGATAAATGATCGGCTCAAAGCATCAAACGCTTGATGCTTTCGTTCTTTGATTGTAACTCTTTCTCAGACGAAATTTGTTATTTTATCCTGCAACTAGAGTCTTCGGTCAAATAAATGAATGATTGCGTCCAAATTTATCACTTTAATTTCACACATTACAAGGGACCAGCTTTTGTCAAAGGTTCTTTTGAATGTTCCCCAAAGTTTTAGACTTTCTTCAGCTTGAACCTCCTTCCGCTATGCTTTTAAGAGAAGGCTGCCATGATCTTGAGATTCTTAGTGGTCTTTCTTTCTCTTGCTTTTTCATCTGCAGCCATAGACAGCTTTCATTCAAGTTAAAGCCAATTCTCACCAAGAAGTCATCCACCGAACTATAATTAAAAATATCAATATTAAAAAGTCATATATTACCTGATCTTCATTGTCAAGCTTGTTCGAGCTAAATGCTTTCACCATCGCTACCTTATCTTCCGACATCTTACCTTCTTTCTTCGACTTGGAACATTTCTTCGCCATTAAGCCTTTCATAACCTCTGAAATTTACCCAACAAGTTTCAAAATTGTAGATTAGGCCCCATCCAGAAAAGCATCCAACATATGTTGGACAGGCTACCAATGCATTCACACAAGACTCTTGACTCAGTAATCGTATACATTACAATTGTTCTGATACAATCTAATTACAACATACTTTTTTTTTGCTTAAAAATTACAGCAGACTTAACAGGAATAAAGTTTGATCTAAAGTCTGGAAAGGACCAATAAATAGTTTCAGAGGTTACATGAGACTAAAAGAGAGTAACATATATATACAAAACCCCTAGTCTTTTTATTTTTGAGTTAAGACTTGAGCAAAGTTCTACTACAACTATGAGATAGAGTTGAATATGAAATCGAATACAACAATATAAAGTTTGGAGTGTACCTTTGGTGGTGATGAGTCTGTAGACGTGGCCAAGAACAAGCGTCTCTGTGGGACGGAGGAGTTTAATCCTGGTGAGCCGAAGAGGTCCTCCATGACCGGGAGAGGCAGAGAGAGCGGTGGTGGAGATGAGAAGAGCAACACAATGGCCAGGATTCATCTTCATCACATAGCTAGCAGAAACTGGACAGCTTAGCATTTCTTCTTTACCATTTGGGTGTTGTATCACGATTCTGGTAGTGTCCACCGCTTGACAGTTTCCCATTTTCTGGTAGGAAAAAAGCTTTTAATTTAAAGTAAGAGCTAATTGAGTTTGAGAAATGGAAAATGAAGAGATAACTAAAGCAAAGGCACGAGAAGATTGAGAAAAAGAACAGTCTTTATAACAGTTAGAATCTGTCACGAGAGAGAATGAGTGCGGTCTTTGGCGGTGGAGTCCAAATAATTACTGTCACCGCAGGCCAAATGAGTATTCCGGTTTACGACGACCATCACGCCCAACAAAAATAAATAACTGTTTCCTTTGTTTCACCTTTTTTTTGGGGGGGAATTGTTTTATTAAGTTATGATTTCAGATTTTATTTTATTTTATTCTAAATAACCTTTTTAAATTTCTGTATGAAAATCAAATGTTTTTAATATATTTGACCATCTATAACTACATTTATTGTTATTTTTATGCAAAACAAAATATATTAACTAAAGTTAGTTTATTAAATATTAAGTAAATTAAATATTCAATAAATGAGATGTAAAAATCTTTAAAAATAATTATTTTGAAACAAAAAAGTATAGGTTAATCTTTATTACACTAATTAGTAGTACAATGTATGTTTGTAAATATTATTCTAAATCTTTCTTGTATCATTTTCAAATAAATATGAACTTTTCGCATTTTAAAAATATATTATGCTATTTATTTGATTATACATTATTCCATAAATCAGACAAGATAAAATACATAATTATTTATAAGAATGCAATTATAGATTTAATTTTAGTTTTTATGTTATACAAGGAGTTTTATTAAATGCAGATATATCAAGTTTATAGAAGAATCTAGACTAATTCTTAAAAGAGAAAGTAACTAATATATAGACTCATTTCCGAGAACATAAATGGTCATAAATAAAAACATATAGGTTCCGAATGGTAAATGCAGTTCAAGCGGTGCAGATCAAACAGATCATGTGGAAGAAGTGCAGATCAAACATATCATGCAGGAGAGATGCATATCAAACGAATTTTGCATGCATATCAAGTAGATCAAATAATTATTATAATTTTGAATGATAAGAATAGTTCAAAAGAAAATTATATGTCTAAATAATAAAAATTACAGTAAAATATATCAAAACAACATAATATAGAAATATAATACATAAACAACAATAAATCTTGCACTAAAATTATGGTACTGAAATTTTAAAAATCAAAATATGAAAAAATTAAAATTTAATGAAATATATATATATCTTCCACTACTGTACATATTTAAATTATATTATAATATTTTCATAATACACATCATAATTAAACACACGTTGTAAAAATACAATAATTTAAATAGATTTAAAATAATATGAAGAAAATAGAAAGAAAAATATATAGTCAATGATAGTTTTTATATTTTTAAAGTTATAAGTAAAAAAAAATGAAAATGTTATATTTACAAAAAAACAGATAAATATATTTTAAATTAAATAGTTGCAGATGTCGGATAACCAACACCAAATGTGTAGTGGGTGAGATTTGCATGCAGATTTTTTGCTATGATGTAAAACCAGAAATGGTTGAACGATGAACCTCTACACCATTCGAACATATATTCGGAAACAATATAATTCAGTTTGGTACAACAGGTTGCGTTCTAATTCAGTTCCTTATTGTCAACCACAAGGTTTCAAACATCAAAGAGTTAATTGTACTAATCAAATAGTTAATTATTTTTATTGTTTTTTTTTGTCAACATTTTTATTGTTAGCTTGGAATGTATTATATACTTTCTCTGTTTTACAATAATTGATGTTTTACCTCAGTGCACAAAGATTAAAAAAAATATTTTTAAAAAAAAAGTTATTGTAAAAATATAATTTAAAAATCATTCAACCAATTACATAAATTATTATAATATCTATTTGGCTACACAGTTTCCAATAAAGTTAAAAAAACATAAAAATATCGGAACATATATGAAACAACAAAAATCTTTTAAAACATCTATTATGAAACTAAAAGAGTATTAAATTTTGTAAGCTACTCCCACTAATTTTATAATGTATCATATTCATTAATATTTATCGGACATTTTGTATTTTAGAGGAATTTTACATATCCTTTTCAAAATTTTACACGACTTCACGCAATGTCATTGGATACAGTTTTAATCTGACAAAAACGAAGGGAAAGATGGCACGGCAAGCAGATGTAGGACCACCGTTCCCTCTACTGGCACAGCCGGGGACACATAAGACATAACTAGTGATTGCCTAAGGTATCTTTAAAATATTATTGTGTTCAAAAGAAAAAAAAAATCTTTAAAATATTATTATTCATCATCAGATTTAATGAATTCTACACATTATTTGTTGCGGACAGGATCTCTTAAACCAGAAGATCACAAAACCAATAACCTAAGCTAGCCGTTCTTACATTGCATCCTGAACCGAGCTCGAGTATTGGTATCTGGTGGTGCTTCATGTTGGGCCTAATATTATAGTCTTATGGCTGAATTAATAAAAGTCATAAGGTGAATACAAATAGGTCTACGGGTTACATGGAAAAAGCCTTGTTGGATTAAATGAATGAAACTTAAGAACATCCCACATCGGTGAAGTAGAGAGGAGATGAGCAACATATATGCGCTCATGTGTTATGAGTTGTTAAACGGTTCAAGGAGAGAGGAAGTCTCTCCACGCGCGCGCCGCCGCCGCCGTCAGGCTAGGCTAGGCTCGGCGCGGGTTTGGTCTTGGGTCTTGGTGGAAGAAAAATTCTTTTTGGACCAAGTTAAGCACTACATTTTTGCCATTTCATTTCTAAAAAACAGAATGACGTTCGTGAATAAACGACACGTAGTTTGTCTAAAAACGACACGAAGTTTGTCTGTTCGAAATGGATCAGAACGAGTCCGAGAGATCTTGCGGAGAAAGTTTCTCAACTCTCCACTCCCGAGATTTCAGAGATATTTTCGCTAAACGTGTGCAACAGTTTCGAAAATCAAATCCGGTTCTCTTCTTTAAATACTCGCCTCCTCTTCATTCATTTCTCAACTTTTCACATCGAAACTAACAACATAAATTTCCTTAGCGTAAGTCTTAAATACGAGAGTGTTTCGTAGAGTTTATAGTTCGATAGGGCGATCACGAGTGAAGCGTGATTTGTCTGTCATGGTTCTATCCTGGGACTCGGTATTCGTACAGTTCTGTCTCATTAACGGAGCGATTATTTCGAGCTAAGGAAATAGATTATATCTCGACTCCATGTTCATTAGCGAATACAATTTCTTATCGTTCTTGTATTAGCTCTTCACAATCGTTTATTTCCTTAACATATCACTTTTATTATATCGTTTATTTCAGTCCGGTTATCCGGCTTTTACATTCTTAACTCTAAATCGCTTTCTATCTAAAACGGTTGATTGGATTGAAAAACGGTCTTATGAAATGTTTAACAAGGATTTGTTAACGGGTTTTGGAACAATGTTTGCGATTTGCTCTGTAGCACTTCCGCGAAATGTTTCTTACTTATCTCATAACGGTTTGCGTTTTGCTCTGTAGCACTACCGCGAAAACGTTTATTGATATATTCTTCTTACTTATCTCATAAATGATGTTTGCGATTTGCTATATGCTTATCCGCGAAACGTTTCCTAGATCTTCTGTAAACGTTACTTATATCGATATGATTTGCTAATCGATTTTAGACTATTATTTTTTGCTTAAAAATAATATGTTATTTGTTGATGAGAGTACTAATCCGTCTTCATGTTTTCTCTACAGAAAAATGACGAACGGTAACAACACCCCCATTGACACCACTGATGTAACAACAACTCCACTCAACGTTGCAGCCACTGATGCAACTGTGGCAACCGTTGGAAACATCACATCATCAACCGCTGGAGCAACAACAAGCACTATCCTCCCTGCGGGAAATGTTGTTGATGAAACCACTCGCCGGAGTCTATTCGGTGTTGGTATTTATCAGACGGGTTCAGTTTCAGCAACTGCAAGTGGTCCGGTGGCAGTTCAAACTCCTCCAGCTATCCCTAGTGTGTTCACTTAAGGACTGATGCCAGACAAGTTTGATGGCAAAGGCTTCAAAACGTGCAGAAGAAGATGATGTTCTTCCTGCCAACGATGAAGCTGGACAAGTTCATCCTGGAGGACAAGCCCATTACTCCTTACGGGATTGATGATGTTCACAGTCTCGCAACTGTTGACATATGGGTGCATTCTGACTTCATCTACAAATGTTACATTTTAGGTCGTCTCATTGACCCATTGTACCGTGTCTACTGTGAGATCCCCACGGGAAAAGAGCTATGGAGATCACTGGACAAGAAGTACAGAGGTGAGGACGATGGCTGCCAGAAGTATGTGGTTGCAAAGTTCCATGACTTCAAAATGGTGGATTCAAAACCCATCATGGATCAGGTGGAAGCGTTTCAGCTCATTTGCCATGAAATCGCTGCTGAAGGAATGTCCATCTGTGAGAAATTCACTACTCTCAGCTTCATTGAAAAGCTTCCTCCAAGCTATGCGGATTTTAAGAACTACTTGAAGCACAAGAAGAAGAAGATGGGGCTCGAGGAGCTCATCATGAGGCTTCAGATGGAATCCAGAAATCGAACTGCTGACAAGGTTACTGCTAAGGAGCACAATGTCAACATGGCTGAGCATAAAGGCAAAGGAAAGACACACGCCAATTCTCCTGCCAAGCCTTCCAAAATTGATGCAGCCCTGAAGGCTTCTGAAAAAAACTTCAAGAACAAAGGCATTGAGATCAATGCGAATGTGGAGAAGTTCAAGGAGAAATGTCACTACTGCCACAAAGTGGGACACAAGACTGTTGAGTGTCGCAAAAAGATCAAAGAGGAGAAGGCTCAGGAAAATCTCACTGAGGAGGATCTCGTTGCTGTGGTGACTGAAGCCAACATGGTTGAAAGCAGCAACCCCAAGGAATGGTGGTATGACACTGGTGCAACCAACCACATTTGCACCGATAGGGCGATGTTCAGCACCTATCAGAAAAGCATGACTGAGGGTAGGATGAGAAACACTGCAGTCTCCAAGATTGAAGGACGCAACAATGTGATTTTGAAGATGACATCTGGACGTGAGGTCACTCTGACGAATGTGAAGCATGTGCCTGACATGAGGAAGAACCTGGTCTCGGGAACCTTGCTCAGCAAGAATGGATTCGCCATAAGTTTTGAGGCGGACAAGCTCGTGATTAGGAAGAAT
>NC_027750.1:17670540-17677484 GCF_000695525.1 Brassica oleracea var. oleracea | reverse complement strand
CTTCAAAAGTTTCAATGAATAAGAAAGAGCCAGTTGCTTATTTGGTTGTGTCTTTTAATATATGGCATGGAAGATTAGACCATGTAAACTACAAATCTATACAAAGATTAATGAATTTAAATCTAATTCCCAAATGCAAAACAAGTAAACAAAAATGTGAAGTATGCGTACAGGCTAAGCTCACAAAAATGCCATCACCTCGTGTTGAAAGAACTAATAAACCTCTAGATTTAATTCACACTGATTTATGTGATTTAAAATACATACAAACTAGAGGTGGGAAAAAGTATTGTGTGACCTTCATAGATGAATGCACAAAATATTGTTATATATATTTATTACATAGCAAAGGCGAAACCTTAGAAAAATTTAAAGAATTTAAACTCGAGGTCGAAAATCAGCTTAACACAACTATTAAAGTAGTTAGAAGCGACAGAGGAGGAAAGTATGATGGTCCATTCAATGCATTCTGTAAAGAACATGGAATAATCCCTCAAACTACAGCTCCTTACTCACCAGAATCTAATGGAGTTGCTGAACGCAAAAATCGAACTCTAAAAGAGATGATGAATGCAATGTTGTAGGAATCTGGGTTACCCCAGAACATGTGGGGGGGAAGCGTTGCTTACCACTAATTATATCCTCAACAAAATTCCACACAAAGTAACTGGCAAAACTCCATATGAATTATGGAAAGGGAATTTACCTTCGTATAAACACCTCAAAATGTGCGGGTGCTTGGCAAAAGTTGCGGTACCGCCACAAAAAAAATGTCACTATTGGACCTAAAACAGTGGATTGCACATAACAGTAATGCTTATCGATTTCTGGCAAATAAATATGCAATATCAGACATTCATGAAAATACAGTCATGGAATCAAGAAATGCATCTTTCTTCGAAAATATTTTTCTATATAAGGAAAAACAAGGTTCAAAACGAACTCGAGAAGAAAGAGACAATGTCAAAAGCTCAGAAACTGAGACAAACTTCGAGATTTCTACAAATGATATTTCAAAAAATGAAGAAAAATATGAACCTCGAAGAAGCAAAAGAGCTCGAAAGGAAAAATCTTTTGGTGCAGATTTCCTAATGGCATATTTAGTAGAAAATGTTTCAAAAACTTTGGCAGAAGCCATGGCTTCACCTGAAGCTCCATTTTGGAACGAAGCTGTCAGAAGTGAATTTGATTCTGTCATGCAAAATTATAGATGGTACATAACAGATTTATCACCTGGCTGCAAAGCATTAGTAAATAAATGGATAATGACACGAAAACCTGGTGGGAAATACAAATCTAGGCTTGCAGTTCAAGGATTCCGAGAAAAGGAAGGTTTGGACTATTTTGATACATATTCTCCAGTAACGAGAATAACATCAATAAGACTGATGATAGCAATCGCAACCTTAAGAGACCTAGAAATCAATCAAATGGATGTAAAAACAGATTTTCTAAATGGTGATTCAGAAGAGGAAATATACATGAAACAACCTGAAGGTTTTGTCGTTCCCGGACAGGAAGACAAAGTATGTCAAATGGTTTCAAGATAAATAAATGTGACAAATGCATATACTACAAAACTACCAAAAATGCGTATGTTTTGCTATGTCTATATGTAGATGATATGCTCATTATTGGAAGCAATAAAGACATTATCAATCAAACAAAGAACATGCTCAAAGGGACATTTGAGATGAAAGACTTGAGATTGGTAGATGTAATTCTCGGGGTTAAAGTTATAAGAAACTCAAACGGAATTACCTTAACCCAATCTCATTATGCTCAAACAATATTAGAGAGATTTAAAAATTACTCTAATAGTACGGCGAAAACTAGCAAAAACTCATTTAGATCCCCAAATGCACTTGACAAAGAATTCAGGTGAAGCGGTGTCACAAAACGAGTATGCACGTGTGATCGGAAGTCTCATGTACTTGACTAATTGTACGAGACCAGATCTAGCGTAAACGTACTTAGATGATATACAAGTAATCCAGGCTATACACACTGGAAAGCTATAACGAGGGTACTCAATTACTTGCGCGACACCAAAGATTTTGGGCTTCACTATGGTAAAGAACCAACAGTTTTAGAAGGATACAGTGATGCTAACTGGATATCAAATTCTAAAAACGCAAAATCCACAAGTGAATATGTACTTACACTAGGAGGAGCAGCAATATCATGGAAATCTACCAAACAAACAGTGTTAGCCAGATCAACCATGGAATCTGAGTTCATAGCCTTAGACAAAGCAGCAGAAGAAGCTGAATGGCTTAGAAATTTTTTGGAAGATATTCCAATGTGGGAGAAACCTGTGCCAGCTATATGCATACATTGTGATAGTCAATCAGCAATAGCTCGGGCTCAGAATAATCTCTACAATGGTAAATCTCGTCACATCAGAAGACGACATAAAACCATTAGACAACTTATCTCAACTGGTGTAATCACAATAGACTACATCAAACCGGCTGACAACCTAGCGGATCCATTTACAAAAGGTTTGTCACCAGATGTTGTTGCTAAATCATCAAAAGTAATGGGTTTAAAGCCTATTACAAATGAGGATGCTTGACTGCAACCCTACCTATCATGACTGGAGATCCCGTAGGTTCAAAGGGAAAACAAAATCAAACTGAATCTAACTAAAGCACTTGAGACAAAGTAGTCTCTTCCCAGCTCCTAAGATGATAAAAGTGCTAACAAATGTGAGAAGGATAAACATAAGCTTTGAACGATTCCATAGCTTCCAAAGCGGAGTATTACTCAATACTTTTCATGGTCAATCACCTAATGAGTGTGAAATTGGGCTGTTTCTAGGAGAATGAATACAAGACTATATTCTCTAAGTTTACTCATGAAAACCAGGAATAGTTCAGGGCCACAATGAACACAATAGAGAACTAAGTTTTACGAGAAAATGAAGCTGCGTTATGCATGTTGTCTCGGTTTACATAAAACACTGGTTGGTTCAAGACATCATGTTCACCCTCTGGTAAAGTAAACCCGACAGATATTAACTATGAGTGGTTCAAGGCTTAAAAATGCCACCAACTCGAACACAATGAATTTTTCGCAAACACTCTCGATAAGTCTATCTAGTCTAGTCAGGATTAGAATAAGTTTAATTTTTTTTTTAGAGTCTATCGAGTCTGCATTTAGTCTGCATATGTTTAGAGTCATTTCTATTCATGTGGAGGATTGTTGGGCCTAATATTATAGCCTAATGGCTGAATTAATAAAAGGCATAAGGTGAATACAAATAGGCCTACGGGTCACATGGAAAAAGCCTGGTTGGGTTAAATGAATGAAACTTAAGAACATCCCACATCGGGGAAGTAGAGAGGAGATAAGCAATATATATATGCTCATGTGTTATGAGTTGTTAAACGGCTCGACGAGAGAGGAAGTCTCTCCACGCGCGCGCCGCCGCCGCCGTCCTGTCGGCTCGGCGTGGGCGTGGTCTTGGGCTTGGGTCTTGGGTCATGGGTCTTGGTGGAGGGCCTCCGGTCCAATATGAATATTCTTTTTGGACCAAGTTAAGCACTACATTTTTGCCATTTCATTTCTAAAAAACAGAATGACGTTCGTGAATAAACGACACGTAGTTTGTCTAAAAACGACACGAAGTTTGTCTGTTCGAATTGGATCAGAACGAGTCAACAGAAGAGAGATCTTGCGGAGAAAGTTTCTCAACTCTTCCCTCCCGAGATTTCAGAGATATTTTCGCTAAACGTGTGCAACAGTTTCAAAAATCAAATCCGGTTCTCTTCTTTAAATACTCGCCTCCTCTTCATTTATTTCTCAACTTTTCACATCGAAACCAACAGCAAAAATTCCCTTAGCGTAAGTCTTAAATACGAGAGTGTTTCGTAGAGTTTATAGTTCGATAGGGCGATCACGAGTGAAGCGTGATTTGTCTGCCATGGTTGTATCCTGGGACTCGGTATTCGTACAGTTCTGTCTCACTAACGGAGCGAATATTTAGAGTTGAGGAAATAGATTATATCTCGACTCCATGTTCATTAGCGAATACAATTTCTTATCGTTCTTGTATTAGCTCTTCACAATCGTTTATTTTCTTAACATATCGCTTTGATTATATCATTTATTTCAGTCCGGTTATCCGGCTTTTACACTTCATATCGGTGGAATCGTGAACAGGTCAAGCACGGGAGATTCTTTGTCCGGTTCGTCGTTTGCGTATTGGATTCGATCAAGTCCTCTTGTTTCTCTTCTTTTTCTCTGATCAGACTCACTACAAACTGAGGATCATAGGTCCAAGTCTTGTGTCCACAATTCCAAAAGCATTGACATCGCTACTTACCATTCACTGGCTTTAATAGATACTACATCTTAACTCATGCATCCGCGGATGTTTTCTTTATTTATAGTAATATATATATATATATATATATATATATATTTATTTATTTATTTTTCATATTGTATTGTAGTTATATATTAATTTTATCAAAGTGATATGCTACATATGTGATTTTCATTTGATTATTATATTTTCTACATGGAAAATTTATATATTGTATTTGTTTATAGTCTAATAAGTTACTATGCTTGTGTATATTAATACATCTATTTTTTAAAAATATATTTTATGGCAATAATATCTTTTTTTTAATAGAAGAGATATGACTTTCTATTTTCTTTATATGCCAAACAAATTCAAAAATTACAAAATTAAAAACATAAACAATAAGGCCTTATAATTGAAGTAATATTAAAGATAAAAAATAATTTCATTCACAAACTTTATAATTTAATTAGTTAATCATAATTTTATATTGAAAAAAATTCCAAACGCAAAGAAGAAAATTTTGATCTATCAAACATCACATCTTCGCCAAATAAATTGTGAACAAAACATTAAGTTGAAGAAGACTACGAAGGTTTAGTCGAACCACAAAATAGTTTGTTCAACCCGAGTTAGGAAGCTTTTTGAATTTGATTTTTATTTTAAGTGTTCGAATAATTTGTTTTTTAATAAAACCGGCAAACTTTGGAGTTTATTTAGTTTCAAGTTTATGGTCTTTTGGATTTAATTTTTTATTAATAAATATTTTTATGATTTTGCAGCACTGTTATTATGAAAACAAAAATATAGAAGTTTTTTTTTAAACACTGAAAGTTTATTAGAAGATTGAAAAAAAAGTTACAAACCAAAGTTGCCATGGATTAACATCCTTCCAGAAGTGAAGCCGGACATGATTAATATCCTTCCAGAAGTGAAGCCGGCGAGTTCGAAGTACGAACATCCCGAAGATAAGAAGTCCAAACAAGTGAGACATAAACAGAACGATCTTACAAAAGAAAAAAACAACAAACAAAGGATCTAAAGCATTATAGGTAAAAGACCTAAAAATACAAAACCGAAGCTGAAAGCACGAAACACACATGAACCCTTCCATAGAAGCAATTTGTAGCTGGAGTTGAACCTAAGAACTAAGAATATGCGGAGTATCCTATCTAAAGGAAGTCAAAGCACGATACCAACAAGTAACAAGACCGGCGAAGAGGATCATGTAATAGAAACGAGCAACAACACCGAACTACTTATACCACGCTTACATCAAGAATCACCACCCGCAACATAACATTGGCACAAGGTAAACCTTAAAACTCCAATAGGGCAAAACGTCTAAGAGGATCAAAGGTTCTTACACCCTGACACTCGTGTACCCAGCTTAGCCCATCTACAAGCACAAAGCTGGTCACGTCCTCGCAAGAGAAGAAACCGAAGATCGAGACCACTGCACCGTCCTTAACCATTCTCCCCAAACAGAGAAGAAGATTGTAGATTGCTCCACAGCAAACTCACATCCGAGAGACGAAACCCCTGACCGAGACCAGACCAAAAGCGAAGAAGCAAGATTCGCGAAGACATGGAAGTAGAGGTACCCAGATCTAGAAGCGATGATTAGACCCAAGGCCACCATGATCCTTTGTTAAACCATTGAAAAAGCACATGCATGAAGAGAAAACTTCAGATTTGCCATGGATCTACAGACATGCAAGCTCCTAAACGCGACTCCTCTGCAAACAACTGACCTTTAAACCTCGCCCTCCTTCCAGATCACGATGCCTCCATTGAATTCAAGAACCACCACCGGCTCACAGAACCAGAGAAGCATAGAAGCACCAGAATTAAGACATATCGGCCCACATAATTGGAGAAAACAGAGAAGCAAACTGAAAACGAAATAATAAATGATGTTAGGAGTTTTCAAGGCTCCTAAGACAAATGTTGTAGTATAGTGATTGTCGAACCAGTTCTGAGGGATATCAAAGCAATGAGAATGCAAGTACTCACTTAATCTAAGTGCAACCAATGATTTAGATGAGTTTTAAGTTATGACTAAAACTAAAAAGCAATAACAGAATGATACTTTCTTGACTAAGGGAAAAGAGAACTCATGGGCATAGGGATTAGACCTTGGGTGATCAAGTTTCGAACTGAGGATGACAAATGATCAATCAAACTATCGACCTTAAGCCTAGACACAATTCTAAGCAAGCTCTATGTCTAGATGAATGCTCATTTGCTAACATATCTCACACATCAAATGTTTTTGGTTGAATAATATGAAAGAAATCATTACTAACAAGTCTACTAGCTATTTTAGCACCTTTAACAACAAATGTCTTTGGCAAAGTATACTAAAAGCCTAGGAGAGTTGTCTCAGGCATTTCATCAAACACCTTTTGGGTGGAAAATGTCTATTGATCAACTTTTGAGTGGCCAACTCAGAAGATGCATTATGAATACTCTACTAGCAAGGAACAAGAATGATCTACACTAAAACATCCTAGAACTAACCTAATCACCCTTGATCTCCCTAACCCATGAATTCAAAAGGTGATTACTCACTAATCTCCATGATTCCTCTTAAACACATATTGGATTTCAGATTAATCATGTAGAG
>NC_027750.1:17666425-17667594 GCF_000695525.1 Brassica oleracea var. oleracea | reverse complement strand
CATCAAGTTCAACCAAGAAACATAATAAGTTGGTTATGTGAAAAAAAATATATAGAGAAATGCACAGAAGGATATGCCTCGGAAAAAAAACAGGTAAAGTGCACAGATTAACCATTAGTTCGGTAGCGCTGCTCCACTATTGTTTTCTTATTCTCTTCAAAAACTTCATCAGCTGCTTTCTCAATATCTTCTGCAGAAACTTCAACCCCTGTTTGATGTTTGGAGTTTTCAAGGCTCCTAAGACAAATGTTTTAGTATAGTGATTGTCGAACCAGTTCTGAGGGATATCAAAGCACTGAGAATGCAAGTACTCACTTAATCTAAGTGCAACCAATGATTTAGATGGGTTTTAAACTACTACTAATACTAGAAAGCAATAAGAAAATGATACTTTCTTGACTAAGGGAAAAGAGAACTCATGGGCATAGGGATTAGACCTTGGGTGATCAAGTATCGAACTAAGGATGGCAAATGATCAATCAAACTATCAACCTTAAGCCTAGACACAATTCTAAGCAAGCTCTATGTCTAGGTGAATGCTCATTTGCTAACATATCTCAAACATCAAATGTCTTTGGTTGAATAATATGAAAGCAATCATTACTAACAAGTCTATTAGCTATCTTAGCATCTTTAACAACAAATGTCTTTGGCAAAGTATACTGAAAGCCTAGGAGAGTTGTCTCAGGCATTTAATCAAACACCTTTCGGGTGGAAAGTGTCTATTGATCAACTTTTGAGTGGTCAACTCAGAAGATGCATTATGAATACTCTACTAGCAAGGAACAAGAATGATCTACACTAAAACATCCTGGAACTAACCTAATCACCCTTGATCTCCCTAACCCATAAATTCAAAAAGGTGATTAATCACTAATCTCCATGATTCCTCTTAAACCCATATTGGATTTCAGATTAATCATGTAGAGAAATAGATAAGAAATCAACAAGAACACAAGAACATACCAATCAAAATCCAAGAGACAAACTTCTCAAGAGAGTTTTTGTGTATTTCTAATAGATCAAAAGATAATCTCCTCCTGGTGGCTTACAGAGTATTAAAACATAGGTTTAGAAAATAAAAACGTGCATAATGAAATGACCAAAAGGCCCTTGAGAAAACATGAATTCGGCCAAACAAATAGACGTGGAGCGACCTCGGCACGTCG
>NC_027750.1:17655810-17666362 GCF_000695525.1 Brassica oleracea var. oleracea | reverse complement strand
GCTGTGTCGCTCTGAACTGGTCGCTGTGGTGAGGTCGCTCTAGGAGCTGGAGCGACTTCGCCTTATCGCTCTGAACTGGTCGCTCTAGGAGCTGGAGCGACTTCGCCTTGTCGCTCTAGGAGGTCGCTCCGAAGCGTATAGGGCGAGCGAGTTCTTGGCGTCGCTCCGGTAGGTCGCTTTGGCTGGAGTGACTTGAGATAGTCGCTCTGGGCTGGTCGCTCCAGGCAGTGCTCGTCCAAAGATCACTCTAATCACCTCCTTTGAGCTCCAAATGCACCCAAGTGTCTCCAGGAACTCCATGTGGTACTCCAATACCTGATAGAGACATATGTATGCAAAATGCAACCTAGACATGACTAAATCCTAATCTATATGATGAAAATGCACATGAATAAATGGATAAACAATGTGAATATGCAAGATATCAATAAAGAAGAGAAACTCCGCCTACCGGCAAGGAACGCACGGCGGCGGAGGAGAACTTGGCTAGGTTTGAAAGTTCTATCTAGAGAGCATTTTTTTTTCTCGTCTTCAAAAATATAGAAGTTATTTAAAGAATTTTTTTTAACTGAATTATTTAGATAGTTAATAGGCCAATATTTAATAAAAAGCATTGTTGTTGAAAAACGTACATATATATGTTGTGGCTGTAAGATGATATTTTTAATTGTTTTATTTTTTAAAGAAAAAACATAAAAATGTTGGCTAATCATAATAGCTTATTTCTTAAACATGACATTGATAAGCATGTCATAACATTGATAAACTATTATGCATTACGAACACTACAAATAAAAGACGCATACAAACATTCGTTTTTGACTAAAGGCTTATATACAAACATTATTGGGAAGAAAATGTGTTGCAAAATTTAGTTTATAGAGTAAATGCATATGAACATATTAAAAGTAAGACTGAAATGAAAAATGTATCGAATACATTGGTTTGATTAATCGACATGTAACTATTTTTTTTTTTTAATAAAAAAATCGACATGTAATTTTTTTTTTTTATAAGCTTCGGGAGGAACGAATTTAGTGTTACAGAGTGAACTGGCTATCACACTGCTTAACCTGAGTTTGGAATACCTTCCAACTAATGTCAAATAGTGAACCGATCATCTGTTACAATCCACCATCTAAACCACTTGCGCCGAAGCCCAAGTCCAGACTGACCAATTGAGACATTAGATTTGTTTTTAAAGTGACTAAATTAGCTGCAAAACGTTTATGATAAAATCGTATACGTATAACACAAATAGTGATGATTTATTTATGTTCGAATGTATAGTAATGTTTTTTGTGGTTTTTTTTTTAACGCTGGATAATTATACTATTACAAATATGAGAAATATTACAGACGATTCTGCAGCCGATAGTTCTACCTGCCGTATGAGGATTCACGTCTGACTGCATCACCTGACTGCCCTATGGGCTCCACGCTTGACGGTACTCATTGCACCATGCTGCAAATCTCTTGTAAGTCTTTTTCTCCTTTAATTCGCATAATTCCATTTTCTCCGGGAATTAAAACTCAGACCTCCTTGTGTAGAAGCATTAATGAACATTTGGTCAAACCACTGGACCAAATGGGCTTCCATGTAGATCTTCATAAGGCATGTAGATCTTCATAAGTGATGTAGTATTGTCGGTTGTTGAATCGTGTATGTTTTTTGTGGTTATAACAAGAAAATATGGCTATAGCCGAAATTTCTATAAATGGTAGCTGTGGTAAATCCAATATTATCGAGAGTTGGATGTCGTGGAATTTAAAGATCTAGTGGCTCATAGATTTGCAATGACGGTGGAAAATTGAAAAGATAAACGGAGATTTGAGATTTTTGTCTAACCAACACTAGAATCTAAAAAGAAAGAGAAAAAAAAAGAACACCAGAACCTTATCATTTTGGTTTTATTTGTTGTCAAAGTTAAATGAAATAGATAGACGTGCTTACGTTCGTTTTATTCAATTTTGTTGCGAAATTTTTCGAATACAACCGTCTCTTTCTTTCACAAAAAAATGAACCACCAAAAACTGTAGTACCTTTGTTCGCTTCTTCTCCACCAAGCACAGAAGTTTAAGGATAACTGTAGGTCGGTGGCTACCTAAGGAAACTCGGATTCGATCCCCCCCCGGCTGTTTTATTGGAGACAACAAACACACTTTCAACTGGGGTTTTTAGCTTTGGATAAGAGACGGTTCTTATCTTTCTTATTTGTCTCTTAATTAAGAGATATATAAGAGTGTCTTTTAGCCAAAAATTGTAAAAAAAAAAAGTGTCAAATAATGAGTTAAGAATCTCGGACCGGAGTTAATCATGCCCTAACAATTCTATGTATTAAACGAACTACATTTTGAAAAGAAGGATAACTCCTAAAGTTACTGATAAACACAATAAGAAAAAGGAAAATAAAATAAAACATCCTATCTTAACTATTATAGCGGAGGATGTATCAACCAGAGCATCGAAACAATCAAACATACTGTGGATTAGATTCTTAGAATAAGACTGAGGATAGTTATTTATCTCCCCTCTCGTTAATTCCACTAAGAACGATTTCCCCTTCCGCGCTACAACACGTACTGTGAGGTTAACAGTATCAAGATCCTCGTCTGTGATCCCATCAGGAAGTATGACTGTATAATCCTCTTCAGGCGGAGTCATAAGTTGAGCCAAAGGGTCGGGTTGTGCACCTATAGCAGCATCGTCATTAGCTTCGACTCCATGTTGATTCTGAGCTTGATATTCATAAAGTTTGCGTTTGTAAAAGACATGATAAGGATCTGAGCTGCTTAAAAACTTGAATCTAGCATTCTTGACGTTGGAAGCTATAATCCTGTTCTCAATCTCTAACCCGTGTTTGCAAACAAACTTAGCCGTTTTCTCGATAATACACCTAACATATGGAGGTGGTATCTGCGTAGCTCCCAACATTTTCTGCAACCCGAAGGAAACAAACTATTAAAATCATATTCGTTGGTTGTATTCTACCCTAAAAACTATCTACTCCCACTTCGGTAATAAATTCTGAAAACGAAGAATCTTGCCACTGTAGAAGGCAAAAATCCTGAGACTATTCTTATGATAGTTTCTTTGTAGCCTTTGTAATCGGTTCGGAATCTTATTCTATTAATTGTTAAAAGCAAATAAAGGCATTAGTCCTGACATCAATATTCAAGAGGAAGAGATCGAAAGGAAGAAAATAAAGATGAATAAACAACGCAAGGACTACGTTAGGGTTTTGGCGAGAGAAAAGAAAGAATACCTCACCCGGCCAGGAAAAGCTACCAACTCAAGATTAAAATCTTATGAGATGATTTGATGGAAATCGATAGAACCGTCATTATATTATAAAGGAACGAATTAGACCTCCGGAGCCCTAGAGTTTTATGAACGAACCCTATATTTAACTCTGCAAATGGGCTTTTAAATTGAGCCTAAAAATTACGAATAACTAAAGTGGGCTTATTATCAATGAGCCTGCTGTTAGTCGGAGAGGATGATTTGGTTCACTCATCGTAGGTAATACTGCTGTAATAGCACGTTTACGGATTCCAAAGAATTTATGGTCGATATCATTAACGGATTTGAACATTGAATCTCAAAGATTTGTAGATCCTTTCAAATATCATGCAAGTAATTCCTTCTTATGTTGGTTTTTCGTTATTTCTTTCTTTCGGTTTTAAGTTTGGATTTGGCTTTTTCATGGATCAAGATTCTTCAAAATGGATATGCATGTATCTTGAATCCTACGCTTATTAAGTCCAAATCATGTTCATGCGTCAATTTCTTTATGTTTTGTTTTCTTAGGTCCTTTTGTTAGTAGTAGATTAAAGGAAAAACTCTTCGCTGAGAACTCTCCAAGCAAGTGATTTGAGGTACTTTAGTAACTCGACTGGAATGCTTGAAGCTACTACATAAAGTCATACTCTTTCATTTAGAGCCGAAACAGCTTCAGATGGTTCTTTTCCTGTCTAATTCAACTGTCGACTTTGTAAATGATTTAGTAGACCCGAGAACTTCTATTATTATGTTAGAAGGCTTGTCCCAGTAAGATTTGAGTCACGGGTGTCACGGTGTATGAGTAAAAGTGAGCCAACATCTATTATAGAGGTTGTTGAAACCTCAATCCAGGGGCGTCCCCGAGGAGAGCCATTTGAAACATGGGCTTGGGGCCCCAATTATTAAAAGGCCCCGTTTTTCAAAATTATTTATATGTTTTTTTTAATGATTAAAAAAATATTTATATGTATAAGTAATAAAAATCGAATAACAGACAAATAGTTAGTGGAACCTACATAAAATAAACCTTCTCTCTTCCCACATTTACGGTTCTTTTAGCTTTTTTTTTTGTTTGGTGATTAGTTTTTTTCTTCTATTTTGTTAAAAAAAAAATTCTTGCTCATCATCAATTTTAAATTTTCAGATATGTTAGAAGGGCACCCATTTTTTCATTTGTTTAGAACCCCACTTTTTTCAGGACCGCCCCTGCCTCAATCACAAGTAAGAAGTACTGTACACATAGCAACTTAACCAGTTCAGAGCCTCGATATGAGTTATTCATATGTCTGGGCCAAAAGATTCTGGCAATCCACTATATGTTCAACTTTTAAATGATGCAACGAAAAGAGAATACATTACAAAGAGTATTCAAGTCAAATCACAATTTCAAGCTTATATAATGCTCAAGGATAACTCCTAATCCTAATAGAATCTTATCTCTTTCTTTTATTCACTAGGAATTAAACATTTTATGTTTATATCTTAATTCCTAATGTGTTTCAGTTTTGGGCCAAACATATCCAACAAAATCCACCTTGAGTCAACAACTGAAAACATCTTCATAGTGATTGCACTTCCACTACAGAAAAAACACGTCTGAGGGACATTTAAGAGAGAAAAAATTTCATGCAAATTTGCAAAAAATTTCATGCAAATTTGCAAAAAATTTCATGCAAATTTGCGATAAATTTGCAACAGAATTACAAAAAAAATATATGATCCTTACAAATCTCTCGCAATTTGCAAGGAAACATTTCTCTCGCAAATTTGCAAGGGATTTATATACAATAACTTTTTATGTCTATCTTGTTTCCTCACAAGTACTCCCTCGCAAATTTGCAATGGTTTTGCAAAGAACATGCATGATATGTACACATTTCTCTTTCAAATTCAAAGAGAGAATTTCATGTTTACCATTTTCATGGTACCATTATTCATATTTACCACCACTAAATAGACATTTTAAAAAATACTTTATTCATTAAGTGGCAAAATATTCTTATATTTTTGTTCTCTCTATATATATTATAAATAATTATTTAAATAAATAAAAATAAAATAAAACAAAATAAAATAAAGATTTTTTTTTATGTTTCGAATTATACTTTTTCAAATTCGAATTTTTTATATATTTTTTTGAATTACTACAAGAAAATATGTATGTTGCAAGGAAAGAAACCCTTGCAATTCCCTTGCAAATCGCAATTTGCAAGAGAATTGCGAGGGAAACCTTTTCGTCGCAAATCAATTCTTGCAATTCTCTTGCAAACTTGCAAATAAACAGCGTTTTGTATTTGCGAGAAATGGTTTGCGACGAAAAAGAAATTTTGAAAAAAAATCATTTTTTAAAAAAAAATTCGAATTTGAAAAAGTATAATTCGAAAACATAAAAAACCCGCCTCCGATTCACATTCCCTACCTACCCGGAGAAAGTCCTACCAGGAGAAAGTTCTTCCCCAGCCATCGATAGAACACTTCAGAAACGGGAAGCACTAATTGACATGATGAAGTTCCATCTCCTGCGGGCTCAAAACCGTATGAAACAATACGCCCATTCTTGTCGTTCTGATCGTGAATTCACAGATGGCGACTACGTATATTTGAAGCTCCAGCCATATCGTCAACACTTTTTGAAAGGACGTCACATGCCTCATAAGCTCTCCCCTTTGTTACTACGGACCTTTTCACATCACAGATCGTGTTGGTTCGCGAGCTTATAATCTTGAGTTACCCCCGACGTCTGCAATCCATAATGTGTTTCACGTAAGTCAACTAAAGTTGTGTCCTAATCGGCCTAGTTCTACTTCTACACTTCTGTAGTACCTCAATGATGTCGAAATCGACAGAGAACCCGAGTTTTGGAGAAGAAAATGATCAATCGTTTCTTGTTTTTACGCGTGGTTCTATGTTCAGATTTTTCGAAAGGTATATAAGTGTCATGTATGGAATTAATGGTCACTTTTACTTTCCTGAAACCTCCCATAGACAAGTAAATCAAAGATGAGATGATACAAAAATGTTTCAACTACCATTAAATTTGTACCAAAAAGAAAGATACCATAACCATGAACAAATCACAAAACATATTTAGGCCTATGCTAAAAATGTTGATCATCCAAACAAAGTAAACATGAAATCATTAATTGCATCAAAACTATAAAGTTTTGAATATTACAAAATTTTATAAATATTCATCCTGCGGCGTAGCGCGTAATTATCTAGTTCATGACAAGGCGGAGATTTGAAGTATGTGTTTGTGTACTTTCTAAGTAATATAATCTCTTTCTCTTCTGTTTGTTTTTTTTTTTAATTGAGCAACTCGGTTAGACAGTCGATGATTTAAACCGGAATACCGTACACACATGATTGGTACGAATGAAACAATTTATTTTATTTTTTATTTTTAGTTATTCCACAGACTGTTATACGATTGACTAAGAGGTTGATTGTTGGCAGATTCTACGCTAGTTTTTGGTTTTTGATTTTTTAAAAACCATTTTTTTACCAATCAAGATTTTTTTAAAAAATAGATTCCCTAAGAAATAGGGAAACCAAATTTTGTATTAACTGCCTATTTTCAAGCAAAAACCAAAAACCATATTTTGTTGGTTTTCTAAACTATGTACGCCAGTACGTGGGTTTTGTATACTTTTTTATTTCTTATTAAAATATTTCTATATTTATGTATTAATACAAGAAAATAATAATAAGAAAGGATTGAAATGATAAAAAGTAATTATTCCAAATCACTAAAGTTAAATAAAATATTTTACATTTAGAGTCTAATATTAAATTTTTAAATAATTGTATACAAAGGAATAAATTAACATAATTATTTATTTTTAATTTCAAAATAAACCAATGTAAATATTTTTACTGATAATATGTAGATATTTATTTTTCATTTATTAAACTAAAAGATTCCCTATATTTATCAAACAACACTTTAAAATCAAACTATTGATATTTATTTATATATTTGATTTTACTAAATTTATATACTTCTACCAAATTCTTTAAAATGTAATTAATTTTTATGTAGTTTGTTTACAAAAATAATTATTAATTGTGTATTGTCATATAATATATACGAATGTAGGTTCATTTATTTATACCCGGTCAAGACAAGCAATAAAATTATTTTATTATTTTAAACATTTTCTAAGATAAATAAATTTATCTTAATGTGGTAAAGTATGTAATATTTATTATTTTTATAGTAAGTAGAATTTTATTATTATTATTTAATAAATTTCAGCTTCAAACAAAAATAATAAATCACTATACTTTAAACAAAAAAATTAAACAAATATTTATTATTTTTACTTTTAGAAAAATAAAAAATTTACAGAAAAAAAAAGATAAAATCTATGAATAAAAATTATTTTAGCATTTATTAACATTTTTTGTTTTAAAATAATTTTATTAAACAAATTTATGTGTGCTTTGATAACAGTATTTTATATTTTACTATTTTCAGAATAAATATTTTACTATGAATAATATTTTCATTCTATTTGTTTTAAAAGCAAAATCAAAAACTAAAAACCAAAATTTAAAACAACTATTCATGTTTTTCAAAAAACCAAAATCTACTGTAAAATCAAAAACCAAAAACAAAAATCTAAAAACCAAAAACTAGAAACTAAAATCTAAAAACTAGGAAAACAATCATCACCTAAATTCAGCCAATTCAATCAATTTGTAGTTACTATTTCGGCTTACAAACCAGCGTGTGTTCTCATGGTCCCTATATGCTATAGGGAAAGAGCTTCAGTGGCTCCAACGGCAATAACAATAAGCTTATTCATCATCAGTGTCATCTTCATGATAGTATTTGAAGCCACGTCTCTATTTTTCCCGACCAAGTTCTTCACCATCGTGGTTTGGTCCGTACAAACCATGACATCATAGTTTGAAGTTTCCGGTGATTCTTTGAGCTCCCCGGCAGCACTCCTGAGAGAAAGTATAATCCTAAGGTAGGCATCTTGACAATCCATGAATTGGTCCTTCGGTTTTGGATTCTCTTTTGCAGTTTTTTCGGTGAATTTTCTACACTTCTCGGCATAGGACTTGGCAATGTGGATAGCGGCCCTCACCGCTTGGAACTACACATTGAAATAATGATAGTAATAATTAATACTTTTCTTCAAAAAAAGATAGTAAGAATTAATATATCCATGACTGAGAATGAGACATGAACAAAATACCATTTACAACTTCAATACACCTTTATTTACAGAGCATATATCTAAATTTAAACACAATTTCAAAACTCCAATCCATAATTAAGAAAATATGGTCAACTAAAACCGTCTACGAGTAACAAATAATCTACCTAACGGTTCAGAAAATTAAAATAGAATAGTACCGTGGTGGTGGCGGAAGCCGCCGGAGGATAAGCACTCAAAGTTTTGAGGCAGAAGCGTTTGCCGGTGACATGTTGGCATATGGCGTCGATAGACTTTGTTGAAGCAGAGACTAAGAGAAACTGTACCAAAATTGCCACAAAAAAAGCAGCAAGACAGGAAAAGGAAGAAGCCATCATCCACTACTCGTCCGAGTTCAGATTTTGGTATTGTGTGTTTGTCAATTGTGGTTGTCGTTTATATAATAACTAGAATGCATATTAGGAGCGCCGGCTGAGCAGGTGATAAGCGGTGCGACCGTCCCGGATCCAAGCATGTGTCCCCGTATATTAATAGCTAAAATGCCCAATTTTTTTTATAAATTTATATAAAATTCTATAAATATAATTCATAAATTTGAAAAGGATCCAAAATTATTTTCACAAAATATATAAAACATTATTGATTAAATTTTAAAAATATTTTAAACACTATCTGAATATAAATTTTAGAAGGTAAAAAAAAATTGTTTTTGTCCTAAGACCTATAACAGTGTTAAACCGGCCCTGCATATTAGATACACCTCCTTACCCATATATTCAAGTTTGGTATATCCATTAGAATTGAAAGAAAAAACTTTCTCTTTGCAGTATAGATTTTAATTCTCTGAATGTAAACTAAATGCAGATGGCCGTGGACTGTTCACAACTTTTTGGGGAGATAATTTGGTGATTAACCATACAATAACCTAATATTTGGCCAATGGCACTAAAAATCTCTCACGGGATTGTGGCATTAAAAATTTAGGGGGTGTTATTCAATCAAAACTTAAAATCAATTGTCAATGTTCTGTAACCAATTAAATTAAAAAAAAAACTAAAAAAATCATTTTAGTTGGTGAATTCTAAAATCTTTACAGTATGCCTTGGATTTTGATCTCAGACATTTGTTTGAGACTCCAGATCAAATGATTTGAAATTTGTTTCAATACAAAGAATTTTACAATGCATTGAAATTGAATAACAGTAGATTTTGAAAACTCGATTGAATTTTTTTTAGAAGTATTATGTGTCGTACTTACTTTTGGTCATTATTGTAGCGAAATTTTTTATTGGTCAATATTATAAGATTTTGAAATACTATATGCTGAAAATAATTTAACCAATGGAAAAAGTGGTCTACATGTAAGAAAGAATCTCTTAATGCCTATTGGACAAAAATAATCTTTTGCATACAAGATAATAGAAATCTTCTATTATATAAGCTACTAGATTTTGAGTTGCGCTTTCAAAACGCGAAAAAATTGGTTTATATTTTTATGTAATAATCGTATATGTTTATTAAAAGTGAGAGATCAGATTCATACTTAAACATTTGTGTGTTTAATGATTATAATTGAGAGTTTATATATTCCAAGTATCTTATTACAGATTAATAATTTTTTATTTGGTATTAATGTTTCAAAGCCAAATTATGATCCGCAATTTAGATTTAAACATTTGAGCTTTGATGTCAACAATTGAAAGTTTAGATAGTAAAACATATTTTAATACAAATTGATAAATTTTATAATGCAGTTTGTTTTGTAACTTTGAAATAAGTATAACTAGACCTTGACCCGCGCGCCCGCGCGGGTGTTCGTTTTCGGTTTGAATTGTTATTGTATTTATTATAGATTATGTAATTGTGATATTAAATATCTTATATTATATGGTGATATAAAAAAAAGTAAATGATGAATTACATTAGTTATTTATATCTAAATGATTGAAACAGATTTTTGTTAATCATATAGTTTGTCTGTGGTAGTTTGTTAATTTTATAGTCAATAAAAAAATATTTGATAAATTTTTATACTCATTCACTTGCATGAGGTAAAATATTATGTTTTAATATTTATAAATGCATAAGTACATATTTG
>NC_027750.1:17653483-17655374 GCF_000695525.1 Brassica oleracea var. oleracea | reverse complement strand
GTGATAAGAGTTGAGTTTTAATTGTGATCGAGATCGAGAGAAGAGCAGATCCGTAAACACCAAAGGGGAAGCCGACATGAAAGAAAAAAAGATAAGTTCTTTATTATTCATACTCAAAATACCTGTGAGTTGTAAAGTACTTAGAGATTGTTTAGATTGCTTGAATGTTTTATAGAAACTTGTAAAGATAATAAGATGATTGATATTAGTAAAATAAACGTCTTCATTGAGATTTTTTTATTTACTTTAACATAATTTATCGTATGCAGGTAATAGAATTCAGTTTTTTGATTCTCAAAGTGCACAATGAAGCTGACAACAGAGCGGGTCAAAAACCAAAAGGTTAGTAAATTGTTGCTGAAGTTAACCTATTAGACACATTGAGTTTCAGAATGATCATAAGATTAAATTAATGTAGGAAATATAGTATTGTTCTTGTGATTTGTCAACAGTTATAGTTATTTGTTTTCTTTTAACTTGATCTCACCGCTTGATAAATTGCATGTTGTTTGGATGATTGTGTTATGACCAACTTACTTAATAAGAATAACAACGTTTAAAATAATAGTACAAATAAAACTCATTCTTTGAGCTAAAAAAAACCAGAAAATAAGAAGAAAAAGGGCTTAGTTTTGACAATGAATAGCAAATACGGAAACTACGTCTGTCTTGTTTGTAGACATCTTAAACCTGCATTGGCAAAAATAAGTAAAAAAATAACTTATCTGTGTATGTTTAGCTCAAAATAGAAAGATTATAAGTAAATAAAAAATATTTACCTTGTCAAACTATTCTTCCAGATTAGCAAAAACCTCTTTGAATACAACATTTGTAGTTTTCTTTTGAGGTTTACCATCTTTGTCAACAACTAGAATCTTCAAACCTTTTTTAGAAGTCACCCTGGACACAGCCACGTAGAGTTGTCCGTATGAAAAAACAGGTCTTGGTATAAAGATACCAACTTCGGATAGGGATTGCCCTTGGCTTTTGTTTATTGTAATAGCAAACGCCACTGCCAATGGCAATTGCCTCCTGCGCATCTTAAAAGGCAGTCGAGTATCTGATGGTGTTATCAACAATCTAGGAATATCTACTAATTTTCCAACCTTTTCTCCAGTTATTATCCTAGCTTGAACCATAAAGTCCATTAGTTGAGTGATCTGTAGTCTCGTGCCATTCATTAACCCAGCAGAAGGCTCAATATTTCGCAGAACCATGACAGGACAACCAATCTTCAGTCTAAGACTATGGTTAGGCAAACCAGACACCTTAATAGTGTTAAGAAAATCAGGTCCTAGTGCTTCATTGTTGACTGAACCCTTATCTCTTGGGTCTATACTATCGGCACTTAAGTAAATCTTTTCATCACCTGAAAGCAAAACTCAATCATTAGTACATATATTGTATACATCTAAGTAAGAGCGAATAAGAATGTAGAATAAATAAATTTACCATCCAGCATATCTAGCATGTAGTCATTAATCATATTGACATCTTCATTAGTCGGACATAGGATAGCTCTCTCTTGAAAAAACTTGGCCTCTTTCTTTTCATGTAGAGAAGCAGTATCACCATAAATGGCTGTGCTGATTGCTTCTATAGGATTTTTGGAGTCTGTTATAAGAAACTCTGATGGAATATCGATCTCGGCTTCACCATCATTAGGCTCTGCAAGTTTACCTTCTATTCAAATATTTCCTTCTGTTATGCTCTATATCTTCAGAAAAATACTGCCACGTGTTTTCCCATACGACCTCTGGAAGAGACAGAGTGTTACTCATAAGCATAATAACAAACACTTGTCGTAGATCACTTGCAGAGCATTCATAGCTTCTCCTTACAAGATCATCAATGTACTCCTGATCATCATCTAATAATCCACGAGCAAAAC
>NC_027750.1:17649516-17653403 GCF_000695525.1 Brassica oleracea var. oleracea | reverse complement strand
GGTCTTAATGTCACCATAACTGGTAGGCCCTCTGACAATGTTCAACAATATGCGCAAGAAATAAGCTGCTTCCTATATCCGAGGAGCATAATTTATTCTTCCTAAACAGAAACCCCTTTTCCGCTTCTTCCACTTCTTAGACCTTTTGTCAAAGATATAGTAGATAGGAATCTGGGCATAAGTTAGTGTTCTTGCAAACTCATCGATTTTATTCAACTCGAACCATGCCAAGAACATTGTCTTTTCAATGAGCTTACGACTGATCACTACTTTCAGCTTGTCCTTTCCTTTAAAAGTGACCACTTGTTTTCCTGGTAGATGAAAACTAAGCTTCTCAACAGCAGTTGATCGATAATGAATAGGAAATTTGAAGATTCGCCAAGCTGATTCACAAGAAGACACATATTTGCATAAGAGAAATAGACAATTTGAAACGTAAATATGTATCACATCTAAAAATCAGGTACGATGTTTTGTATTAGTTCCATACCTGCAATCGAAAAAGTCCTTAAGTTCGTTTCTTTTCTTTTCCATCTTTTCTACAGTAATGTCTTCATTGCCCAACTCGTTAGCAACAATATGATCTGGCGGTTCCACAGCAATAGTCACACGATCTTGTCCTTTATTAATGTACTTGAATAAGTACTTGATAGATCCAGCTTGGTTGCACCACTCCACATTAATATGAGGTCGGAAACGTTGAGATAGTCTCTTGTTATATGGAATAACAAACCGATTGTCACATTTGTATCCATTCTTCAGGACAAAGTTCTCTGACTGTTCGCACCTTCTATAAACCGGAAATCCTTCTTTATTAATAGTGGTCTTCTTAGCAAATGGTTTAGGATACGACTTAGAGCACAAACCATTCTCCATACATGGAGAATTCATATTAGCTGCTCCACAAGGACCATGAATCATCATATCTTTAATAACTTCATAAAGTTCAGGTTCTTCGAGTTTATTAGGAATCTCCGCAGAAATGATATTGTCAATGTGATCGGTTGTAGGAAACTTGTGCGAAGGATCCATAAATAAGAGAATGTGTGCGTGTGGTAAGCCACGTTTCTGGAACTCGACCGTGTACATCGCTGTTAGGGAAAAAAATTATTAGGCTCAACCAAACGAAATAAAGATGTGGGAAGCTAAAATATAACTTTATTCCTAACTTACATGCAATAGTCTTTCCAAGAAGATTTTTTTTGGTTAAGGCATCCATCAATGAATCAAGTTTCATCTTGAAGATCCTACAAACAATGTCTGATCTATCTTCTGCCTTTAGCTTTCGAGACTTAACATATCTTGTGATCTCCGGCCATTTCGGATTACAAGTGAAAGTGATGAAAAGATCTGGAAATCCAAAATGCTTACATACGGTCATAGCATCCAAGTAAAGATTCTTCATATATCTAGGACTTCCAGTGAAAGAAGCTGGTAAGACGAACTCCGATCCTTGATCACTCATATCAACCTTTCCTGCATTCTCAGACTCTTTGATAGAGTCATAAGTATCTGATCGCAAAGTAGGTTGATTAAATCTCAGATAGCGTAGGCGATTAGACTCTATAGTAGTATAGGCATCCACCAAGAACTGCTGAAATAGTCTTCTCGAATGCAACAGAGAATGAGGCTCATTCTTACGTTCATGAAGGCGAAAAGCAAAGAACTGTTGCATACTGATATTAGGCTTCTTTTGCTTCTTTGTAACTTTTGTTACACATTTCTTAATACCAAGTCTGAATCCATCTTCTCCATAAGTAAATAACAGAGGATATTGAAGGGCAAGATAAGAAGCATGTTCTCGTTTATTCGCAGTAGGTTTCCTGATTTCTGTTGTAGAACAATATCCCTTTTATGCATATCTAGATTGAAATCTCCTGGAATGAGCACAACAACTTCTGAGGCTGTCGGAGTATTATATGTTCTCCCATCCTTAGATCGATCACTTACAATCCTCATATGAAAAGAATCCTCTGGTGCAATATGAAACCGATCTCTCGCAGTTCTGAACTTTTTGACATATGGATTCACTTCATCCAACATCTTCATCAATTTCTCAATAATGTCTTTCCTCAGATTATCCTTCTTATTGGAATTGAACCCCTTTTTACCAGAGCTTCAATAGAATTTAGAAATTATCATTTACATAGGAAACGGACAGACAAAACGCTTGAGCTGTAAGGCTTAAAAATATTTGTATAAAAGTACCTCAGACAATTTGCTCTATTTTCAATTTCATTTTCTGTGTCAGCTATGTAAAGCTGTCCGAACTTTGCTTGGCTGTCATTATTAGGAGTTAAACTGCCCATTAGATGATAATTTTCTCCTTGTAGAACCAACATGGGTGGTCCTTTTCTCTTTTGAACAGATCTCTCTACTTTCCCACCAAGTGAAGTAAATGAAAAAATCATGTTATAAGGTCTCATATTCTTCTGGAAATGCTTGCTTTCTGAATCATCACCTTCCATCAACTTTTTTAGAACACTTGGTGGTTCTTTCAATAAAGGCAATTGCACTTGGCCTTGCATACAGCATAGTGAAAATGTAGGAATCTTAGCATTCCGGCGCTTGTTCAAACGTTCTCCATACCACATCATTCCACCACAATGTGTACATGTGTATTTTGGATCACCTTCATCAGTATATTCTGAATTTACAAAAAAAAACTGAGAAATTAGGCACACACTTGAAAAAAATGATACAATCATGATCAATAGTTTTTTTATTTTAAAAAGACAATACCATCTTTGTTTTGTCCTTTTGTAGCAGCTGTAGACTTTTCTGTATTAAGTAAATCATGTTCAGAAGATGGAAGATCAACATCTTCATATTCATACTCTGAATCAGTAGTATCTAGAGAGCTACAGTCGAATTCTAGTTCACAAGTATCATCTATATTTTCTGTAAGAAAACAAACGAAACAAAGCTTAGATCAAAATATTATCATAGAAAATCAGATGAAAAATAGGAATATATAAATTATGACAACAGACCTCCAAATTCAGTATCTGGAAAAACCGTAGATGTTGGTGATTCTTGATTTTCAGTAGCCAAAGAAAAGTCAATATTGGTAATGTCTTTCAAAACTGCTGATGTCCTCTTTCTTTGTGTCTTAACAGGCAACTTCCGAAATGAGTTCTCCTTTCTCTTTTCCTGGATAGATGCTAAAGGCACGAATAACATGGAAATCAGGGTTAGTGCCAAGGTGGAAATGAAATAACAGAGGTAATAGTTCAAACTTACATGATGGAGATCTGAAACAATTTTGCTGCTTTGATGTACTTGAAAGTTGTTTTGAACCAAAATCTCGGGCTGGATCAATATATAAACAAAACAATTTGATGTTAGGAATAGAATACAAATCAATTAGATTTAAAGTGTATAAGCATTCACCAAGCCAGAAACATTACATGTGTTATTTTTTTTTATATGATCGAATGATAGACCAATTGATTTAGGCATCTGTGGTTGCAGAACTTGAGCTAAACCAAAGACAATAACATGTTTTTGTTTCAATGTCTCAAATCAAGGCAACGTCATTAACCATACAATGCAACAGGTAACTGATTATCACTTACATGTTAAATACGTCAAACAGCTGCTCTGTTTTGGGGAATGTGACGTTTGGTTACGGAAAGTATCAAGTCCTAAAAGGAGTTTAACACCAAGAAGTTGCATGTTAGAACCTGTAGCAAAATTTAATCTATACAAAATGTCAAATCGTCTTAGATGCTACACTCACCAAGTTGCAATCTCCGTATATTTCTTGGTGTCTGGGGTGATAGCATGTTGATTTGCTGATATATGGAATTTGTATTACATGGAACAATCCGATTTTCAAGACCCTCAAACAGTCTGTAATATACTGATCGCAATGGAATGTCTGC
>NC_027750.1:17647806-17649229 GCF_000695525.1 Brassica oleracea var. oleracea | reverse complement strand
TATATAGTTAGAAAGTGCTAGGACTGACAGGGGAACTGTTTTGTTTTATTGATAGTGAAACTTGGTTAGTTATACGAAGGTTTTGTGTTTTTTTTACTTAACATATGAAATTGAAAAACATTAAAAATCATCTATTATTTGAGAAAATAACAATACTCTTATTAAAATTGCTGAAATAACAAATAAATAGTAAAACGAATTATTGTTTCTGAATAGAAGAATGCAAAAAATAAAGATTAAAACATAGAAAAAACCAACATAAAAGAAACACAATTCGCAGTGTTACTCTTCCTTCTCCTTTTCCACTTTGATTGAGGCTCGGCACAACTTTTTAGAAGTTGATGTTTTGTCTGGGAGATCAGCATCTTCCTCTTTGCGTTTTGTGAAAGGTGTTTTGCATTCTTCTGATTCATTATGGCTTGCAACTTCCAGCATGAGCACCTAATATACAAAATTAAATCCTCATCAAAATTATAATATAAGATAAATACAAATATTACGATGTATGTATAATATAGAAAAAAAACTCACATCACACGAAGACATGGTAGAAGATGATGTGCCAATCATTGAGTTAGGCTCGGATTGGGATTCCACTTGAAGAATTTTATCTCCAGACCAGACCTCAAGAACTTTAAATGTTTCTGCCCCGTTGGTCACATTGTCAGAGCTTACAGAAATGCCAAAACAAAAAGATTTTTCAACTAAATCTCTGATAGGTTCTGGTAGGAGGTCTGGATCTTCAATCTGTGTAGAGGTTACAAAATTAAAATTTGGCGCATATTGTAATCATTTTATGTAAGAGCAAAAACCAAACTTTACCTCATCATAGGAGCCATCCCACAGATCAACAGCTTCATGTCCAACAATGGTCATACCAACAGTGTTAAGCAGCATCAACTTACATGTTTCTGTGTCATCCCTCACAATCAAATGAAGCTTGAATCTATTAGAGTAAACGGATATAAGTTAGAGTGGTCTGAAATATAAAGAAATATGAAATAAACTACTAAGATCAGAAAAAAATGTTCTTACACAGGTACCACTTCAGTGATGTTAGCTTGGCATTTCCCACAATGCCAGAGTTGTTTGTTATCATTGTTTGACCTTGAAGGAACAATCTTACCAATTTTAATAGCACGATGTTTGCAACCTTTATGCCCAAAATAGAACCACGACCAATCAGTGTCAATAGCTTCAATTGAACAAATGATTTTACAGTTCTCCACCTACAATTATATATGCACCTTTAGATTAAATCTGTTATGACCATGTTATGTTTAGAAAAGTCTAAAGAGACTAAATAACTTTCTAAATAAAAACTCATAATTATGAATATAACCTGATTTGCAACAAAGAGTTCAGAGATCGTCTTGATCTCAAGACCATTCCAGTCCTCTTCTTGTAAAACAACCTCCTTCTT
>NC_027750.1:17639111-17646007 GCF_000695525.1 Brassica oleracea var. oleracea | reverse complement strand
GCCAGTGGCAAGGATTCGTAATTACTAAGAAAAATTAAGGGTTATTTTACATTTGTACTCCACTTTTAATAGGATAGATGATCGCACCGTGAATTAGGTTCTTTAACGTGCAACTCATGGTATATATAGATATATAGGTGAGATACAGATGAGAATTAAATCATAATTATTAATTAGAAATCTTGATGAGCAAGTCGGGTAAATAAGGAATATACTTAATGTTAAGAATATTTTTCAAAGATTTGACATGTTTTATTTTTTGATTACGTAGTTAGTTAGATTTGATTAAATAGGAATATACTTATTGTAATCAATTCAACTTATAATTTAGTGATTATCAAGTAAGTAAGTAATTAAGATTGTCCAAGATTTTTGGAATGTTTGATTTCTTAACAAATTTGAATTGATATTATCCGATTTATCAATTTAATGATAGGTGGGGATATTTATTCTAAATGTGAAACTTTAAATGTAGGGGCTTATTATGTTAAGTAATTAAGATTGTCAAAGATTTAAGGAACGATTATTCAATTTCTTAATAGATTTGATATAGTCCGATTAATTGTTTTAATAATTGGTGGTGATATAAATTGGAAAAAAAATAAAAATCACTATTTAAATGAAATGGTTTGTAATTTTTTGTCTTATATAAATATGGAGTAATATGATTATTTATAATTTAATAAACAGGCAAAACGAAAATGTTTAAAATCGGAACTCAAATTTGCAATTTTTAAACAAACCAAACCTAAATACCTCATGATATTCACTGTAATACAGAAAGTATGATTTAGAAATATTATTATATTTACTATACTATAGTAATATATTAGTTTTGGTTTTTAGGTTATTAATCAAACTCCGAGAAACCATTTCGTTTAAAGGCATTTTCGTTTTGATTACAAATGGCAGCCCAAAAAATTGTAGACCAAAAATGTAATGGGCTTTTATAGTGAGATTCACATGAAATATTTAGATTGATTAGCCAAATTGTTTTTAATAAAGCCAGTGGCAAGGATTCGTAATTACTAAGAAAAATTAAGGGTTATTTTACATTTGTACTCCACTTTTAATAGGATAGATTTGTAACCCGCAACTTTTACGCCACCAACATTATTTTTATGTTATAATAGTATAGGTTATTAAATATATCCACATGTTATAAACCACTAATCTTTTACAGTAGGAGCAAAAAAATTTTGAATTTTATTTTGTTTAGATATTTTTGTTTATATATGGTATAAATCATTGTTGTAAATTAGATAATATTTTTAGATTTACTATTTTCGTTATAAATAGTTTCCTTAGCTATGGACCAGATAGTCTTATAATAGGGGTGATTGGTTGAGTTGTAACTGTAGAAATTTACTTTAGAATTTAGTCTGTAGAATTTTTTGATTTAGCTTTAAGAGATGTAGCTTTAAAATTTCCTACAGCCAAAAAGATGAGGCTTTAGAAAATAAGACTTTTACAGCTATATTTTTTGTTTTTTTGCTGTAACTTTAATTTTTTTGTTGTAGCTTTAAAAACTAATATAAAGCATGATTGATAGTTTTAAGGCCGTAGATAAAAATTAAAGATAAAGTCACTTGATACATCGCAACCAATCACCCCCAATGACTTAATTGGATACCAATTAATTGAGATAAGCATTAATTTAGATACAATTATACTCTCTCTGTTTTTAAAAGATACATATTCTAGACTTTTCACATATATTAAAAAAACTCATTAAATATGCATTGTTTTTTGTGAATAACAATTTTTCATAATTTTTAGCCACTAGAAATTCAATAAACACCATTAATTTTTTTTGAAACTTACAATTTTTCATAAAATTATACATTGAAAAAGTAAAAAATGTATCTTTTTGAAACAAATTTTTTTTCCAGAACATACATCTTTTAGGAACGGAGGGAGTAGAATTTATTTAAGTTAAAAAATATGTTTAAATAGTTTTTAAATATTTATAAAGCAAGAATATCTCGACTGTGACCAAATTTTTGTTGGTTTTCGAAAAATCCATACAAAAATGGGTTAAAAAGAGAAGATATTTTTTACTTCTCCGGTTAAACTATACTATTAACATGATTTTTGAACATATATCCTATTGAAAATTTTAGCATATATTATATAAATGTTATGGGAGCCTTTATATTTTATATGAGAACTATATTATACCTATTACATAATTGTATAACTATAACAATATTAAAGAATGCCAATAGTACAACAGTTATAATGTAAAAACTCTTAACATATTAACCATATGTGGTCGAGTGGTAAAGCGGGTTTAGAAAGATCCTAAACACTTCGGTCTTGAAACCTACCAAACTCAAACTTATCTGTTTGTGTGGCCAGTCGACATGAATATTGTGAACAACGGCTATTTTTGTCACCGGTGAACAGACCTCCTAAAGATTTTGACGGTTAGGCCTTTCCCTGTTGAATACCCCGAGTTATAAACAAAACTCTTCTCAACAGAAAGCCATAAATTTTTGTTCTTGGAAACAGCATATAAATTGAAACTTTTTTCTATTTTAAACAAAAGAAAATAGATATAAAAGCTCGACGTTTCGGAAGCTCGACGTTATTGGAAGAACGTCGTATTAAAAAAACCACTGTTGGAAACATAATAAGTCGAAAGCATGACGGGAAATAAGCATGACGGAAAATAAGCAGGATGGGAAGTAAACACGACGAAAAAATCAAAGTTGGGCAAAAACCCTTATTTTGATATTATGGAATATTTTTCAGTGAAACCAAAGGATCAGAAATAATTAATTTCAAAGTTAGAATTGAGTCTGGAATTTATTAAAAATATTCAGTGCATCAGAACATGAGCGGAAAAATATTCGGGAATGATCGCGGACCGAAAATATCTGGAATGGTCGAAATCAGACGAAAGGACCGAGAAGCACGAGATGGCTCGATGCATGGGATCAAAACATGGTGTCAACTTTCTAGCAACCTATCTGTCTACACAAGCACAACCAGAAACAGTACATGCGGCTTGACATGTCGGTGCACGAGGTGTCGCCACACATGTGGGAGCGGTGTGTCATCTACCGTGATCAGCGTTCCAAAGATGATAGATGATTAAAAATGATAAAACAAAGCAACTAAAGATAAACCTAATTGGATCATCTACCGTGATCAGCATTCCACTGACAGCATATATGAAAAAGTATTTACCTTCCCAATCCGGAATCTTCATGGGAGGCATACTAACAATCTGAGGATTTCTAGCGAGGTAATATATGCCTTCTTAGATCCGAAATCCATCACGAACCAAACCAAGATTCATCTATCTATTTAGAAATAGATTAAGGTAACACATGTTCGTACTAGGCTAGTGGCAGAAGAGGTAAGTGATATGTGGTTAATGTATATTATTGAAGAGGGAATTTTTTTGACTCGTCGGCTGCTGGCATCGATGTAGTCTCTGTTGATCAAGGCCGATGGTGGGGCTAAGTGAAATTGTGACAAGGTTACCATAGTTTAGACGATGAAAAAAATCAGAGGAAGAAGCCATTTCGTCGCCAGAAAAAAAAATTATTCCTTTCGACAATTTTGTTGGGAATCAGATTTTGATTTTAGCTTTTGCAACTGTGGCTTATAAATACAACAATGGCAGTATAACTTGAGAACGTTGATCTGGTTTCAAATTTTGTCTGTTTATTAATTTAGCTTGTGTTTTTTCCAATTTGGAACAAGTTTCGACAAAATACAAATACTCAAATGGTTTGTCCCAAAAAACATCTATAAAAAAGATAAGCCGAGAGAGTAACCTATTTTACTTAGTATTGAGCTCTACCCAAGCTTACTATATAAACTTACTCAACTGAGACCGGCAAGCCCTTGAAAACAATAACTCGCCGATAAACGGAGTACAGACCAAACGGAATCATTCACAGTTGCCCAAACCACCATCAAGTTCACAACTCTCAAACCAAACCACGAGGGCCTAAACCCGTAATATAATGAAAAACTAAAACAATAAAGTTCAGTAAGAAAGAGAAAACCTCTTTTACTCCCATTGTTCACCCATCACCGTCCTTCTTCTGCAGCTGCATAGCTTCTACTCTCCCTGATGACTGAAGAACCACTAACCACATCCTCTTGTGCGCTACTTCTTCCTCCCCAGTTTCCGTGCCTCACTTCAGATCGAATAGTTGGTGCTCTCTCACAAGACCCAACTCTCATTTGGTCAACCTCGACCATGTGATGCGCTGGATCGCTGCTTTCTTCTGCATTAGAACGCTGCTGTAGTTTCATAACATCTTCGTCGATGTCAAGATCGTCTTCCACTTTCTGACGCTGTTCCTCCAAGTCCGAACATTCTTCCTCTTCTTCTCCTGGTCTTTCCCATGTGGTAGCCATTGTGATATTCCTCGGAGGTTCTTCTCTCATGAACGCTCTGAAGTCGTTCCTTGAGGGCTTAACTTTCGAGCAAAATGTCTCAAGGAAATTGTTAGAACACCCGCGGTCATAAACGTTGATTCTATTATCTGATCTGTAACGGAAATTCTCATAGGTTGTCTGAACAGAATCACAATGTTCGCTATCAGATGAGACATTTATAAAACCCCCTATTAAAGCAAAAAAAAAAAAACTAACCTGGTTTGTGCTAATGAGGTATAAGTGGAAACCAGTAAGCCCTCCAACAAACCACAGGGATATAAAGGAATATATCATCAGCATAACAGACCAAGGGGATTCTCGCATTGCTCTCCACACAGTACTTTGATTGTTATTCATTAGAAACTTTATGTATAAAGCCGACATGGAGAACACGTAAATGCAGAGAAGAGTTGCAGAGGAAACAAACATAAAGAAAAACCTATAGTTTCTCTGCAATTACAACACACAAAAACAAAATGTCAAGATGGGTCAACAGTTTGGTCAACACGCATAGAAAATTATGAACTTTATATCTCCCAAGTTTAATGTGCTTTTAAATCAGCTTACCACTCCAATGCATTGGCCTACCCAAGGGCAATGGTGATCAAAACGCTCAACACAGTTGTTGCAAATGGAGCAATGGGAACAACGAGGAGGCCGATAAAGCATGCATGTATCGCAATATTTAACTCTAACAGGAACGCCATAAACCATGACTTCTTTCGTCCTCGGAATTTGAACAGTGGGTGCTTGTCTTCCATCAGCTGACACAGTAGCCTCATAGCATAGTTCTTCCTCTGGCGGATGCAAGTTTCTTGGAACGATTCCAGGATCTCGCGCAGAAGTGAGGAAGAGGAGGATCAATACCTATCAAAACAAGTGATGTGCGAAGGACGAACATTAAACCTACCCACTAGAAAGCCACACAAAGAAGGAAGTGAGAACTTTCAACGTTTAGCTTGTTAAACATAATACCTCTAACTTCACCTCTAAGTTAGAAGAAAGAAGACAACAAATCACAAGATACATGTTGTTGTGGTGTGACTAATTTCATTCTTTTTTGTTTTGGTTAGATTCTTAAGTTAATGTGGTATGAATTTAAGTAAACCAGCAATTATATAAGCAACACTCAAAAGAGATGATTAATATCCCAAGTTAACAGGAAACACATGTGTAAACAAGACAACATATATGGAATATAAAATGGGCGACTTACAAAAAGAGTAAACAGAATGGCTACTACTAGGATGGCATCTCCTGCAGTGTTTGAGAAGAACTCGTGGCGGAGATGTGTTGCAACGAAAACAGAGAACAAAGTAACTGGAGTTATGATGAGCAATAAGGTAAATGGAAGAGACCAAGCATCTGGCCCAAATATCAATCTCCCACCAAATAAAAACTTCTGCAAAAGAGGCATTGAAAGAGGAGCTGATGATGATACAATATGATTTTATTTAAAATTCATGTCCATGCTTTGGATAGTGAAATAGAAAGCAAATGATAACAAGAAGTTAAAAGTATATTTATAAAACTGAAAGTTATTAGGGAATTAAAGGCAATAAAAGGTGGCAAACCCTAAATTCATATTTCTGGAGAAAGGCAGATAATTCGAATAATGCAGATTCCAGAAAAGTGAAGATGGAGACTATATAAATATCAAAACCTTACATTGCTTCCCTTCCAGGCTTCGTAGACCCGTCCCGCCATGATAATCAGCGATGGGATCAGACACTCTTCGCTATACTCTGTCGAATTGTACGATCCTCTACATTTCTTGGTCGATTCATTTCATTTCAGGCTAAGTACGATGCAAATCCAGGTGGAGGAGTGAATGGTGATCTCTCTCTTCCTCTATGTCTCACAAAATGCGTTTCGTTTCTGGAGTGTGTCTCCCCAGAAGAGCATTATAGTTTTGTTTACCTTTTTATTATGTCATCATTATAGGATTACTATAAATGTCTTAATACAACGGTAGTGTTGTGAATGAAGAGGGGAACTTGTGTGTATTATTACGTCAACCAACTGGTCTTTATATACATATGGTAATGACGGTCTAAGTACTGGATCGACATGAGATCGTACTTATCCTTAACTAGATAATGACTAGCAATACGTAAGATAAACACCAACTATAATGTAGATAAACACAAGAGTAGATAGGCGCCAGTATGATCATGCGGATGGGCTTGGCCCTTCTTGCTACACGGGCTGATAAATGGGTCGATCACTGAATGGTTTATAACACTCCCCCTTGATCGACACATTCGGTCAAGGTTCATTCATGCTTTGGATGTTGCCTCATTAAAACCTCTCTTGACAAACCCAAAACCCAATGGGGTAAAAGGGAAAACAAGACAGGAAAAAAAAAATACAACACATGAACTCCCCCTGATGAATGCATCACTGTAGTAGACGCATTCCCATCTGGTATCCGATCTTCTTGAATGTTGAAGTTGCCTATGACTTGGTGAAGATGATCAGCTGGATTCTCC
>NC_027750.1:17636338-17637230 GCF_000695525.1 Brassica oleracea var. oleracea | reverse complement strand
TGTACCAGCTTACCATAATCTCCCCCTAATGTTGGATACTGGGATTCATCAAAATGACAATCCGCGAACCTGGCCTTAAACAAATCACCTGTTGTTGGCTCTAGGTACTTAATAATAGAAGGGGAATCGTATCCAACATATACTCCCATCCTCCTCTGAGGTCCCATCTTTGTTCTCTGTGGTGGTGCTATAGGCACTTGGACGACACATCCAAAAACTATTAGATGGGATATATCTGGCTCATGACCCGTTAGTAGTTGGGATGGCGAGTATTTGTGCTCACTAGATGGCCTGATGCGAATTAGCTCAGCTGCATGTAGTACTGCATGTCCCCAAGCTGATACTAGGAGTTTGGTATTCATTAAGAGTGGCCTGGCAATCAGCTGGATCCGTTTTATAAAGGATTCAGCCAGGCCATTCTGAGTATGGACATGTGCTACAGAATCCTCCACACTTACCCCCGTGGACATACAATAGTCATTAAAGGCTTGGGAAGTGAATTCACTTGCATTGTCTAGACGTATAGTCTTTAATGGAAAATCTGGAAAATGTGCTCTCAGTCTTATTATATGAGCCATCAATCTTGCAAGTGCTAGATTACGAGTTGATAGGAGACAAACATGTGACCATCTTGTGAATGCGTCAATCAGGACCATAAAATATCTAAATGTCCCACAGGGTGGGTGTATTGGACCACAAATATCAACTTGTATTCTTTTTAGGAAATTTGTCACTTCCTTATTCACTTTGGTACGTGATGGCTTAGTAATTAGTTTCCCTTGTGAGCATGCTTCACATGTGATATTCTTAGGGATAACTCTTTTTGTTTTCAAACTGTGACCATTTGAATTTGATATGAGTTTTCGCATCATGTTCGAACCGGGGTGTCCCA
>NC_027750.1:17625853-17635810 GCF_000695525.1 Brassica oleracea var. oleracea | reverse complement strand
CTTTTCACCACATAACCTTAACAAGGACTGAGTTGTACTCGTCTACTGATTTGTAGTCCAAGAACCTTATGTGTTTCCAATCATATTGAGCCTTTGGAAGTAATACCGTTTTCTGGTGGTCATATCTTCGCTGTAAAGCGATTCAAAGGTCATATGGATTTTCCATGGTCATGTACTGAGTTTTCAAGTTCTCTTGGAGATGGTGGCGTATCATGTAGATAACTCTATACTTGTCTTTGTCACTGGAATTGTTGTCTTCGGTGATTGTGTCACCAAGATCTTTTGATCGCAGCATGATCTTTGCATCAAGCGCCCATTCCAGGTAGTTGTCACCATTGCTTTTCAAAGCACTGAAATCAAGATTCGCAATCTTTGACATCTGAAAAATATTTGTAGTTTATCCCCATTAGTAAGAAAATAATCGGATCATTCACATACTCTTTCAGTCGGATACAAGCAATGCAAGTAAATAACAATATTTTTTTTTATGATCCAAACGATTTCATGTATATGCAGGAAGGTAAAGTTAAACCTATACATCTAGGATAAAGTTAAATCCATTGCATGAAATCTGATCAGTTTTATCAATTTTCGACATGAAAGTAAACTAATCAGTATGAATGATCTATCCTAATCAGATGATTTCATGTGATATGCAGGAAGGTAAAGTTAAACCTATACAAAATCGAAATAAAGTTAAATCCATGCATGAAAACAGATTAATATACATTTTAAAAAAAAATGCAATCATTTCTTACTTTTATTTGTTTTCGATATTTATCAGATTAAATATAATAATTTGATAATGCTAGTACATCAGTAATAATCCGAAATTTATTTATTTTCAGATAAATACTAGCAATTCCTATTCCTAGTAGGATTAGGAAAAAAAATAAATCGATATTTTTCTGATAGATGCTGAAAATCCTTTTTTTTTTTAAAGATAAAGATATAAGATTTTTAAAAAAAATAGGAAAATCGAATTAAAATATATAATATATTGTTTTTAGTCGGATTTATCAAAAAAAAATCGGAATTATCTTTAAAATTTTCAGATTTATCTATAAGAAAAATCGGATTTATCTTAAAAATATTAAAAAAAAAATTCTTTCAAATTTGAGACAAGTTCTAGTCGATTTCAACATATCAGAGAAAGACTTTAAACATTCAAGAAAAAGTTTCTAATGCAAGCAAACAATCAGATTAAGTTGATGCAGCAGACGGATATTTAAAAAAAAATTGGTGTAATTGTCAACCGAAAAGGTTCTAGCAATTAACTCACATCAGGAAGATTAAAAAAAATCAAACAAGCTTAAACAGGGTGAAACAAGACGAGATTTAAGCTTTGAAAATAGATTAGGATTTTAGATTTTATTCTGCAAAGACATACGGCTAGATGTAGCTGTATGTATGCGGCTGAGAGTTTAATGTTTTGAGTTTTCTGAAGATACCTGAACCTTTTGTGATGAGTTGAACGGTCTGTGAGGAGAGAGAGCTGCTGCTGGTTGCTGACAGAGAGAAAAGGAGGCTACTGGAAGAGCTTTATGAGTCGCCGGAAAATAGCAAGAGATAGTTTGGTTTCTGATTTATGGGTGGTGGATCTTTTGGAAGGGTTTAGAGACAAGGTCGTGCTGATAACGTGTTGTGAATGAAGAGGGGAACTTGTGTGTATTATTAGGTCGACCAACTGGTCTTTACATACATATGGTAATGACGGTCTAAGTTCTGGATCGACATGAGATCGTACCCCTTAACTAGATAATGACTAGCAATACGTAAGATAAACACCAACTATAATGTAGATAAACACAAGAGTAGATAGGCGCCAGTATGATCATGCGGATGGGCTTGGCCCGTCTTGCTACACGGGCTGATAAATGGGTCGATCACTAAATGGTTTATAACATGTACATTAACGAAGTGCCTTAGAGTATCTTTGATTTATAGAGTAGATTCATATATTACACAAATAGATAGCACTAGAAAAGTTATTATCACAAAACTAACCCACACAAACATAATCTTAAAAATAACATTTACTAACCAAAGAAAAAAAATAAATCATAAACGTTAATCATAATCTAATTATATTAAATAGTAAAATCTAAACATATATATAATATATTTAGGAAATTTCAATTTTTATCACACGTTCGATACCATTTTTCAAGTTTACCTTCAAAAATAATTATTTTCATAAATACCTTAAATTTGTGATTAAAAAATAAAACTCTTTTAAATAATTTATAAATGTTTTTGAACACTTTATAAAATATTTACAAAATTTTATAAACCTAACCCATCCCCATAAATACTAGACCCTAAACAATAATCATTAAACCCTAAATTCAAATATTAGAGTATTTTTGATTGAGTGTATTTTTTAAAAATGGTAGCCAATTTTGAGTATTTTAAGCAATTTATATACATATTTAATATATAGTTTATCAGTTACATTTCTTTCAAAAACTATTTTTATATTAATTAATCATACACTTATAAATATAGGTATCTTTGTTTTTTACCTTTTAATAAATACTAATTTGGAAAAAAATCCTTATGTGTTATTCTGTGACAAATAATAGTTTTAAATATTATTTGAAGGTATTTCTTTAATTTATTTATTGTATATTTATAATAAATATGATAAAAGAATCATAGAACTAGAATCACCAGTGTGTTGAATCTAATAGTACAAAATAGTTAAATATTATGATTACCAAAAGTCAAGATACATAATTTAGTGAAGTCTATCAAAATTTGATTGATTAATATACATCTAATTTTTCCTAATCAGAAAAAAATCGAGTCTGTTGATTTATATATTATAGAGATTAGTGCCATGCCTTAGTATGAGGAAGAGAGCAAGGGATTGATGCTGAGTGAATTTCAGATGGAAGATGAGCTAGTTTGGCTAAAGGAAAGGACGGGTACCTATTCTATATGCACTGAGCAAGCTAAATGGAGGAGTTGAGGACCCTGAGTTCAACAGGAAACTCTGTATATGGCAGGTTAAGACCTCCCCCAAGTTAAAACACTTCCTCTGGAATCTCAATAACTACGCCATACCAGTTGGTGCTAATTTACTAGGAAGAGGAATGGAGGTGGAAGGAAGATGCAAGAGGTGTGGGATTGTGGAAACAGAACGTCACATTTTGCTCCAATGCCCCTTTACTGCTCGGGTCTGGGAGTTAGTTCCAGCAGTTTACAAACCGGACCCAAACACTATTACTACACTGGCTGCACTGTTGCAGGCTTGTGGGCGTTTGGTTAATCTCCCTCCGACTGATTTAAATGAGACTGCTTTGTTCCCCTGGATGGTACTTGTGGACATGCAGGAGTAAGCTTCTTTTTGAGAACAGAGGAATGGCGGAACATGAGGTGGTTTCGCTAGCACTAAAAGAAGCAAGAATTTGGCAGGCAGCACAAAAGAAGAAGGCAAAACCTCTGCCGATCAAAAAGTTACAGGTACTACGGGAGTGTGGTTCAAACTCGGAGATTCAATGTTTTGTAGATGCAGCGTGGAATGCTGGCACAAGATGCGGAGGATTTGGCTGCATCTTTAAATACATCAACAATCGAACTCTTTCATCAATGTTCATCAAGCCGCAGCAATGTCGGCTCTACCTTGGCTGCAGAAGCTCTTGCTGTTAAAGCTGGCCTTAAGGCAGCACGGTTGTTGGGTTTGCGCAAGCTGACTGTTAGGGCAGATTCCAAGTCCCTTGTCATGGCTATCTCTAACAATGAGAAGGTTGTGGAGGCTCAAGGAGTTCTCTTTGATATTTGCTAATCTTCATAGCTCTTTCTTATCTATTTATTTTGTCTATGTACCGAGACTAAACAATGTGGACGCTGACGCCTTAGCTAAGCAGCTCTCCTAAGACTATCTATCTCTGGATAAGTTTGAAGTTTCTAAATTAATGAAGGTTTGTTCAAAAGAAAAGAGATTAGTGCCATGCTAGTGGAAAGATTGTAAAAATCATATAATGTGTTGTACACCATTAACGTATAATATCTTTTTATATGTTTCGTGCGATTATTCTGAAAATCTAACATTTTCTTTTATTTTTTCCAATTTAATTTTTGCAGTTTTTTCTTGATTGAAATTTTTATGTTTTGCAAGGTTGCTGTACAATTTTTCTTTAATTGAAATTTATGTCTGTTATATGACCGTACAATTTCCAAATGATTGATAACTTTGGCTATACTAATGTTTGTAATACGCTATATCCAGTTGGGTAAAAGCTCACACCACATTAGCACATATGGTAGAAATTCCATTTGCACTTGGTTGGCCCTCATGAGAGAGGTGTTTGCATCATACTTAAAAAGTCTGCCACATATACCACTTATCGTCGTAATTACTTATTTCCTTGTGCTCAATATTGCCCCACAAAATATTAAATTCGTAATGTTGAAAAAGAAAAAAACTTCTTAAACTACAAAATATTACCCTTCCTTATCCTGAGGTTCTTCATTGCTTCCTGATGAAATATTAAGGATATATATCCTACGTCGAAAATTCTAAGGGACATTAACTAATATATAAAGGGTTTGGACCAATCCACTAATCACCAATTGGTTTTAAGTTGGAAACTCATAATAAACCCGAATCTAACATGGTATCAGAGCCCAGATCCTAATAAGTTAAACTTCTAATTAATATTAACCCTATCCGACCGGGTATATAGGTCGTAATTGACTCGCTCGACCGAGTATAACTGTCTTAAAAAGTTTTCGAGATTTCTGGCCGATAAGAATCATCATCTCGAAGAGGGGTATTAAATATATATATCACACATCGAAAATTCTAAGGGACATTAAGTAATATATAAAGGGTTAGGGTCAATCCACTAATCACCCATTGGTTTTAAGTTGAAAATTCATAATAAACCCGAATCTAACATGAAGTATACGGTTTTTCAAATACCAATTTGATGCATACCAGCTTTATAAAGTATATATAAGATTTGGCAAAAGATCTAATTTTTCTGTAAAAAGTCTATAAAACCATATGTATATATCGTTAATGACAAAGCAAGAAATTTATTAAAATACAATGTTCATCTCTCTTATTGTTTCTCAATTTCTTAGGTATCCGGCAAATAGAGAGTCTTCAATAATTTCAGGTAATTAATTGTTGACAGTCTTAAAAATAGGGGTTTCTTTTTCAACAAATATCCTTATTACAAATCACTAGATCATTTCTCCGCGCTACGCGAGTATAATATATTTAAATTTATTACCTTTATCATTTTTATTTATATGTAAATTTTTGTATATTAAATTATATATAACTAATTTTTAAATTTGATTTTTTTATATGTAACAGAATTAACTAATAAAATATAGAGAATCAAGTCCGAGATTTTAGAGTTATGTAAAAAATAATAATTATGTATAGAACATAAATTATCTTAGTTTAAAATATTGAAATCTCATCTCGAATAAATTCACGGAAAGAAAAATTACTCCAATAACCTACTTAAAATATAAAATCTCCTTTAAAAAAAAGCGTACTAAATAATATTTTTTTACGTGTAATAGTTGAAAACTGACAATTGAATATCGATCTAGAATATTATTTTAATATATCTAATGGTAAAATATTAATTGTAATAAACAAATTTTGAATTTTGTAATATTACATGAATTAGAAGTCTTTAAAATCTAAAATCTATTTTATTAACATAATATATTTTTATTCATTTATTATTTTGATGTTACAAAATATTACTTTAGTTTTATTTGGATATTATTTTATTAATAATTTAGTTTCTTTTTAAGTAATTTTAAAATTATCAAGAATATAATATAATTAAAATTATTTATTTAAATATATCCAAATATGATGTCTCATTTTTATGTGTGTTTGCGTTGAGCATATTTAATTGTAGTTTGTATATTTAATAACACCTTGTTGCGTGCCGTTCTATAGTTTTAATAAATGTGTTGTCATGTCATTTTTATTACTACTAACATTATTTTTAGTGATCAGTGATTACGTATTTTTAACGTTATGTATTATATATTATAGTATATTTTCTAACTCTTCATGCTTGCATTTTTTTTAGAATCATTTTAATTAGATAATAGATTTAAAGATGTAAATAAAACTATGTATGTTGTAAATTTAGACTTCTTAGTGTAATTGATCACTATCAATTATGGAAATTATAGTGACAACCCGTCCACTGGACCACCCAGCCCGTAAACCTCAGTCTCACAGCACTGAAGCGAATCGACCACACCCCCTCTCCTATGAGTTCTCACTAACTCCATAATTAGGTTGTTGGTGGACCTTGAACCCAGGACCTCACCCTTTAACAACTCTCCCAACAAACAAATTACGGAGTGAGAGAAAACTTATAATCGAGGGGTTAGGGTCGGTGCCATGCAGGGTTGTGAACCTAGGGCCTACTGGGTGGATAGTTCCCACGGGACGGGTTGTCACAATTGTATTATGATTTTATTTTACTAAATTTTTCTTTCTGTGTATATTTTTGTTTGATCTTGTATTTTTGCAATGTTATTGTCTTATTCTTTAATTGCAGAAAATTGTTATTTTCAATTTTTGTTTCATATACCTTAAAAGTCTTCGGTTGATTTTTGTTTGTTTTCTTTCTCCAATTAAAATGTACGGTTAAACTGGTAAATATATAGACACGCTATTAACTACACCATTAGTCTAATTATATGTCAATAACAAAGGCAAAATTTTCTAAATAATGTTTATATTTATTTAATTATATTTTCGCCAGTTTTGGGTCTTGAATGAACCAATCAATTAAGGTATACGTTAAAATTAATATGTAATGTAAATATTCATTATAAGGTGATTATTTATGCGTATTGATATTTATATCAGTAATTAAGTTAAGCTTTGATTGGCAGAGCAAATGATAAAGCAATAGCATTATACTATAGAAGCAGTATGTTGCAAGAGCCATATGTTTTAGCTAAACTGTTTAATAGGATGATTAGTAGAGCAGTGTGAGTATTCTATTTTAAATTATTATAAAAATTAGTATATAATATATTTATTTTTAATGAATATATTTCTAATATATATATATATATATATAAATATATTAACATATAAAATTAAAAATATATATAATTAACTTATTTATTTAATAATTTAAAAAATATATTTATATCAAAAAAATTTATTTAAATAAATTTTATAATTAAATTTGGTTAACGGGTTCCTCTTCCAACGTGGAGCATCCACCTAAACTCTATATGCCATTCAAATATTTGGTGTACCTTGTATCCTTCATTGCAATTGATCAACCATGCACAAATAATAACTTTCAACTTGAACCAAATCTAATCAAATATAAACACAATCATGCATTAACAATTCTCAGTATGACTTTTAAAAACATCTACTAACATCCAGAACCGTACTTAACATCAAAAACTAACCAAAAAGTGACAACGTTAATAGTCAATGAAATCTCATATACATGTACTCTTTATTTTTGTTCTCAAAGCCAAAACCTATTAAAAAACAGTCATTTACATCTACATTGAACCGGACCACAAGTTATAAAGCTCTACCATAGTTCAACATTTTCATCTTTTAGCACCTGCAAGGAACGAATCAAAAAAGAGCTGAGTGATGATCAATTTAGGATAATTAATGTGGTCGAGTAGGTGGACATTACATCGGTCAGAGACTTCTTTGGGGCCGTATCTGCAACTTGAGACGCCTCTTTGGCTTCGAACACTTTGGAATCAGCCACTGCAAGAGCTTTTGTTGCAGACTCTGCTTTCTCAAGATTATTTTCTGATGTCAAAGACGTACTTGGTAGATCTTGCGATTCGGTGGAATCTTCTGGACTTGATAGCTCTTGTGAGGAATCTTCTGAACTCGAGGTTTGTGCTGGATTTGCAGCTCGTATAACAGTACCCTAAACGATCTTGTAGCGGGTATCTACATGCATTAACAATCATTTGGATGCTAACATCAGAAGGAGAAATTTGCAATATACATAAAGTGAACCGTATCAACAGAGGAGAGTCTGAAAGTCTAAAATTCTGATTACACCTAGTGACATCAAAGTCACTCAAAGAGAACATGGAACCTACCTTCAAGTGTCCCCGGTAGGTGGGAAGACGGTTCACGTTGATGGTGGCGGGTATGAGCATCGCCTAAAGACGTTTATAAACAGAAGAACACAATTTTAAACTGGATTCAAAACCAAATCACGAAGAGGAAATAAATAACATTGAAATCATAATATTGTTAAACATGAATCTTAATATTGGAGATCTGTTCAAAACTATGATGAACATGAATTTAAAAAAATGGAATCACCTTAGAATCCAGAAGAAGCATATCTACTCCCATGAAGTGGCCACCACGTTTAATGTTTCTGGCTTCCCAAAACCGGAGAAGCCGCACCTCCACCTCCACGGTGGATGAGCAGCGTCCATATTTGAGAGCAGCAAGAATGGTAGATGTGCTAGCCATAATAATAAGAAAAAAAGTTTCGAATGTAGTAGGATCTCTGAGAATGATGTCTATGGGAAGAACACGAAACTGGATGTCGAATGTAATTTAACACTGTCTGAAATATATATCTAATACAAATAAAGCAGTACCATGTTGCTTTTCTGTTTTCTTTTGTGCAAGAACATATTCCTTCTCAACCGGAGACAACTTGAATGACCTCAGTGACATTATCGACTTTAAGATCAGCCAGAAAATCTTTATTTTGAGTAACGTAGCCGCCGAAGACATCGTACGACCGTCCAAGATGTTGGAATTGCTTGGTGTCAGCTCACGCTCTTTCAGGAGCCAAAACACTTGGCTCGATTCTGAGTCATTCTCAAACCCCTTTTTTGCATTACATATAATGAGAATATATATATATTCAAATGTTAAGGAAGAGTAAGAACTCTCACTTCTCTAGCCATTCCCATTGTACAGACCCAATACCTGTCCAACCAATTTAACAAATGATAATTTATTATTATTATTATGAATAAATATATTGTCAGAAGGGTGTAAGCTTTTACTTTATGGTTGAACCGTAAAATGGCGTTTTTTTCCCAGTCACCATAATCTCAAGTGGAACTGTCCTTACTTCTCTGTGGTTGGATCTATAAATCCTTCCGCATGACTGTCTGGATCCCTTGTTTGTACCACAAACTCATCAGCTGCAAAAAATCTTCATCCATTGATTAACAAAAATTTCCCATATACAATATATATATATATATATATTTCTGGATCTCCATGCCATTGTAGAAATTGGGCTCCGCCAAGTCCACAAAGTTCCCGGCAGTAACAGGGGCGTTATAGCCATCGACGACAATGTGGAAAACACAATCCTCAAGGTTGGGATTGTCCTTGATCTTAGCCTTCATGTACACTTCTCTTGAGAAAATGCATGTTTATATACTCTTCAGGGACTTCATAGAGGAAGCCCTCGACCATGTCCTCTTCTATTCTGCAGAGCGCCACATGACAGGAAGATCTCAGCTGCAGTCATCAAGAAGGGTCTAAATGAGCAAGTATATCAGCTTCCTTACTAATCCAAAACCATATTGGCTTTTTTGTCTCTCGTGCATTACACTTTTGAGTAAACTCACCCGCCAACATATTGGAGATTCTCTTTCAGTTTAGGAGCAACAACATCTCTCTTCCGATCTTCGACAATCTGTAGCATATCTTGCATACCAGCTTCCAACTTTTCAATCAGTTCGTTACCATGATTCTTTTTCGACTCAAAAAACCCCGCAACAATCATGCTTTTCCCTTGCTTTCCTCACATTCTACAACAACAAATAATACTTAGCTCTTTATAGCAGATTAATTAACTGACTTTAATCATGCTTGCTTACACCTAATAATACTTCTAGCTTTTAGACAAATCTTGCAAGCAATTCAAACACTGTTCTAACAACTCTTCTCATACGACTCTCTGATCATCTCCTAGTTAT
>NC_027750.1:17618270-17625707 GCF_000695525.1 Brassica oleracea var. oleracea | reverse complement strand
AAGGGGACGGCGGATCGTTGAAGAAGAAGACGATTCAGACATAACAGGAAACACAGAGTTTGGTTCTCAATTCTGAACTTTAACGGGCCGGTGAAATGCGAAGCCCAAATGACAGAAGTGAGCATCTGACGTGGCGGAAAGCTTTTCTCCTATTGGTTGATTTTTACTGTCGACGTGGACACTCTAACTACTCAGGGTATTCCCCCTTTTAGTATTGTATTGATTTGAACAATTTTTTTTTTTTTAAAACTTCATTCGAACAAATTTGATTGTCTTCTACAATCATATTTACTTTACGTGATTATACACATGTTGTATATTACGAGTTACCAGTTCCTAACTATTCTAATTTTCTTGGCACAACAACAGTTGCTTCACTCACAAGTATCTCATTCACCAAAAACCCCGTAGACGAATCTCTAAGAGCATCTCCAAGAGCAACCTTAAAACCTCAAATATAAGGTTTTATCTACTCCAAGAGCAACTTCAAAACCTCAAATTATAAGGTTTAAATTTGTACAGTGAAACCTTATATTTGAGGTTTCACTGTACAAAACCTTATATTTGAGGTTTCATATTTATTTGGTCCTTATACTTTTCTATTTTTTTTAAATCTTCATAATTTTCTTGTTTATCATTTTAGTCCATACAATTTAATATCTTTTATATATTCTGATAAATTAACTTTTACATATAAATTTCAATAAATATATAAATGATTAAATAAAAACAAAGCATAATATTTTAATAATATTAAACAAATATTATACAAGACAATATTACATCAAACAAGTTAATACAAAAACTAAAAATGCATAAAATAAAATTACATAAGCAATATTACAATTATACTAATATTCCGGTAAACCTGATCCCGAACCTTCAATATCACTAAAAAGTTGTCCATAAAAAGTTGGTGCATTGGGAGGCTGTTGTTGTCCTCGAGTTCTTTTCTTTATAATTCTTTCTTGTTCAGATCGAATAAACTCACGAGTAGTATGATCACTGATAGATTCTAGGTTTGTTAACAACATTTTATTCTCTTCATGCATTTCTTTAAGGGCTAGTTTTTTTTTTGCTTGGTTTTGCATATGTAGCTGAGTTAATTCAAAATTCTTCTCCCTAGCTGATGCATTTTCTTTTAAAAAACCAATGACTTGTTCATTTGATGAAACCAAAGTGTCAACTGAAGAATTGTTACCTTCTGAGATTTTTCTTTTGAGTTTTGCTTTCTTTGATCCAATGGGACGCTGTGATGAATTTGATCCACCATCATCACTACTTAAGTTGATTGAAAATGAAGACAATCCCGGAGATTGTGATGTTGGAGAACCAGCAACATTGCTTTCTTGAGTGTTTGGACTACCAAAATTAACATTATCGGTAAACTTTGGGATATCCTTCATCAAAACCCACACATGGTCAAATTTAAAACCTTTTTTCAGTTTTGGATCTTGAACCAATAATTTCTTTGCCTTTTCCATCTGCATGAAAGATAAAATTATTAAAATTTTAAATAAATATCATATATAAATGAAGCTAAAAAGAAAAATACTTACAATATCAAATTCAGATGCACCACTTGGATTCAGATTCTCCACTTGGCTTATGCAGCTCTTCAAATTTCTAACAGCATAAATAATAATATTCATTCTACCTTGTAATGATCGGTCACTTCTAATTTCCCAACACTCCTCTTTTTTATTAATAAATGTTGTGTAAAATATTTTTGTTGTATGATTTTAGATTATATAAAAGTTTTATGCTTTTATTTGAGGTTTGTATAATGCAAGGACTATTATGTAAAAACTGAAAATTTTTAAGGTTTTTTTTTAAGTTTACTCTTGGAGAAAGTCACTCTTAAACCTCAAATATAAGGTTCAGTAAACCTCAAATATAAAGTTGGTCTTGGAGATGCTCTAAACCGAAAATCCTTTATTTTCTTTTTTTTTTCTGATGGCTGACTTAAATCACATTCCGGTCTTCTCCATCTTATAGTCGGACAATATCCTCTTTCCATAAATTTCTTAGCCACATCATTATTTTATAATCGTAATATTTTGCTTTCATGTGCTCAATATAATATTGAGCTTCCATAATGTTCATCGGCATGGAAATTCGGATTTTCAAGTGTGGTCGGTTCTTTTCGGGTATGAGTTCTTTAAATTCTAGACATTTGGATCCAACAAAATCTTCGAAAATTTTCGATTTGGATTCAGATCAATTTTTTTAGAATCCGGATCGATTTGGATTTATAATTAAAATACATGTAAAATACATGTAATTTTCGGGTCTATACTTATACTAGGTCCTCGTCAGATTTAGATTTTAAGACCGATAAAAACTCAAAATATCTAAACTCTAGCCAAAATTTATCATATTTATTTGCAACATAACCAAAAATAAATTACTAACAATTGAAACTAAACATTTTTAAAATTTAAATTTGACATTTATATTTTATATTACTTAAAAATACTTCAGAAATAATAATAAATATTAAAAATAAAAATATATTACAACTAAATCATAAATTAAATATATAAAATAGAACACATGGTGAGTCATAGACTTGGATATTCATCTTATTGGTTGGATATAAATCGGTTTCAGATAGAGTTTATTCTTCGGTCATTTCGGATTCAAGTCTATTTGAATCGGTTCTTTTCCCTTCTGGTTATTTTGGATAAAAATTTAATAAATCCAACTAGGTATTTGTAAACTCTTGGTTTGGTTTCAGATCAGTTTAGGTTTTCAAGTCTGGATAAAATGCCTAGGCTTGGTTCATCTCTGTTAAGTTCGGGTCTCCGGAAAATTATCATTTATATCCGCCTATCTTGTATCTTTTTGTTTTTTGGTCAACCAATATATCTTGTATCCTTCTAAGTTTTTAATAAATATTGTTAGCAAAAAAATAAAAATTTAATAAATATACTATTATTTAATTGAATAAGGATACGTTTTCCGTCGAGGCAAGACCATGTGCTGCTGCTCACTCACATGCGGTCTTCTCTTCTTCCCCTTTATTTAATTTTTATTTTCCTCTCCATTGATTAACTCAGAACTTCACAACCCCAACAGACAAACAAAATCAACAAGTAGAAAAGAGCAGGAGACCGGAAGATTCGTACGGTCACATCTTTTCCTAGTTCAAGAGAGGGAAAGCATAAGGAAAGGACACGACAATGAAGGAAGGAAACGACGGGTTTGTCCGAGCAGATCAGATTGATCTAAAGAGCTTAGATGAGCAACTAGAGAGGCATTTAAGCAGAGCTTTGACTTTAGAGAAGAACAAGAAGAGAGATGAAGAAGAACCCGCCGCCGCCGCCATCGGAGCCTCCGCCTCCTCCTCTCCCATCGCTGCTCTCAACGGCGGTTTCGTTGGGCAGAGGAAACAGAGGCTTGAGTGGGAGATCGATCCTTCTAAGCTTATCATCAAGACTGTTCTTGCACGTGGCACATTCGGTACCGTTCATCGTGGTATCTACGACGGTCAAGATGTCGCCGGTGAGTCACCTAACCGTCGTTTTATCCTCTATCGTTCTAAATATTTCCCCTTTTTGATTATATGATTTAGTAACTGTAAATGTTGTTACGTTGAAACTTTTAGTCTTAACAGTTAAATCAGATTACTTAAAGTTACAACTTTGAGCCGTACTCTGTGGCTGTTTCTGGGTTTTTGTTACAGCTTTTTACTTGAACAGAAAGTTCTAAGCTTGTCAGATTCATCTACTTCTGAAAGGAAATTTTTTTTTAATTAAGTTTGCTAAATAAATTTAGTTTATTTCGTTAGTGGGTAGAAGCAACTCTTGTGATCTCCGTGAAGCCGACACGGGTTTTGCTATCATAAGTTTTTCAGCTACTTGAAAGGCCTACTTGGCTAATTATGATTCTTGCTTTGTGGATCTCTTTCATGTGATTCCAGCTGTTGTTGTCCCAATCTCTTTTTCAATAATTTAATTTAAAGGAAAAAAAAAAAGGAAGGATGAATAGCTAATAGATTCCATGAATGCAATTATTAAAAGAAGCTTTATTACTGTAACTGAAATGGGCTAATCATTGTGGTTAAAAACTGAACAGTGAAGCTGCTTGATTGGGGTGAAGAAGGGCATAGATCAGAAGCTGAGATTGTGTCTTTGAGGGCAGATTTTGCTCAGGAAGTTGCCGTTTGGCATAAACTGGACCATCCAAATGTTACCAAGGTTCATATATTTTTTACATATGCAGTTAACGTTTTTTTAACAATCATTGTCAGATATTGATGGTGGGGATATCATTGAAATTTTGTAGTTCATAGGAGCTACAATGGGTGCATCAGGGTTACAGCTACAAACAGAGAGTGGTCCTCTAGCAATGCCGAACAATATATGTTGTGTTGTTGTTGAATATCTTCAAGGTGGTGCTTTGAAATCTTTCTTGATCAAGAACAGAAGAAGAAAATTAGCATTTAAAGTTGTTGTTCAGCTCGCTCTTGACCTCGCTAGGGGGTATTAGCATCCTTCCCTTTTCTCCTCATTTGGTTATTTAGGAGAAGCATTTTGATAATTATGTTGCTTTCTCAGGTTGAGTTACCTTCATTCACAGAAGATTGTTCACCGTGACGTAAAGACAGAGAACATGTTGTTAGACAAAACCCGGACTGTCAAAATCGCTGATTTTGGAGTTGCTAGAGTTGAAGCATCTAACCCTAATGACATGACAGGAGAGACAGGCACACTTGGCTACATGGCCCCTGAGGTACCAATGAGATAATGGCAATATTGTTAACAAATCTAATATTTATACAAAACCAACTTTGGCCTGCAGGTTCTCAATGGGAACCCTTATAATCGAAAATGCGATGTGTATAGTTTTGGTATCTGCTTATGGGAGATATATTGCTGTGACATGCCATACCCTGATCTTACTTTCTCTGAAGTCACTTCAGCCGTCGTCCGCCAGGTAAATAGTTAAAGAGTTGTCTTAATCCGTCATTAAACTATAACCACATATCTATCTATATGCAATATATATGGTATTATGATCGATACAGAACCTGAGACCGGATATACCGAGGTGTTGCCCGAGCGCGCTTGCAGCTGTGATGAAGCGATGCTGGGATGCAAATCCAGACAAGAGACCGGAGATGGACGAGGTTGTGCCGATGTTGGAGAGTATTGATACGACTAAAGGAGGAGGGATGATCCCTGCTGACCAGCAACAGGGTTGCCTCTGCTTCCGAAGGAAACGTGGTCCTTAAGTGCTATCTAAGATCATTCAAAACTCAAGATCTGTGTCCTGTTTGCTTTCTTCTTTTCTTTAATTATTAATCCAGAAAGAGAAAGGCTTGTTAGGGCTTCTTATGGTGTATGATATGTTTTCCATATTCTTCTTAAACTTTTCTTGTTTTTGCTCTATTTGGTGAGATTTTCTTACTATATATTAATGGTACTCGTATGTTTTACTTGGTCGATGATATGACTTATAAAAGTAAAATAGTTTGGTTTTAGCTTTAGCTTCATTGAAGAACAGATGGTGCCAATCTTCCTATTGTTTTCACAGCGATACAACAACGTCTTGGCTTTCGAAAGTTTGGTAGAATTGAATGGTGATCCAAGTTTCAAAATGGATGATTCTGGTAGAGTGAGTTTGTTTCTTCTCGTGCATCTCTCAAACTTAATCCCGAATCTACTGAATATTACTTGTAGTGAATACATACATATCCACGAATTACAACTTTTGATGTCGAAAGACACAATTGGCTTAATCCAAATTATACTCCCAGAGACTCACGTCTCTATTTCTCTATTCAAAAGCCAACTGAATTCAACACTCCATAGTTATTTATAATAAACGAATCTAAACAATAAACCAATAACGTCTCTGTTGTCATCCAGATCAACATTACCGTTAGATCATTTACTCTTCTTCTGATTTTTCGTTCTATAGTACATATAAAGCTTATGAATAACACCCCCCCCCCCATTTTTAAGCTTTCCTTCAAGCGGATAAAAATGAAATGGTAGGAGATGGATTTCATCCCTCCTCAAACCCATCAAATGGGATATTTGGCCCATCGAACCGGCTCAGGACATCGGCTTAAGCTAATAGCTCCCGACTAAGTGCTGGCGATCGGCTTGAGACAGCTTTACTCAGCGTCGTTGCTCGGGTCAGTACATCAGCTTAGCTCGGAAGCCCGACCATCGGGCCCAGTTGCTCGCCCAGGATATGAAACTCAGCCCATTAGGCCAGGACGACCTAATTAGGCACACAGAAGAAGGGTTTATCTGTATAAAAAAGAGGAAACCAACGGGAAAAGAAATCCAGACTTCTACATACATACATGGTTGCTGCAAATTAAATTAGGGTTTTGCTCATTATATTTTTTGCGGACTTGAACTTTCCCGGTTAACAACCCACAATCGAGTTCAGTCTTTCTGTACCGAGTTACAACCGAAGCCAGATCTAACCGAAACTACAGTGCAATCAGCACAAAATATTGTCATGTTCTAGAAATCCTACCCACTTAACCAGCAAGACATCCTTTCATGTTGTAACAAGAAGTTAACACATCTTCTGGTTGAATTACCAATTCATCAACCAGAACCTTTAATTGTGAAATATGAAATACTGTATGTATTTTCGAATCTATCGCAGATAGCTGACAAACTTTGAATCCAATATGTTCTGTGTATTATTGAAACCATCGGTTACAAGAGTCTTATATCGATACAAACGGGTTTACCTAATTCTAATAAGGAAAGAGTATAATATCAATTACGTATTTACTTATATACTAGGACAAGTTGCGCAGAGTGAGTTTATTTGTATATATTATCGATAGTTTTTTTATATATTTGATCATTTTATTTGTATATATAAAATATTTTGTGTTGTTATTATATAATTTTTTTCCGACGGATCGGATCAATTTTTATTAAAAATAATGGAACAAAACTATAATTAATACATCATGGATTGATCGGATTGGACATTAAATAAATTATGACATAAAAACCTTATTTTTTCCATCAAACACATTCTTGAAAAAAGTGAACAATATTGTTTTCACAGTTAAATTATTTTGACTTGTTTCTTCCATAAGGTTTTGAAAGCTTTCAAATCAACCATCGAATTGATACATATCATTTTAATGTTTTTATTTGTATACTTAAGGAAAACTTACATTTTTGTAATTTAAAGTCGTTTTAAAAAAATTCAAAATATAATATATTAGAAAATTCTAACATATAAGAAAAATATAACATATAAGGTGTCCTCATTTTTGTATTTTAAAGTCGTTTTAAGAAGAAAAATATAACATATAAGGTTTACTCATTTTTGTAATTTAAAGTCTTTTTAAAAAATTCAAAATATAACATATAAGAAAAAATGTATTTTTTATTATATGGTTAATGTGATTGTTTATTTTTTTTAATAATATAAAATTAAACAAAA
>NC_027750.1:17617218-17617451 GCF_000695525.1 Brassica oleracea var. oleracea | reverse complement strand
TCTAACATATAAGAAAAATATAACATATAAGGTGTCCTCATTTTTGTATTTTAAAGTCGTTTTAAAAAAAATATAACGTATAAGGTTTCCTCATTTGTGTAATTTAAACTCATTTAAAAAAATTCAAAATATGATATATAAGAAAAAATCTAATTTTTTATTATATGGTTAATGTGATTGTTTATTTTTTAATAATATAAAATTAAACAAAAATGAAAAAGGATGCAAAAATT
>NC_027750.1:17605396-17617166 GCF_000695525.1 Brassica oleracea var. oleracea | reverse complement strand
TAATTTTGTAGCTTTTATTTAAGGAAATAATACACACTTCTTATATTTTCGGTTAATATAATGTTCTCTAGTGGACATTAAACAAATTATAACACAAAAACCTTATTATTTCCATTGAACACATTCTTGAAAAAAGTGAACAGTATTGTTTCCACAATTAAATTATTTTGACTTTTATCTTCCATATGGTTTTGAAAGCTTTCAAATCAACCTTCAAATTGATACATGTCATTTTAATGTTTTTAGTCATATACTTAAGAAAAAATTACATTTTTGTAATTCAAAGTCGTTTAAAAAAAATCAAAATATAATATGTAAGAAAATTCTAACATATAAGAAAAATATAACATATAAGGTGTCCTCATTTTTGTATTTTAAAGTCGTTTAAAAAAAATATATAACATATAAGGTTTCCTCTTTTTTGTAATTTAAAGTCATTTTAAAAAATTCAAAATATAACATATAAGAAAAAATCTAATTTTTTTATTATATGGTTAATGTGATTGTTTAAGTTTTTTTAATAATATAAATTTAAACAAAAATGAAGAAGAATACAAAAATTGTTATCAAATCTTTATTATTCATAATCATTAATTTCCTCATATATGTAAATCATATTAGGTAATTTCGTAGCTTTTATTTAAGGAAAGAATACACACTTCCTATATTTTAGGTTAATATAATGTTCTCTAGTGTTATATAATTATGGAATAATGTGACACCATTAGATTAAACTATATTTTATATTAGATGCTCTAGAATTCTTTGAAATAGAATTTAGAAGACATTTATAGTAACACCTAGGATTTGAGGTTCTTTTTAATTAATACAAAATGAAGGTTCTAATTTTTCAAATGCTTCTCAATTGATATATAGGGGATATTCATGAGATATTCTGTATCCTAATAATAACTCAGAATTTCAAATCCACCGTGAGTGCACAGCTAATCACAGCAGTAATTAAAGGGATCTAACCCAAAGAAACTAAGGTTACACAATAGTCTGAGACTCTGACTGGGTTATGCAAAATAGGAGGTCGGAAAAAAATTGTTTTCTTAAAGCTACGCAGGAAAAGAAACTAAGCAGAAAAGTAAATACACACTTATAAACAATGAAATAAAAACGTGTATTATGGGTTTTTGACCATGACAAGTCATACATATTTAAAGTATTTTATATATCTTTGGAGTCTTTTATAAATCATTTTAGGTTAATGTACATTTTGGATAAGGATAAAGATTTTGGAGCACTTAAGAGTGAGGCTGTGCATAAAATTTTTAATCCGAAATCCGAACCGAACCAGATCCGAATCCAAACCAAAAATTCGATTTATATCTGGTTCAAAATGTAAAAAATACTTGAATGGTTATAGAGTGTTACAAAAATATCTGAACTCGAAGTGATATTAACTAAACCCAAACAGGTAACACGGAAAATCCGAAAAACCAAATTGTTTTTGAGAAACCGATCCGAATATCTAAATTAATATGAAAATAATATTTGAAACATAAATGTGTACTTAAAACATTCAATTTCATATTTATTTTGATATGATATCTAACAATAACTATTAAATTTTAAATAAGTATCTTAAATACTCAATTCAATATATATAAGTATATACTAGGTATTTTTCCCGCATATGCTGACATAATCTTCTTAAGAATATTTATTAGTTTATATCTTATTAATTCAAATGTTCTCCGAAAAGTGTAAACCAAACATCAATTATTATATACAACAAAGTTCATCAAAATATAAATGCTTATTACTGAGTCATTTTTTTCAAAACATTCACATATTAAAAGTATTTTCGAAAATATCTTTTTAAAAATATTTTTGCTTAATTAATATTCAATTATAAAATATTTTATCTTAATTTTTAGCTTTTATAATAGGAAAATATTATTTTCAAATAACAACACAATATATATAAGAATTATTGTATTTTTAAAAATAATTTTTACAATAAAGAAATAAATCTACCAATGTTTTAAAAATGTTTAGGAGATCTTTTATGTTTTAAAATATTCATATTTTTTTCTTTACAAGTTTGTTTTTTGTGATAACACATATTAGCAGAATTTACAATTGTTAGAAACTGTATTTTTAAACTAAATACTAATAAATTAAAAAATAATTAACTGTATATGATATCAATTATTTTATATTGACAAAATCCAAAAGTTTATAAAATTTTAATACCAAATATATATATATTATCTTTTCATGACATATAAGAGAAAGAATCAGTTTATATAATATTAATAAGATAATATCGCATATTTATGTAGATTATAATATTAGATTTTCTTAATTTTTTATTATTATCTAATATAAATATTAAATCATTGACTCACCTAATAAAAATTATTTTTATATAATAATAAATAACATAATATCAAATATTTGTATAGATGAAATATTGTAACTTTCATGTTTCCATAACTGTTTATTATTAACTTATATAAATAAAATATTTATAAAAATTATTGAATAAGCCTAAAATTATGGAGAAGGTAATAAATACGCAAACTCACTAATATTATTAAAATTATTTATTTACTAAAATCATTGACTCACCTAAGAATTTTTTATATAATAATAAATAACATAATATCAAATCTTTTTATAGATGAAATATTTTACTTATCCTGTTTAAATTATTAAAATATATAAATAAAATATTTATGAAAACTATTGACTAAGCCTAAAATCATAGAGAAAGTGATAAATAAGCAAACACACTTGTCAAATAATAGTATAGAGCCTAAAATTATGGAGAATGTGACAAATAAGGAAACTCACTAATATTATTAAAATTATTTATTTATTAAAATCATTAACTCACCTAATTTTGTTTGTTATATAATAATAAATAACATAATATCAAATCTTTGTATATATGAAATATTGTAATTATCATGTTTATATATTAAAATATATAAATAAAATATTTATGAAAACTATTGACTAAGCCTAAAATAATAGAGAAAATGACAAATAAGCAAAATCACTTTTCAAATAATAGTATAGATTTCTTATGTTTTGCTTTAAAATTTTAGATTTTACTTCAGGTATATCCGAACGGATCTGATATAATCTGAATCCAAATGATATATAGTTACTCAAAGGGTTTTAGGATGTGATACAAAACCGATCTGGAAACAATGTGTTATATCCGATTTTGATCCATGCTTACAAATTTACTCGCATGAAACCCATGACGAGTTACATAATAGGAGCGAAATCCGAAAACCCGACCCGGACCCAAACGGATACCCGAACTCCCATGCTTACTTTGAAGCATGGAGAGAGTTGCAGCTGAGCAAGCAAGTAGGAGACCATTTTCTAGTCTGGTGTCGATAGACACACCCATGGTGTCGGTCGACACCATCACGACCAAGCACAACTGACGATTTTTATGCAAGTTTCACACATAATATAGGTCTAAACACGTCTGGCCAAGCACAATCAGATATAACACATTGTTTCCAGATCAGTTTTGTATCACATCCTGAAACCCATTGAGTAACTATATATCATTCGGATTATATCAGATCCGTTCGGATATACCTGAAGTAAAATCTAAAATTTTAAATCAAAACATAAGAAATCTATACTATTATTTGAAAAGTGAAATCTACCAAAGTTTCCAGTATTTACAAGAAATTCTTTGACGTGTTTAGACCTATATTAATTATTTAAATGTCAGTGTTTAGGCTATACTTTATTTTATCTTTGAGAGCTTTTTGGAGAGACATATCGGAACTTATCGGAAATAAGATTTTGAACTCCCTTATATATTTATTAGATTTATTAATGAAGTTTATTCAGATTATGATTTGTGTTTCATTGATCATGTATGAGTAAATCATTTGTTAGAAGTAGAGTTCTTCAAAGGAATAATGAATTGTTGGATTGATAGAACAGTTAGAGTTATCTTAGGTTCTTCATCTGGATTGTTCTTAATACTAGTTCTTGACTGACAACCTCGAATCAGATCTTAGGATAATTGAACCTATCTGCAAAAAGATTTGGTTTATAGATTTTGTGAACTTATCAAACCTACACTTATTATTTGTCTGAACGGACAAAATTCATAAAGAGATTTGAAATTCAGGATCTAGATATTATTAGATAGTCTTTGCAATGAAAGTTCGTTGATTTGATTATTGTGATTTGAGTTCAAAAATCGTTCTTTTTTTTTTAGAGAAATCGAACATCAAACTCGACATTTCTAAAGAAAAGTCGACACTAGACACTAGTGTCGACCGACACCCTCTTAGTGTTGACCGACACTCTCTTATTGTTGATCGACACACTATGGGGAAACATGTCGAGATCTCTTACAATAAACCAAAATTGACTACTCTCCACACAATGGTGTTGACACCCTGCACAGACATATCATGCTATTTCTGAAACTTTAAATCCAGTTGAGGAGAGGGTCTACAAACCCAAATTTCCATTCCCTACAGTACCAAAAAAAATATGAAAGAGCCCATCAATGCAAGGAACTAGCTGGGTTTTACAAGAGGGTGAAAAGGATTCATGATGGTACTACCTCCATTGAGGAAGCTTGGGATGCTTTCCGCTTGAGTCAGTTCTTCAAGAACACCAGAGAATCTATGGGAGAGGTCAAAGCATTGTTTGATGAAGGTATGCATCTATAGGGGTGAAGAAACTGAAAAAGTTGAAAAATCCTGGAAAATTTGTGGTACCTTGCACTATATCATGAGACCATTGCCGAGAGACTAAGACTTGCTACAAAAGCTCCAAAGATTACTCTAACTTTTGTAGGCTTCGCCACAAAATATCCACATGGTGTTGTCAACAATCTAGAAGTTGGAGTTGAGAACTGCATTGTTCCTATTCACTTTCAGATCTTGGCAATGGGCAGTGGTTAAAACATGCCTCTCATTTTGGGAAGAGCCTTTTTAGCTACAGTGGAAGCGGTAGTTGACATGCCTAAAGGCAAAAATTTCTTTGCAAACATTGATGAGAATGTCTTCTACAAAATTCTGCCACAAAAGAGAGGTATGCATCTAGCTTCTTGCATTGGTGTAATTGATGTTCATTTGGCTATAGTTGTTTTTATAAGAATGATGTCAAATAAGTATTGGATGGAGACATTGGTATTAAATCACATAACTCAGGGAAAAGGGTAAGAAGAAGACAAAGTGCAAAAGGGTCAAAGGTGATTCTCACTTGACATTGGTTCCTCAGAGCTGTTCTGATTGTATGATTGAGTACAAAGTGTGAACCAGAGGTATAGCCTTTGTAAAGTTTGAGCTGTTCTCACTTCAGAGTTAAAAGACAAAGGACAAGATGTTGTGAAAGGATTCATAAGCAGTGTGTTGAAGCTCAAGATATTGACATTGAGACTTGTTTTGGACCAAGTTTTCATTCTCATTCGGATTGAACCTATCATTCTCATTCGGACTGAATCTGGCCTCAAAGTCGAGCTAATGACTTAAAACAAACGCTTGGTGCGAGGCAACCCACTGGTAAGTGTTTTATTCAAAAAGTATGTTTCGTGGAACAAGCAGTGTCCGTCGACACCACCTCAGTGTCGGTCGACACACATCTCAAACACATGTAAGTTTTCATATTTTCTTGGTTTTTATCAGTTTTATTTGTTTCTTTGACTAACTTCAGACTCTATAACACTCGGGATAATGTTGTAGGTCTGGGTTGATTGTTCTTTCGAACCTCACCTACGCCTATCCATAGGATATCCGGCTCGTCCTATGCAGGGCCAAAGGTGTTACACAACTTGAGCCAATTCACATATAAATCTTTCATAATTCTCAGAAAACTTAACATCATCAATACTCCCATCCATATTATCATCATTTCAGATGCAGATCCCGACACAAATGTTTTTGGAGAAATCGGCTCCAAAGTTGTGAACGCCACAAAATTCTTTAGCTCCTCACCATCATCTGAATCACTTCCATAATCATTCTTGACGTTTCTCTTCTACATTTGCTTTTGTAAATTCACAAATTCACAGCAAATATGTCTAAATCCATTGCACTCAAAGCATTGTATCTTTGATCATGAACTACCCAAGTCACCTCCTCTTCCATTCTCCTTCTTTCTTTCCTTTTGCTTCAGGTACTTAGCAAAATTTCTTGACAACATTACCATATGAACTTCAGAAGATGAATCTTGTGAAGCGATTCCATATGTTTTTTTTCGTCTTATCAGTATCTCCATATGACTTGCTCAACTAAAAAGCTTGAAAAATCCCAACAAATGTCTCAAAAGTTATCTCATATAGATATAATCTTGGTTTTGATGGAAACAATCTCACCAGTTTTGAATCAAGCTTTGATGGAAACAATCTCTCCAGCTTCTTCACCAACTTAGTTGTCCTTGTACTGCTTTCCAAGCGCGAAACATTCATTAGATATGTCACACAACTTAGCATTAAACTGAGCCACATTTTCTTTACGTCTATACTTAGATTATCTAATTTAGATACTATCATATCTAACTTAACTCGTTTGACATTTGTAGTACTTTCAAACATGTTCTCCAATATCTTCAATGTCTTCTGAGCTTATGCACATTGAGAAATACACTAAAGTAGCTTGCATCGATAGCATTATAAATTGCAGTCTTGGTCTTATAATTGCCACTTGATGCTTTATTCTTTGATGTGCTCCATTGATCTCTTAGCTTAAGCACTTTCTTATCATCAATTATCACCGGATGACGCCAACCAACCTCAACATAATTTCAACAATTCTCATCAAGACAGATGATAAAATCTTGCAAACATACCTTCCAATATTCATAAATGGTTGAGTCAAGACGTGGTGGTTTTGTCATAGACATCCTTCTTGTTATGCCTCCATCAATTCATATTCCAAATTTTGTCATTCCTCATGGACATGTTTTTGTCCTTACCCTTTTGATCTACTCGAAACAAGAATAAATCTTTATTGAAAACTCGTTTTGATATCAATTGAAAGTGCGGATGAATCTAGAAGAGTGTGAAAAATTAACAAGACACGAGTTTTTCTTTTCAAATTCACTAAAACAAGAAATCAAATTACAACCAGTTTTGTAACGTGTAAATCAAGCACAACCCTCCTGACATACCACTCTTTTCCATTACAAGAAATTCTCTGCGATAACTCAATCCAAAGCTAAAACTTACCATAGAACTTAGATTTCAGTCTTCCAAATTTTCCGTAAGTACTTCACCAAGTATGTCATCACCTAACACACATCAATGACACTAAAGCTTTTTCACACAAGCACGAAGCTTTCCCAGTTTTTTTATTCACCCAAGTTCTTGCGAAAGACAATTTTTTTTGTACATCGAGATAAGATCATAAGAATAAGATAAAACAAATTATAGAAAAGAGCAAACCGGTTCTGGTGTTTTAAGAAAGCCACCGGAGCGGCAACAAAGACATAAGCGGAAGGTAGAAGGCTAGAGAGATGGAGGAGAAAAAACGAAAAAGAAGATATGTATTTTGGCCTAGTTAACGTATATGGTAAATTAATGAAATTATTACGTCAAAAAGGAACCAACAAGGAGCGGTGTCTAATCGAAACGGATAATGTTGATGTTCTTACTATTTTGTGTGTTTATTTATATAACGTATCGAAAATACAGATCTCGATAAAATAAAAGGACGAGTATGTAAAAGTTGATGGAGACTATACAGTGAGAAAAGGAGTTACATTTTGCTATATATTAAAAGTTGATATTATTTAATTTTTGTATAATATAAAAAGACAAAAAAAAAAAAAAAACAAGGCACAAATAATGGAGACGAAGTGGAGAGAGAAAAGCTCCACTCTCTCTCACACACACACACACACACACAAAGTTGCTGCGTCTTCTAATCTGAATCGAAAGAAATCAAAATCAAACAGGAGAAATGTCTGAGGATGATGAAGACCAATCTCCAGCGTCGGATCTACGCTCGCAGCGACCTTGCTCGCCGAACAAATCTCGGAACTGCATCTCCTCCTCCCAGACGTTCCCTGACCACGTCCTGGAGAACGTCCTGGAGAACGTGCTACAGTTCCTGGATTCGAGATGCGACCGTAACGCAGCTTCTCTGGTGTGCAAATTGTGGTGGAAAGTGGAGGGTTTGACTCGATCGGAGGTTTTCATCGGGAACTGCTACGCGCTGTCTCCAGCTAGGTTAACTCAGAGATTCAAGCGTGTGAGATCTCTGCTGCTCAAAGGGAAACCAAGATTCGCCGATTTCAACCTCATGCCCGCTGATTGGGGAGCTAATTTCGCTCCTTGGGTCTCCACCATGGCCAAAGCTTACCCTTGGCTCGAGAAGGTGGATTTGAAGCGGATGTTTGTTACTGATGACGATCTAGCGCTTCTCGCTGAGTCCTTCCCTGGGTTCAAAGAGCTCATCTTGGTTTGCTGTGAAGGCTTTGGAACCAGTGGAATCGCAGTCGTTGCCAACAAGTGCAGGTAAAAAATCTTTAACCAATCTCCTAGTGGGTGCTTTTAGTGATGGACTTAAATCGAATGCCGATTTGTTGTTTCAGAAAGCTGAAAGTGCTTGATCTGATCGAGTCTGACGTCACAGACGATGAAGTGGATTGGGTTTCTTGTTTCCCGGAGGATGTAACTTGTTTGGAGTCTTTAGCATTTGACTGTGTGGAAGCTCCCATCAACTTCAAGGCCCTTGAAGCTCTTGTTGGTAGGTCCCCCTTGTTGAGGAAACTTAGGCTGAACAGGTTTGTGTCTCTGGAGGAGGTACATCGCCTCCTGCTGCTTGGAGCCCCGCAGCTCACGAGTCTCGGCACTGGCTCCTTTAGCCGTGGTGATCAGAGCCAGCAGGAACCACCCGATTACGCAGCTGCTTTCCGTTCTTGTAAATCTGTAGTCTGCCTCTCAGGATTCAGGGAGTTAATGCCTGAGTACCTTCCTGCTATCTTACCCGTCTGCGCCAATCTTACCTCACTCAATTTCAGTTATGCTAACATTTCTCCTGACATGTTTAAGCCCATCATCCACAATTGCCACAAACTCCAAATTTTCTGGGTATGTATCCTTGTCCTTCTTTCTTGATATCACTTCTTCAGTAAATGCGTTATCTTGAACTTCCTTGTGCAATGCAGGCTCTGGATTCGATATGTGATGAAGGACTGCAGGCAGTTGCTGCGACTTGCAAGGAACTCCGTGAGCTCCGGATCTTCCCTTTTGATCCCCGGGAAGACACTGAAGGTCCTGTCTCTGAATTAGGCCTCCAAGCAATCTCCGAGGGTTGTAGAAAACTCGAATCTCTTCTCTACTTCTGCCAGCACATGACCAATGCCGCTCTCATAGCCATGTCGCATAACTGTCCTGAGCTCACTGTGTTTAGGCTCTGCATAATGGGTCGACTTAGGCCTGACCATGTGACAGGAAAGGCAATGGACGAGGGCTTTGGTGCCATTGTTAAAAACTGCAAGAAGCTAACTCGGCTCGCAGTCTCCGGGTTGCTTACGGATCAAGCTTTTAGGTATATGGGTGAGTATGGGAAACTGATCCGTACTCTCTCAGTGGCTTTTGCAGGGGACAGTGACATGGCTCTGAGACATGTCCTCGAAGGTTGCCCTAGACTACAGAAACTCGAGATAAGAGACAGTCCGTTTGGGGATGTTGCGTTACGCTCTGGTATGCATCGGTATTACAACATGAGGTTTGTTTGGATGTCGGCATGTAGGTTGACTATGGGATGCTGCAAGGATGTTGCACGTGCAATGCCGAATCTAGTTGTGGAAGTAATTGGCTCCGATGATGATGATGTGAACAGGGATTATGTTGAGACTTTATACATGTATCGGTCTCTTGATGGTCCAAGGAAAGATGCACCACAGTTTGTCACAATTTTATAGGAAGGAGGAGCATTTTCGTGTGTTGCTGAGAGCTTAAAGAGGGGAGAATGAGTATGGGTAGGTTGTAGGAACGCTGAAGATGATGATCGTGGTGTCAGAGACACAATGCATGATGGTTGATAATGATGATGATAGTTGCGAAGGGCATAATGCATGATTGTTGTACCATTATTTATTTTCTTTTCTTGCTGTTTTTCTTTTTTGGTTTAACAGTTCTTGGTTGGTTAGGTGGAACAATGGATGTATGTTTTGGGGAGCATCGATGTTAGACAGATGAGTTGGTTCTTATGTTTCTAATAAGCTGCACTTTTGGATCTTTCTAGTTGTTGTTTAGAACTAAAGAGACGTCTAGCCATTTTCAATTTATTTGAGATAATTCATCTAAATCCGTTAAATCATTTCGATTCTACTTGATTTTGGCTTTGTTCGGTTGTGGTGGAGAGAGATGAGGTGAGGTTCTTATCCAAAGGAAGACCTCTCCTTTTGCCTTCTGAGAAGCTATCTTTGTCCCCAAAAGACTGCGCTTTTTTCAAACTGACGGGACACATCATTTATTTTCTTAAAGGTCATAAACCAAACTGAAATAATGCAGAGGATGGTGACAAAAAGGATATGATGGTGGTGGATTAAGAGAGAGTAATTAGGATTGGTGGCACATTTGATGTGATCATCATACCTACTCATTAAACCACTTAACACCAATGTTTTATATTCCCATCATTTATATCACTTTGCTTCCTCATCCTACGGTCACGATTCTTCTAATTTGCTATCTCCAGCCCTCTCCCTCCAAATAGTATTTTATAGATAAATAAAAATCTATTGCTTAAATAGTTGGTTACATAGTCTTTGAATATGTCTCCTTCTGTTCAACTTCAGTTGTACGCTGAAATTAACCACTGAGAGGCCTGTAACCCTAGAATATAGTTTCTACCTTAACTTTTTTTTGTTAATTATACTAGGCGTAGATGATATGACCAAATACGATGATTTATCAAGAAAATTAATTTGTCTCTTTTTTTTTGTTAACCATTTGTCTTTATATATGTCTCTTTTTTGTGGATAAATATGATAATTTATCAAGAAAATTGGTGAAAATGTTAATTTATAATTGTCACATTGTAATAACTAAAATAGTTACAATTATTTCAATTGTGAATGCATTATAAATAAAATAGTGAAATGTGTTCATGGGCGCTAAATTGATTTGAAAGATTAACTGAAATTCATGTTCGGAATTTAGCTTAGCCAGAGTGGAACAGTTGGTTCAAACCTAACAAAAATTTTGGAGATCAACGGTATCGGAGAGTTCTAAAAAGTTTTTAGAGATTATTAGATTTGTATACGCATATACTTCTAATAATCAAACATTCAAATTTGGTCTTGTGGTTAGACAGTGGTTTTAGAAACCGTTTTGTGTTGGTTCGAAGCCAAATTTGAAAAGGGTTGTTTATTTTACCTTTTTTATAAAAAGCATTTTTGTAATTGCACACATTCATCTTCTTTTTTTTGTATCTGCAAAAATCTAAACTTTAAACGGTAGCTACTTTGATATTTTTATCTTTTTTATTAGAGATAAGTCCTAGTTAGTTTAAGATAATGATAACTTTATTATACGTCCTTATCAACTTAGTAACATTACGTTGTATAAATACCGAGCTATTGCTATCATAATAAACAAGTCATTCTATTCCAAACTATTACACGGTATCAGATCGGGAAAATAGCTTATTCCCCTATGAACTAGTTGTTCCCGGCTTTTTCACACATGAACTTTTAAGTCATGCCAAAAACCATATGAACAATGGAAAAATGATTTATTTCCCTATGAACTAGTTGTTCCCGGCTATTTCACACACAAACTTTTAAGCCATGCCAAAAACCACATGAACAA
>NC_027750.1:17559187-17568628 GCF_000695525.1 Brassica oleracea var. oleracea | reverse complement strand
TTAAAAATCATAAAAGATGACCAGAGGAGAGTAAGAGACTTTCCTTGAACACACTCTTTAACTTTATCCAACACCACTTGTTGAATCTTCTTCTCTACTTCCTCCATAGTTTCTCCTGCATCGATTATCTGCATTACCATTTTCAAGGTTTAGAATATAATCCTACGGGGTAAATAAAACAAAGAAAGAAAGACTCTTAATGCATTCACCTTCCGTGAAGAATCACACAGAGTTTGATAAAACTCAGAAACTTTCCTCTGAAACTCAGAAACTCAGACTCTTAATGCATTCACATTCCATGTACGTACACAAGCAATGATCATAAACAGAGGGCCCTTCACATAATGAATATAGCTAGCTGCACACTGAATTCAGAAATCATGGGCCTATGGAGCCTTTATTCCATACTATTATCTCTCTCAAGAGTGGGCGTTTACAGATAAAGAGACCATGATGATACTTTATCAACTTCTTTTTTTAACCTCTTCTCAGTTATGTGCATTTACTAATACAGAGAAAATGATAATACTTGGATCACAAGTCAACCTTACTTGCTAAACCCCAACAACCAAAGCAAAGACGGACATAAACATGAACTTTGACACAAGCAATGAGAATGAACCAAGAGAAAAAAGAAGGAACAATACCGAGAAATTATCAGAAATAGTCTGAAGATTGAGTCCTGCTTCAATGGTAGTAGTGAACTTATAGAGAATGACAGCAATGACACCTGCCGAAACAGCACCAAGAAACGCCTGAGCCGCCGATGGTGTCGTCGACTTACCACCACCTTCTTCAATCGGAGCCGACCCCATTGCTTTCAGTTTCTCCACCGCTTCATCTTTCAACGACTTCTTCACTCCAGACGATCTAAACGTCTGCAATTCTCACACCAAGTCGAAAACTTTCAATTCGGATTCACTGAGAACGAGAGGAAAGATGAAAACTTTACCATCTCTTTGGAGCGTTTAGCTCGCCGTCGAATCGATCTGAAGAGGAAGATGGTGATGGTGATGGTGATGGTGCCGGTGAGCATTACGCTGGTGGCTAGCTGGAGAGGAGTGAGGTCATCGGAAGTGGCGAATTTTGAGTTAGTTGACGAGAACGGAGATATGGCCGACGGAGGAAGCTCGACAGGACCGTCTTCTACCTCCTCCGCCACGTCGGCGGTTTCTTCGGCGGTGGATACTCGGATTCTATCGGGTCGGGTCCAGGTGAAAGCGGAGAGCGAAGGCAACGGAGAGGTAGATTCCGGTGGACGCTAGAGAGAGATGAGACGAGATGAGGGAGAGAGAGGGAGAAGAGAAAATTTCTCGATCAAAATCGACGAAGATCTCTTTCTCAAACCAAAAAAAAAAACATCTACGAAGAGGAAGAGGAAGAGGAAGAGAGAGAAGGCATTAGCCAATAACAAAGGAACACCTACATGGTGCTTACCAGTTTTACAAATGTTATATTAGGCACCCGTTCTCTCTTTTTAACTCATTTTTCATTTATTTATTTTTGTTTTTTTCTTTAGAACCTCCCATTAGAGCCTCCAATGGAAGTGGTCTTAGGATTAAACCTATGGTTTTCTCTCTTCTATATTTTTTTCGTGTTTCGCCCTTGCCTCTCCTCGGATCGTACCAACTCCTTGGTCATGGTTTCTCGTTCGTCATCGTCTCTCATCTAGTTCTTCAGATATTGTTGTTCTTTAGATTCAGATCTTGTTCATTTCCAATCAAGGTGATACGGTTTCAAAAGACGATTTTCTTCTCTTGATTCTCTTTATTACTTTTTCTTGGATTATGATTAGTTAGCTTCCTTGATTGTTGATTGGTTGTTAGATCCATAATGAATGATGCATAAGAACATTTATATTGTTAAAGGATTAAAACAAACTAATTGTGTTGATGCGATGGAATGCTTGATGATATGAATGGTACCGAGGAACGATGAGGAATAATGTATTCCTTAGCATTCTTAAATAAAATCACCATTCATAAGGAATAATTTTTTCTTCTTATTCCCTATCATTCCTTTTTTTTTGTAGAAAAATAAAGAACAAAGTTATTTCTTGTTAAATATGAGATGAAACAACCATTCATTTTCATTCCTATAATTTTATTCCTTTACGTTCCTTTCCTATTTGTTCCTTTTGTTTCCAGAATGGTCACCAGTCGGAAGCGTGATAATGAATTGAACGAATTGTGACTGAACTATGTGATGTATGTGATTGGTGAGGGTCCGAAAAGTAAAAGTGATGAGATGACAAGTCCGGGCATTAGTGACTATTGTGACCATGTGTGGAGTGGCTTGGTTAGTCAATGGGACATATGCAGGTACTCACATAGGAACTGCATAGGACAATGCTGGATGGCGCCGTAGTGCCTTGCAAGAAGATCAAAGAGTCGTAACTGTAATCATATGTGTTGGTGACGCTGTGCATTGAATGGGTAACCTAATGAAATGGTGATGTTGCTGTTGTCTTCATTTATTGTATGTAGCTAGTCATTTCTCATTTTGTATTGAGCCGTAGAGCTGGCTCATTGAATAATCTATTTACTCATCCTCTCATTTTCTATTTCCTTATGTGTAAGACTATAAGTAGAAATAAAGGATATAGTCGGATTGGTGGATTTAAATAGAGGAGAACTTGTCCTGAAATCTTGGGAGGACACATTGGCTTAAACATCGGGTTATACATGTGTCCTAACACCTCTTTCTCTGGGTTGTCCGGGGGTGAACGAATGTTACAGTTTGATATCAGAGACTGGGTTAAGATTCTTTGGTATTGGCCTGAGGGATCAGTTCCCTCGGTGTTATGCGTAGACAGTCTACGGCACTGCCACAATCGGTGCCGGTTGCATTTTTCTTGGGCGTTCTCTTATCCTCTTTGGCGGCACTACCTCCGCCACAGTTGATGGTTTCATCATCTCAGCTTCTGTGGCACATGCCCAATTTTCTGCATTTAGCATGTGCCACATAAGTCGAGATGATGCAACCATCAACTGTGGCGGAGGCAGTGCCACCAAAGAGGATACAAGAACGCCCAAGAAAAGTGCAACCGGCGCCGATTGTGGCAGGGATGCAGCCGGCGCCCACCCTAATGATCGCTTCAGCTCAGGCGAGATCCGTATTGATCTTTTATGGGTTATGCTTCCAAACACTCATGTGCTGTTGCTGTAGAGTGACTGAATCGGCCCAGATAGATCTCGAGATACCTGTTATTGCTGGTGGTGGAGAAGAACTTGTACTGTATATGGCGGGAGGGGTAGAGACAACTCAAACGCAGCGTTTTAGGCTAGTTTTTTCATGATTTTGGTTGGTCTGGTTAAAATCGATTTTATATAATATATCTACTCTATTAAAATAAAGTTTTTTTACCGATTTTTTACCATCAAAAATTTTCAATGGTCCAATCAAAATTGATACTAATAATATTAGTTAAAATATATATAAATAATAGTCAATCAGTTTTTTAAAAAGTTTTAGACTAATATTTGATTGGTTAGATTCTTATTAATTAGCCTGATTTTCTCGAATCAAATTAGATAATAATATTTATATACCAATGCAAACAAATTTTAAAAGTATACATTTTTAAATTTGAATATCTGTTTCTCTTATATTAATATCTTATATGTTAGCAATTTTTATAACAAAGGAATCAGATTCCCTAAATCATATCAAATATGTGTGTAATAATATATATTTAAATACTCTAAATTTTCCCATTTCTTTATACCATGAAAAAAGATTTTAAAATATATGTTCAATTCAAATATGTATTTATTTATTAGATATATTTATAGTTTATGTAAGAAAGAAAGCAGATTTCTTAAACTATATCAATTATGCATGTATCAGCGTATATCTTATAATCTAAAATGATTATTTTTTGTTACTATTGCTATACAAAAATATGGATACAAAAAAAAATATTATATTATATTTTTATCACAAATTTTGTAAGATATCAAATTAAGTCTTATAAATGTTATGTACAAATTTATATTAACAAGATTTTAACTAAATTTTATCATTTAAATTATGTAAAAATTTAAATTTGAATGTCTTTACACAATAAATATATATTTTTAAGTTTCAGTTGTGGACCATTAATGATTTTTAAATGTTCTTAAAATACTAGATATATTACAATTTCAGAGAAAATCGTGATAAGTTTTCAATGAATTTCAAAAAATAATATATCTCACACGTCTAAAAATGGGTCTGTGGAAATATATGAACCAATGGTCTGTTCTAACATATAAAAAAAAAAATTATAGAACAAACTAGTTGGTATATCAAGTATTAGTACAATTATTAAGTAGAATAGTATACTCAAAAATGAATTGTGTTCACCTCCTCGACATCTATGACTGATTTCAATGATCATATGTATCTTATTGAATATTAAACAACAAGAAAACTAAATTATAAACGTTTATGCGAAAATTACTTTTCATCCTATGAAAACATACAAATGAAAGTATATATAGAATATACCAAATTAAATGGTATAACACATATTAATAAAATTATAAAATGATTTAGAATACTATACCATGTATGTTTCAATTTTACAAAATAGTATAGAAATAAATTTGACGGTCATAACACTAGGATATGATGGTAGTTCAGGAGAACACAAGGGTAAATAAAATAAAATTACAGATTTAATGGTGCTCATGATAGTGGTAACTACAGTGATGGTGGTCAAGTGACGGAATAGCATATTTGATAGTGATTACAAAGGAGGCGGTGGTGATTATGGAAGAAGAAATGGTACTAATGGTGGTAGTTACCGAGTTCAATTTCTCTATTATAAAGTAATTTTTGTTTAATGACTCGTAAATATAATTGAATACAACAAAATAGAAATAGTATACTATATTTGGACAATAAATTAGAATAGTAACTACATTATCTTTAATAATTACTATAAAAGAGAAAAATTATTTCAAGATGAAGATCATGAAGATGAAGAGGAAAAGGAAGAGTAGGAGTACAAGGAGAAGGGAAGAAGAAGAAGATATAAAGGAAGGACATATGAGATAGAGAGATATCTTTTATATAACGGTACAATTCTCTTAAAATACTTTAAAATAGTTTTTTTTACCAAAAGAGCACATAAAGAGGAAAATGACTAAATTTTTATTTATTAAAGTGGTAAAAAACCATTTTACCCTTACTTTACATATATAAAAATATAAATGATTATTTCAATAAAATATAAATTAGTTATTATTATTATTATTTTATTGATTATTTTATAATTTTTTGAATCTTTATATTTTAAATTTTTATCTGAAATTTTAAGTATGTATTTATTAATTTATAAAATCCTAAACCCCATCCCCCAAAGCCTCATCTTTCAAATCTTAATTCTAAGTCTTCGATTAGTTAAATAAATGTCTATTTACCTTTAACATAAAATTAAATCTTCATCCACGTGATTGCGCATGTATTTATTTTCAATTTTATAAATGTAAAAATCTTGTTTTATATCATTAGTAACAAATATTTTTAACATTGACCATGTTACAATTGTTTATATAATTTTTTGAATAATTTTATAGTTTACATGTTTGTCATCTTATTAATAGTTTCCAACCGTCACGTATATTTGTAGATTCTTATTATATTTATTTCATTGGATTTGCGTTTAGTTATTAAACGATTTAATATATGTAAAGTTCAACTGAATTGGTATATATATTGTATTTAAATCATATTTAAAAGCATAAGTTCACTATTTAGATCTTTTGAAAGTTGGTAAAATTAGGTTCGAGGATAGTGTATCTTTAAACATAAGTATATACATTGATTCCACATATTTAATTCGACAAGGAAGCACTTTTTTTTTCTTTGAATGGGCTTAAAAAAGTACAAACGAGTTTTTTTTTTTTGCGCAAACATAACTTTCAATTAAAACTTAAACTGGGTTTGAGGCCCAAAGGGTTTGTTTAGCCACAGGATCCGCTTTAGCGTTTTGTAAGTGGGGGATAAAAGAGAAAGTAATAGACTTAAAAGCGGTAGATAGAAGGTAGATATCCTTCAATACTCCAAAGATCTCGAGGTTCATCATCTTCCTTGTGATTAGGTTGATCAGTATCTGCGAATCAGAGAAGATGGTGATGGACTCGAATCTGCAAGAGAGGGCAAAGGTCATGGCGGTGCGAACCGCCAACGTTTCTGCCATGAGGGGCGATGAAACTGAAGTTTCAACCGCTGAGTGTTGGGATGGGGAGACCAGATCATCAATAACCCAACCAAGCCCTGCAACCCCCGTAGAGGGGTTCCATGCAGCATCTGTGAAGATCGAGCATAGATCGGGGTTTCTAGGGCTTGGTTCGAGTCTGATCAACGGTTTCGAAATCTTTGGATTTGGTAGGGGTTGTGCTCTTATCCATTCTCGAGCATCCGTCAGCGCCTTCTGTAGTGTCTCCTCCGGTGTGAACTTTCGTTTCTCAAAGATGATATTGTTTCTCGATCGCCAGAGAGACCAGATGATGGAAGCTGCGAGTGTACCTGCTTCGATTCCCATAGGTGGTAGGGAAGGTATTTTACGGACCCTTTCCCATCCCTCTTGGAAGTTTAAAACCGTGAGGATGTTTGCTCCCGAAGCTAAGGGAGCTAAATCCCAAACCTTTGAAGCGTAGGGACATGTGAATAGCATATGATGAATCGATTCGACTGCATTGCATCGTACAAACGAGTTTACATAACAAAATTAAGCCCATAAAATTTGTCAATGCTAACTCTCAACAATCTCTTCCTCTTTCCGCCTTCTGGTTTCTCTCGCAGCCACACAAATAAACCCTACGTTATAGAAGGCAGCCATCCGCCTTTAGATCTACGTTTTAGTTGGCGAAAATATTCAATCCTCATATCCAGTTTCAATCTAATTACTACACCTAACGGTTCATCAATCGCCCTCTCCAGCTGTTTCAGAAACTTCTCAGTCTAATCCTTTAGATATATGCCCACATATGACACAAATCATCACTCCATCTGCACAATTCTCATTCTTAGATTTTGCGACTTTTATTTTCATTCATGATCGAATTAAGAAAGAGGGCAACGGAAAGCCTTCAGCAGCAGAGGAAAGAGGGCAACCGAGTCTTTACCATACCGGTGGACCACGCAGGGCATAGCTAGGGGCATAGGAGCCGACTCGGTGTTAGCGGCATCGTGCACAAGGGAGTAAAGCGATCGTCGATAATATCCCGATAAGTTAGGAGATTTGTTTGGTTTGTATATAGTATTTGGGTATTATATTTTTTGGCATGAAATCTTTTGGTGAGTGATGATAATATTTAGTAGCAGAGTTTTTACATTTTGACTCCAATGTTTTGTTACTTCTGTATAGTATAATGGTCATCTTTGGAAAAAAAAAAAATTTATGTTATGCTAAGGTGAAAAGCAACGAATTCACACTGCTTATTAGTGAAGATTCAATTTTCATTAGTCCTTTTGCTTTGCCGTGTGAAGTCTTTGTTGTTCAGCAACTTGCTCTGTCCTTCTTCATAGAGGAAATATATTATTGGCATCCTCAGAAAAATTAGCGGGGATGTCTTCGTTACAAATGCCACATCGTATTAGTGTCTCTAAAACATACCACTACTCTAACGCTGTGTTTTATCAGGAACTCTGAGTGTACTGGCGTTTGGCTTTTAGCCAGAGAAGATAAAAATTAATGGAATATGTAAGAAGTGGAAGTTGAATTTGTCATCATTACAGAGATCTACACATTGCCACCTAAGGTTTCAAAAACCATTGGGATTTTTCAGGTAGAGGAAGGTGGATTTGGAGATCAGTGAGCTTTTTAGTTGGATGGTGTGTTTGGAGTAGGCTACAGGGGTATATTACCGTATCTAAATCATTTACAATGTCCGTGTTACACACATGGACCTTTTTTTGTTCAACACACACATGGACTTAGTTGATGATGTTTGCTCTAAATCTTAAATTTCATAATGTAACTGTTGGATCTGCAAAACATCAGGTTATATTGTTCATTTTCGAAAGCTGGTTATTCTTACGTTTGATGATCAACCGGAATTGAGAACATTTGTTGGAGTACTCCACCTGTTTTTAATTAGAATTTTTTTTTGTGAATTTTGTATATAAACTGCAAATCACTGATAACAAAGAAAAAAGAAGACAGTGTCTACGTATGCACCTAAAACCATCTCACTGCTTTTCTGAAAAACGTGTTTTAGTAAATACTAAGAAAAACTAAGCCGGAAAATCAGCGATAACTTTAGTGTTAATTATTATTGTGTGTGTTGAAGACTTCATAATCGTATCAAAGTGTCCTTTAGTAATACGACAACAAACGATTCCCTTGGCTCCCAACGCCAACTCCTACATCTCCACCATCATTGCCCATGAAACTATGGGAAGCCAAGAAGATCGTGCAAGAAAATAAATTATCACACTATGATCTACTTCAGCAGAAATACAACAATTTAGAACAAAAGAATCATTTTTTTTATTTTGAAGAATACATTTAAAATCAACTTACCAGCGTCCTACTAAAATACGGAATCACACTAACTCAAGAATCCTTTACTTGTGACCCAATACATAGATCGATATACACTCGAACTAAAGATTTAGTGACTTTTGATGTTCCAGTAGCTCGACAATCCACGTGGGAATCCTTAACCTGTTATGGCCTTTGGGGATCTATGCGACAAGAATCCTATGCTCAATATGTCATTGCTTGATTCCTCCTATCTTGGTTTTCAATTCCACCGATCTTCTTCCATATACATAGGTTTACATAGATTAAGTAATCGTATGATTATTCTTTATATAAATTATATATCCATAACCTTTTTTTGTTATCATCAGAGTGAATATATAATGTTTTCGAGTGCATTCATCTCATCAATCCGTACATAAAAATATAACAAGCATTACTAAATATACTAATAAATATTTTAGTAAGAAAATAATTAGAAATACATCCTTTTGAAATGAAGCTATAACTGAAAAGGAAAAGTAAAGTTACAATAACATAGACCACTCCATGCCTTTGATGTCAGAAACTAAGCCCTCCACTACAAGAAAACGGCGGTATTCTGACGGACATTCCGACGGAAAATGAAATCCTCGGAATATCCCAAAGAATTTCCGAGGAAATTCCGAGGAAATACAAAATTTGGTTTCCTCGGAATTTCCTCGGAATATACCGACGGAATTCCGAGGAAATACTAATCCGTCGGAATATTCTTATGGAATACCGAGGAAAAACGTATTCCTCGAAAAAAACCGATGAATTCCGAGGATATATTATAGCCGTTAGAGAGCCGTTGGGGGATTTTAAAAATTCCGAGGAAATTCCGATGAATTAGCCGTTTCCGTCGGAATTTCCTCGGTCTGTCGGCAGGATTTCAACTATAAATACAAGCACCCCTCTTCCTCTTCATTCACTCCATATCTTTA
>NC_027750.1:17553264-17553684 GCF_000695525.1 Brassica oleracea var. oleracea | reverse complement strand
ATTTCTAATGTTTCTTTAATTTATGTTTTTTTCAAGGCGGAAGAAAATGATGGCGAGCCGGTTGATGATTTCGCCCTAATGAAGAGGGCGTATACCAACAAGAAGACCGGCCAGATTGATGACGGTCTTGTGAGGGACGTGGTCGACCTGGTCCAAACTCAGGTGGTAGACGAAGTGTCTCAGCTTCAAACCGAGGATGACGCTTCGACGGCTTCGACTAACTTGTCCCGGTTTCGAATCAACGAAATCGTTGAATCGGTAAGTTCTTTTTTTTTTAAGTTCAATTTATTTTTTTCTTGATTTTATTTTATCATCAATTTGTATTATTTAAATTTGGCTATTTATATTTCAGTCGGTTCCAAAGAAGAAGGGATGTTTGGTCGGTTTGGGTCGTCGCTCCCGGTCGGCTGCTCCTTCTTC
>NC_027750.1:17533209-17553086 GCF_000695525.1 Brassica oleracea var. oleracea | reverse complement strand
ATTCAAGACCCGTAGTTTTTTTTTTTAACCAAAAAACTCGGAATGATTTATTTTTATTTGTAGAACTTTGAATTATCTAATATGTTTTCAGTTTTAATTTTAATTTTATATTTTCGAATTTAAATTTCACAAATTTTAATTTAAAAAAAAAAATTTTTTTATAAAAAATTAATTTTTTCGAAATTCCGAGGAAAAGCACCCTCGGAAATTTCCGATGACCTTTTCCTCGGAATAAGTCGTCGGAATTTTAAAAAAAAAATCCGAGGGAATGTTCCTCGGAATTTTCCGAGGAATATTTCGTCGGAACTTCCGAGGATTGGACCATCGGAAATTTCCTCGGAATATACCGAGGAAGTCCTCCCTCGGTATATTCCGAGGAACTTTCCGACGATCTAGTGGTCCTCGGAGTTTTCTCGGAAATTCAGTTCCTCGGAATTCCGTCGGAAATTTCCGAGGGATTTCCGAGGAAAAATGAATTTCCGAGGACTTTTGTCGACGGTATGTCGTCGGAATAGTCCTCCCTCGGTATGCCGCTGTTTTCCTGTAGTAGTGCTTTTTCACCCCAAACGTGGAGTTCAGTTTTCTAAATTTTTAATGCACGTGTTCATACTGACCCATATCAACTAATCAAGTTTTTTTCCGAAGAGGTATGTTTTTCTGAACAGTAATCGAAAGTGATGAAGCTATTGGTAACTTTTCTGGAGCCAATGTTTGGTGTTCCTTCTAAAAACAATTTTCATAGGAGTTAATCGACTACATATTTTTCCCCAGTGATGTGATCTTCACCGATATATATACATGTTATGAGAGCATTTCTATTGAGAATCTTAAAAATCAATATTATTGGGATATACAACACCTAAGTACCCCGTGCAAGTACTCCGCGCTTGTGCGGGGTTGACGAACCTTAGTATATGGAGTGATATACTAAGGCATATTATTGTTAATGATAACTGACTTTCTAAAATAGGTCCAACTTAGAAAATCACGTATTAAGTTGTAACTTCTATTGTAATCTAATATAATTTGGTTGTTTTGACCCTTATGTACTATATTTATAATAAAACTCTTTATTGCCTTCCTAGAGAATATGTCTAGAACATACTACATAATATCACTTGTTGAACTATCAATTAATTGTCTTTTCGTGATGGTGGTGGCAATGGTGGCCGAGTGATAAATGTGATTATGGATGAGGTGATGGTGATTACGAAAAGAAGATGGTGGTTGCAGAGGAAGAGTGGTGGTTGACGTGAAGAATATGGTGGTGGTGTGGTGATTGATAATGAAAGAAATTTTGTTTGTTCTTTTCTCGACGGGTAAGTAAGAATTTAGAAATATTAAAATTTTTGTTTTCAGTTGGATTTTTAATTACACTTTACTTTTTAGTTACAGGATGCACAAAAAAAAAAGGATGCAATCTCCCACAACAAAAATCATGTAAAAAAGAAGGAAAACAACAAAAATCATGTCAAAAAGATAACGACAAAACTTCCTCATGACCTTTCATCCCTAAAGCAAAAAACCAAAAAAAAAAAAAAAGCAATAAACAAATAGCTGAGCGCGAGAGGTTCTTGATTCCCGGAGACTCAGAGATCTTACACCAATAGTAAAATACGACCATCTCGAAATTCATCTGATCCGGATCGAAATTGTGTGTGTTGGTGGAAATAAGAGATGGATGATCGGAGCGAAAACCATGATATAGAGGTCGAAGGAGGGAACAACGCGTACGAGAGGAAGATATCTGGGATTCTAGATGATGGATCTGTCGGATTCCAACAGCCTCTGCTCGCTAGGAACCGAAAGAACACCACTTCGCAGATCGCAATCGTCGGAGCCAACACTTGTCCCATCGAAAGCCTTGATTACGAGTATTCTCTTTTTCTTTTTTTCTGGAACACTAACATTTCTGCATCTATGGAGTTTTTCATTTCCTGTCTTGTTATTTTGGGTAACATAGATGGGGAGATAAAGATTGTTGGATTGTGTTGTAACGTGGTTGGGTCCCATCTACTTTTAACCATACTGCATTTTTTTTATTCTAGCTTTTGGGACATCATACCAGTTGAGCCTAAAGTGTTACACAGTCAATTTATATTGAGAAAAAGTGCAATGTTTTTTCTTATTATGAAACTGAATTGACTCTTTTTATGTGTGTCCCCTACTATTTGCCTAATTCGATAGGATAGTTTTGGTGTGTGTTGTTATCATATGTAACATGTTGAGGATACTTATTTTTTTTGGCAGGATCTTTGAGAATGATCTATTCAAGCAGGACTGGAGGTCTAGGAAGAAGATTGAGATACTTCAGTATACCATCCTCAAATGGGCGCTTGCTTTCCTTATCGGTTTATCCACTGGCCTCGTTGGCTTTTTGAATAACCTTGCTGTTGAGAATATAGCTGGATTCAAACTCTTGCTCACCGGCAATCTCATGCTCAAGGAAAAGTAAGTCTAGTGTTTTTGAATCTAGAAAACGATAATTGACAGATGAATCTTTCTTTGAAAAACTTGCAGATACTTTCAGGCATTCTTTGCATTTGCTGGTTGTAACTTGATCTTGGCAACTGCTGCTGCTTCGCTCTGTGCTTTCATTGCTCCGGCAGCAGCAGGTTCCGGCATACCTGAGGTTAAAGCATACCTCAATGGTATAGATGCTTATTCAATATTAGCTCCGAGCACACTCTTTGTTAAGGTAAAGAGAGTCTCAAAGCACATGTAATATCTTTGATTTATCTTGAATCGATCAAAGCATATTTGGTTTCTAATGTACTTTGGCAGATCTTTGGATCTATATTTGGAGTTGCTGCCGGATTCGTAGTTGGAAAAGAAGGACCTATGGTGCATACTGGTGCTTGCATTGCTAATTTACTTGGACAAGGCGGTTCTCGAAAGTACAAATTGACTTGGAAGTGGCTCAGGTTCTTCAAAAACGATAGAGACAGAAGAGACCTCATCACTTGCGGCGCTGCTGCTGGTGTCGCTGCTGCTTTCCGTGCTCCAGTTGGCGGAGTCCTTTTCGCCCTTGAGGAAGCTGCTTCTTGGTAAGTTAGTGGTATATTTGTTTTTATCCAACATTGCAAGATGATGGCTGACTTTGTTGGACATTGTTTGTTAGGTGGAGGAGTGCTCTTCTTTGGAGGACCTTCTTCACTACCGCAGTTGTAGCCGTGGTTTTGCGAAGTTTGATTGAGCTCTGTCGATCTGGGAGATGTGGACTATTCGGCAAGGGAGGTCTCATAATGTTTGACGTAAACTCGGGACCAGTGCTTTATAGCACACCAGATTTGCTAGCTGTAGTCTTCCTTGGAGTTGTTGGTGGTGTTCTTGGAAGCCTTTACAACTACCTTGTCGACAAAGTCCTCCGCACATATGCCTTAATAAACGAGTACGTCAGAGTAAAATCATATCCTTTGTCTGTAATTTTTAGTTGAAGTTTGATTTTTGTTGTATCCATAAACTTGCAGGAGAGGACCGGGATTTAAAGTAATGCTTGTTATGGCAGTCTCCATCTTGAGCTCGTGTTGCGCATTTGGTCTCCCATGGCTTTCACCTTGTACCCCATGTCCTTTTGGAACAGAGGGCAAGTGCCCAAGCGTAGGTCGAGCCGGAATCTATAAGAGTTTCCAGTGTCCTCCAAACCATTACAATGACCTTTCCTCACTCCTTCTCAACACCAATGATGACGCAATCCGCAGTCTCTTCACATCGAGGTCCGAGAATGAGTTCCAAATCTCCACCCTTGCCATATTCTTTTTCTTCGTCTACTTCCTTGGCATCATAACATATGGCATAGCTATACCCTCTGGGCTTTTTATCCCCGTGATTCTCGCTGGAGCTTCTTATGGACGGCTTGTTGGTAGACTCCTTGGTCCAGTATCTCAGCTTGACGTAGGTCTGTTTTCTCTGCTCGGAGCTGCTTCTTTCCTTGGAGGCACAATGAGAATGACGGTTTCTCTATGCGTCATACTTCTTGAACTTACAAATAATCTCCTGATGCTGCCGCTGGTGATGCTTGTGCTCTTAATCTCGAAAACCGTTGCCGATTGTTTCAACAAAGGGGTGTACGACCAGATTGTGACAATGAAAGGACTGCCGTACATGGAGGACCACGCAGAGCCGTACATGCGCAATTTGGTGGCAAAGGATGTTGTTGCTGGACCTTTGTTATCCTTTTCGAGAGTTGAAAAGGTTGGGGTAATATGGCAGGCTTTAAAGATGACTAGTCATAATGGTTTCCCTGTGATTGATGAGCCACCTTTTACTGAAGCTTCTGAGCTTTGTGGGATTGCCTTGAGATCCCATCTGCTTGTGCTTCTCCAAGGGAAGAGATTCTCAAAGCAGAAAACGACGTTCGGTTCTCAAATTCTTAGAAGCTACAAAGCTCGCGACTTTGCGAAAGCAGGGTTAGGGAAAGGGCTCAAGATTGAAGATTTGGTTATAAGTGGTGAGGAGATGGAGATGTATGTTGATCTCCATCCCATCACTAACACATCTCCATACACTGTGCTTGAGACTTTGTCTCTAGCTAAAGCGGCCATTCTTTTCCGCCAACTTGGCCTTCGCCACTTGTGTGTGGTGCCCAAAACACCAGGGGTCAGTCTCTCTCTCCCTTCCTTTGTCTTTCTCTGTAGAGATTTGTTTACGTTTATAAGCCGTGTCTTCGTATCGCAGAGACCGCCTATTGTTGGGATACTTACAAGGCATGATTTCATGCCGGAACATGTCCTAGGACTCTACCCTCACATTGATCCTCTCAAGTGAAACCTGGTTAGCCGTTTAGTCTTTCCTTGTTGCTTGCATCTGGTATTACTTCTTTTTTTTTTTGTTTCATGTAATAAAACATTTCCTTTTCAGGTGATAAGGAATTGAGAAAAAGTCTAATAGATTGTTTTCATTTTATTCTCATTGTGATGAACATGTGCATATCAAAATCGAAAACAGATTTGCAATTCTATTTGCTCTCATTGTCCACATTTATTTATTTATTAAAATTATTTGGTATGAAGAATAATGAATGGGATTGTGCAATGAAGTGAGTTACTTAAAAGTTTGGTTTGGTCTCAAAACCAAATATTTAAAACAAAAAAAATCTACCACATGTATCTTATATGAGCCAGTCTCATTTTTGCTTTATTAATGTTTACCAGTGTATTAAATCAAGCATTTTCAATACGTTGTGCTAAAATGACAGATCTAATCTAACTTGATCATAATTTTTAATATTCCTCAAATAATCTAGTGTCACTAATAATATCCGAAGAACTGACACATGTTCAGAACTATCCTATGCGCTAGTCGGACGGCAATTCCGGACCTAGCGAGTTACCAAAAAATCGGAGACGGGATCTATTTTTAAATACAATTTAATATATTTATAATATATTTAGCTAATTTTAAACATGATGACACAAGTTCTTAGATATAATTATATAACTTTTTATACGTAATTTTAAACAGCCTCTTTTGATTCTTCGAACATTTAGATTAAGGTGTTTTGATACGAAAAAATCTCTAAATGCAGTATGTGTGTGTTTGTTTTGAGCTTGATAGCTGATTGTAATTATTTATTAATGAATAATTACACAAAATCTGTCAATAATGAGTAAAAAATATTCAATCGTGTTTCAACTTTAAACGGAGAAATTAAAAAAAAAAAACCTTTGGCGGTCAACGCGGAAATTATGCGGGAATTATGCGTTTTTACGCGGGTCAACGCATGGCTACACCGATTTGGGCATATTCGTCGCGGTCAACCTCCGAAAAGCTTCTAGGCGGCTAGGCGGCCGCATTTTCGAACATGGGTCATTATACACAATCACATATTTTTATGGCTAATCTTCATTTTTCTTAGTTTAGAGCAGAGTTTTAGGAAGCATCTCCCCTTAGGATAAATCTTTTAAAATTTGTTTGTTTCTTTTTGTATATAATGATGCGTTCTTCTTCTTTCTTTTTTTTTTCTTCAATGTTTGAATATCTGCACAATTAGATTTTAGAGTTTCTAAAGGGATTTCATGGTTTATTGATTTAAGGTTGGTAATTTAGGGATTTATCTTGAAGTTCTTAATATATGGTTGTTTTTATTGTTAAAACTTGATTAGCTATCTAGCTTATGAACTTAGATTTAGGTTGTTTCAAATCCGAAAGGTGTTTAATAAACCTCCTGAGAGAAATTTAGATGAACAAAATGGTTTTAGCCGACGAGAACTAATGGTAGGGAACTTTTTGTGAATCCGATCAAATTTGATCATAATGCATGTCTGAAAATAGTTGACCAATAGGACTTGATGTATTAATGCATGACTAGCATAAGCATTAATACTTCAAGAGAAGATTGATCGTGAACGTTTCTCGATGACCGTTCCTTTCGTTTCATCCTTCTGCTTGCTTGGATCCATGTGATTTCCCTGATACCCAAAGCTTCCCTTACCTTCCACGTTTCTGCATATTTACATTTCTGAGTAGGTTTAGAAAAACAAAACTTAACTCTTCTCTTGTATACTTGTTGTATAACATTAGCCTCTTTGAATTTGACCTTCAAATACTACATCGACATACAATTCAATTGTTGTATTATGGACATTAGATTAGTTGGTTAGTGGTAAAACATATAAATCACCGATTTACTGCCTAAACATAGGTATAACATCGTTTAGACCTATTTTTAGAACGCTATTTTTAGAATGCTTATTTTTTTTGTTTTTGATAAGTCCTATCGACCCGGTCGACCCCGGAAGGAACATACTTAATGCTACAGAGTGGACTGACTCGAAATCGTGTCACACTGTCTAATCCGAGTTTAGAATACCTTCGACTAATGTCAGGAAGTGGACCGATCATCAGTTACGGTCCACTATATAAACCACTTGGGCCGAAACCTAAGTCCAGAGTGGTCAAATAGTGATAATTTAGTTCCTAAGGAGAATCGAACCAATGACTGATGTGGTTACACACAAACCCACTAAGTTACCTGCACTTGGTTAAACTTATTTATACTTGATATTGATTAAAGATGAAGACAAAATACAACTATCAAAAACACAAAAATATGTAGTTATAATTTTGAATAAAGCATATGAACAACAACATTATAATGATAGATAATGTATAATAACGAATATAATAATTTTTTATATAAAAAAATTTGATATGTAAAGTTATAGCGTTAAATGATATTATAAACAAATGATTAGAGGACAAAAATTAAATGATATTATAAAAAATATACTTGGAGGACAAAATTGATTAGGAATATCCTAAATGAAAATATGCTAGATTTTTTTTTTTACTTTAGCAAAAATCTTTAAATAAAGATTTGATTTATTGTGATCATAGAACAGAATAAAAAAGCAACCGAATCTATATGAGATGAACATGAACCAAGAAAAATGTACCACAAATAAACCAAAGTCTTATACCATATATGTAAATAAGAATATGATATACAATAACATTTGGTAAAGTGTCTATTCTATTGTCTCTTTGAAGGGTCCAGATTCATGCAACAGCTTGATGACATAATCCACCTGCGATGTCCAAAGTTACATTGCTTAAAGCAACGAATCATTTATTTACTTTACCAAATCCTCATAACTCCAAAGTACCTGATTCGATTCACGTACTAAAAACTCGTCTATGGCTTGCCTGAAGCCTTCATCAATTATGTAATGGCAACTATATGTTTTAACTGGAAGGTAGCCCCGCTGAATCTTATGCTCCCCCTGAGCTCCTGCTTCTACCGTTTTCAGATTAAGCTCTATTGCTGCTTCGATTGCCTGTGACCATCATAGTAAAACATGACTTCACAATCATATATCTAATGAAACATACTAACGTTTGGGAAATAAACGTTAATTCCTATGGCCATTTTTGTATCACAGAAACATCATGCTAACGAAGGAGACTCCTAAATATACACTTGAAGCAATGAGTAGATTGAGGAACATACTAGGACAATGGACTTTGTAACAAGGAGACAAACCTGGTAATAGCACGCTTCAAAATGGAGACTAGGATAATAGGAGTCAGGACGACATCCCCATAGTCGCCCAAATAGAGTATCTCCACCAATTAGATTCAATGCTCCTGCAACAGGTTCTTCGTTTTCTTCAGCAAGAACAAGCAATACTCCATCTCCCAGTTTTGATGCCATGTAGTGGAAGAACTCTCTTGTTAGATAAGGTGTTCCCCATCTACAAAAAAAATAAAATCTACGCTTAGCATGTGAAAGTAGGGGTACATGTATTATCAGCATTTTGAGATGAAGACGAAAGAAATTGCATGGCATTACTTAACTTGTTATCAGTCGTGTTCCTGTAGAAATCATAGAATGAATCCCAGTGCCTAGCCTGCAATAAACATTATAGTGCGTCTCATCATTGAGATCCCAAGGTTGACCATAGCCAATTAAAATGAAAAGACACTAATCAATTGAGTACCTTTATTTCGTTTCCTCGCAAACGTCTCATTTTCAAGTTTTGGGTACCAATCTACTAGAGGAAAAGAGAGCATTAGAAGTCAGCATCGTGCTTCACAAGGAAAGGATAAATAAATAAGCATATGCTAGAAAAGTTTTATGGCAGTCATTTGCTGACCCTCTTTGTGCGCATCTGTTTCTTGCTATTTACGAACTAGATTCATTTCATTGATCACTAAGATGACATGGAAAGTGGAAAAGCAACAAACCTTTTTGCGTTCCTGCCGGATGTTTTTCCTTTTGCTTTGCTTCATATCCATCAAGAACTCATCGAAACTGAAAAGCATCATAAAGTTGAACAAAGTTAAAATCAGTCATATATCAATAGCATCACCAAACCCTCTAACACATATCCACAACATTAAACAATGATCATTGTTAAAGAAAAAATTAAATTACTTTTTATAGTCACGATTCTTCCAGTGGTACTGCATTCCAATCCTCTGAGAGAAGCCTTTCTCCTTCAACTTGTTCCACTCAGCTCCAGAGGGAAAGGTAATGTGCAAAGATGAAACTTGTAGCTACCAAAAGTGCAGACAGTAAAAATAAATCTGACAGGAGAGAGTAAAAACTTGTAGCTAGCATCAACATACCTTAGCAGCCAATTGAGTCATGGCAGAAACAAGAGCATCGAAAACTTGGTCTCTGAAAGGAGTGTCACGGGTGAGAATCCTAGGTCCAGTGACAGGGGTGAAAGGAACACAAGACTGGAGCTTAGGATAATATCTTTCACCAAAACTTCGGTATGCATCAGCCCAAGAGTGATCAAAAACAAATTCACCGTACGAGTGGCTGTGACACAACACATGAGAAGACAGTGATTGATGGGAATAATATCCCAACCAAAAGGAAGTTCTTAAAAAAGAAAACCTTTTGAGATAAAGGGGAGAAACTCCCAAAACATGACCAGATCCATCTTTTGCAACAATGTGTAATGGCATCCAACCTGTTTCCTGGGAAGAAAGAAAAGATAGATAATATATGTTTATAATAAATATCAGAAGAAGAAGAGAGAAAATGTTTTTTTTTTTTTTTAATATGTGAACGACGGACCCGAGTGGCACAGCCAGTGTCTTCTAAACTGGAGAGAAAGCCATGCATAAGAAAAGGATTATAGCTTTGAGGTTGCGAAGAATCCAAGGCACAAGCATCCCATTCAGATGGTGTTATCTCTGAGATTGAAGAAACTACTGAAAGTGAAATCACATTTTGCCCTTCCTAAAACTCAGAAATGAAATCACTGTTACCATGTTTTACATATATCATCATTTCGTATCAAGGAAGGAGAGATGCTTTTAAATTTAATAATAATAAAAAAAAACAAACAAACAAACCTGGGTGGTGTCTGATCCAGTTAAAGGGTAATTGGCAAGTGAAATATCGAACTCTCGTACTTGCGGAGATTTGTCGGACCTCCAGAACATAGCAGTAACTGTGGATGCTCCTCTTGACCTCCTCCGGACATTTTCTCTCTTCCACAAATTCCCCTGCAGAGAGAGAGAGAGAAAATGGAATTAATCTGAAACCGGAATCAGAATCAGAAGATCCTACGAAGGAAACTCACGCAGTGAGGATGAAATCGAAGAGGATGAAGCGAAGGTTTGCAGTAAGAAAGTGCAACAACGGCCATGGAAGAGCAGAGCAGAGCCAAGCGTCTGAAGAATACGTGGCTCCCTTCTCCCTCACTCAGTTATGTGCCTTTTCTTATGTCAACAAAATTACATTTACTACCCTTCTTCGCAAATTAACACAAGTCAAAATTTACTTACGAACTTCCTTTTTTTCTTTCGACTTGAAATTCCAGTCCATTCTGTTGCTTTTATATTTACTTACATAATTTGAAGGCCATTCCATTGGTATTACTGAACAAATATCAGTAACAAATATCATAACCCCGACCGGAAGTTATAATAAAAAAATTTTTATATTAATTTATGAAGTATCTAAAAATTATTATAGATAAAAAATATTATAAACAAACAAATAATGAAAACATTATGAGATCACAATAATAAATATTTTGTTTTGAATTATAACGACGGTAACCTTTATTGTTCTTTGATAAATAGCATTACATTTTTAATATTTATTTTAGTTTCAAATGTTTATTTTTATAATATATAGTAATCATTTTTTTATTATTATATAAATATGCACATTACAATATATATATGTTGAAGAAAATGACATGGAAGAATTATTGTCAAAGAAGAGTTATTTTTATTAACATAAATCCGCTACTATGTTTTATCCTATAAATTATTCGGATTGTGTAATAAATTGTCTACTATAAAAATAACATTAAAATTCATGTAACACAAATAATGTACACAATTATTTTTTACATATGTGAATAATTTGAAATCCTATATCTCAAACTAAACAGCTTCTTTCTAAAAATATTACCTTAAAAACGACAACATGTAAAATTGCTTCACGTGTTACTCCCTACTTATATATAAACACGATAAACATCACGTGTATATGATAAATTAAACTGAATGTCATTAGAAAATAAGATAATTTACTTTCTTGTCTCATAAAAGCATGATATAATTGTAACATTTCGGTATGCTCTAAGGGTTATAAATTCTTTGAGTTCTTCTACTTGATTTAGTAAATAATGTTTAAAAGACTTTAAATTTTAGGAAATCAACAACAATTTTGCACTTTCTCTTTTCAAATCATTGGCAAAATATATTATGTAATTGTTAGGGAAAAAAATATCAAACTATTTTGCAGAGATTATGTAATTTCACTATATTATCATCTGCTGACTGAAAACGATATTAAAAATTTGTTTGAATTGAAAATTAAATACTATTGAGAGAAAATGATGGCTAAATGTCTTAGTAGATTTGATCTTAGTAGTAAACAAAATTAAAAATTAATGTCAAATTTAGTTTTAAAAGGTTTTGTAAACTTTGTTTTAAAAGGTTTTGTCTAAGTTTGTTTTTTTTTACCAAAAATAAAGGGTTTTCTCTAAGTTTATGGGGTTAGCTTTGTTTTTGGAAACTGTTTCATGTATGAGTAAGTTGCAGCTGTTATTTCAATAGGTAAAATCATTTGCTTCACAGTGGAATGTTGGTCGGAAGCTTGTCTTGTGAGAGAGTTTGTTAAAGGGTGAGGTCTTGGGTTCGAAGAACGCCAAGCGCACCAATAACCTACATGGGGGAGTCAGTGAGGGCTCACATGTGAGGAGTAAGGGGCGGTGCCCTGCAGAGCCAGACTGAGGTTTAAGGTTTAGGGTTTAAATTTACATATTTGATAGATATTTACAAATGCTGGGACTAATTTCTGTTTATACATTAATTTTGCAGTTAAAATTGTTTTCTTCGTGTTACAAAAAAAAAAAAATTGTGAATTTTAACGAAAACATATTTTCATTGATGCAGATCAAAACCAATTCAAGTGATGAGAGTAAGATATTTACTAGTAAACATAATTTCTTCAAGCAAGTTCCTGGCATTCATAATCATAAGAGATTTCTAAATCCATTTAAGTTAATAAAAGGTAAAAATAGTGGAGAACATACTACACATATATATTCCATAACTTATTTCCTTTGAGTGTGTTCTCATCTATATTTTGACCATAATGTTTTAAAAAATTTCTAGACTTGCTATACCATATTGAACTCTAACATTTATTGGTTAATGACAAAAAACTGAAATGTCAGCATTTAATCTTATTTATTAGTACGAAACTGAAAAAAAGACATTGACTTTCATTAAATACTTTCTCTAAAGAAATCATATCACGTGTTCAATTTTATTCTTTAATCAGCTTCTCCTTATATCAATGGGTGGATCATATTAATTGATCAGTTCTATTCTTTAATCAGCTTCTCCTTATATCAGTGGGTGCTTCCAAGCTAGCCAGAGTCAACGGCTGCATGGAATAATAGCCAACACATTCAGCAAGGTAGGTTATGTACAGAGAATTTTTACTAATCGAGTAGGCGTAGATGAATTTATAAGATTGCAGTGTATCTACTTTGATACTTTACCCTCTGCTCTTCAAGGCAATCTCAAGCAAAATTGCTCAGAAAGACATGGACTTGATCACTGCTTATTATCAACAACTTAGGGTATCTAGTGAGTCCTTGCTTTTATTTTTACCCATATGTCATTGTTTTTGATCTTGGCAGGAGAACAAGATATCCCGAGAGGGATTCTGGAAGAAGCTGAGGATGATTGTTGGAAATGATCATCTTCTGAAAACCACCATTACAACTCTTCAACGCTTGCCACACACTGCTATGAAAATGGAATCACTCACAGGTGGCTGTTAAAGATGGGGATAGACTAAAACTATTTCTAGGGTTGGCCCGGACGGGTTAATTTACACTAAAATTATTTTATATTAAAATATATTAAAACATTTGAAAATTTATTTTAAACTGAGATAATAAATATAATCTTTTCTATTTTAAGTTTATATTGTAAATCAAATTTTGTTGGTCTGAGTTGATAAAGAGCACTAACATTTTTTTTGTTAGAGAACACAAAATTATTAAATCAGAAAATTAAGGAAAATGTAATGATTTATTTTTTCTATTTGATTTCAATTTCAGCTTGATATAGTTGAAAAAAAAATCTAAAGTAATAATGATTAATATATTTTTATTCTATGAGTATCAGATTTTTATATTATTACAATAACTAATGTCTCACCATAATAAATTTATACACCCACCTCCAAGCTAGAAAAATTGAAAATCAAATGTAATGTGATAAAATTATAAAAAGATATATTTAAATTAATATATAAATAGTTTCAATAATGTCTTAGTATATATTATATAACAACAAATGGTGTTTTTATAGCATATGCTTGTTTCAGTTTATATTAACTTTTCAATTTATAATTGAATTCTCTTTAATTTTTAGTGTTTTACTATTTTATGTTTTGTAAATTATTTTAGCATTTCTTTAACTGTTTTATAAAAATATATTTGTTGTAAATTTTGGTCATGCTATTTGAAAATATTTTTATAGATAAATAGTGTTATAAATTATTACATTTTTAGCCGAACTTTACTTGAGTTTCATATCCTATTATATTAAATAAATTACTTTGACTAATTAAGTTAGAATGAACCAAACAAAATTTAACCAAAAGAAGAGAAATATGAGAGACTTTATAATATTAGAATATATGTCCTCATGTGGATTTTGGTGTTAGATCAAACAATATTTCCAGCCAATTGAACTAACTATATTTAAGCACAAATGAATCTACTTTCTCGCAAATCTATATATATATATATTATTTTTCCAAATAATTATATAAAGAAGTCACTCTCGACTTTACATTTCTAAACTTCGTGCCCATAATTAAGTTCATGCACGGAATTTCTGCATCGGTATCCTATAAATATTAATCTATTTTGAAAAAACTGAAACTTTTTATAGAAAAAGGAAGTGAAATTTAATTAATAGTGTAGAACAACAATATCTATTTTGGTTTTCTATTAAACATTTGTTCTGTGTCAACTATAATGTTTGCCTATCTTTCTTTTAGAAATGTATGTGTCCCACATCATATATTTCTTGGAATCTAAAATCAAAGCCTAAACCCTTTCTGAATAAAACATCAAGTTATTTATGACATTGCAGCATTACAGATTAAAGAGTAGATAAATTATAGCTTGGAACTAGTGTTTTAAAACCGGACCGACCCGATGGTTGGACCGGGTTCGACCATGAACCGGTTATATAACCGGGTTGGGTCTAGTAATTGGTTCGACCATGAACCTGCCACGTAGATCGATTGAATTTCAAAGTTATTAAACCGATAAAAGCCACTAAAACTATCAAAAATCTATAAATCATCCATTAAACATAAAATTAGTTTATATTTATAATGTATTATGTTTAAAAATTATTTATATTTTAAATATGTATCATATTTAATAACATTGCTTTAAAATTTATATACTAAAAATATATTAAACCAAAGTATTGAACCAAGTTTGACCCCGTCGAACCATATTGAACCGTGATCCAAAAAATTTCGGTTCAGCTTCCGGTGCGGTTTTAAAAACACTGCTTGGAACTGAGAGAAATGGCTTGGAAACCATAGCTTGAGCATCACAATCTCTTTCCTAGGTGATGATGTTATGTAGCTGAATTCCCAAAGCACATCAAACTAACCGATGGGCGGACATGGAACTCCAACTGTTTCAACCAAAAAGATCGGCTCGTGCTAAAAGTTTGTAAATTATGGTTCATAAGTGATATAAAGATTGATATATTGTTTGTTTCTGAAGTAATACCTGACAGCCATGACTTCTATCATTATATTTGTGTATATTTTCAAGCCCTTGATTTTGTAATGTTTACAGAGATAAAATGTTACTTATAATCTTTAATTGCACTAAGATACGAAGAAAACAATTTAATATTTCATTTATTTTTATTTTTAGTTCTAATTAATCGAACCAGAATATGGTTTGGTTTTACTAATATTATTATTTTACGATGATAATAGGGTGATGAATATAAATTTTGCGTCACCAAAGATGCATATTATCCAGTAGGATAGCAGTATATATATTTTTTTTGATAAGCAGTATATATTGTGTTAAAAAAAAAAGATAAGCAGTAGATATATATTAGATATATTTTAATCGATTTATACTGCAATGCAAGTACATTCTCCATGAAGACAAGAGTAATAGAAGTCTTTAGGGCATTCACTAGAACTGGGACAGTCACGGTCCTTCTTGCACAGTATGGTCTTGGTCAGCTCCGTCTTGGGTTTTGGGGACAGACAAGCGCACATTCCACCCTCACATACACCATCTATTCTCCCTGTTCTTCTAAAACACACCAACTCACATTCTATCGATGTCGTGCATGATGGATTGGCCTGTATTCCAGAGACGCTCACCAACAATGTGCCTATCAAGTGCAAACATATATCAAAGCAAAGTAGTTCTATTAAATATGTTCAATCAGTGGATAAAAAAATATCAATAAGAGAGTAACTAACATAAGAGACAAATAATAAAAACGATGAAGATTTTTTTTGATTCCGCCATGTTTTTCTTTTTTGCCTGAAAGTTTTGTGATATGAGAAATGGTTTACGGCTTGTAAATATGTTTTGATAAAATTTGAATAATATATACATCGTTGCTCAAATGCTTATATAACGTATTTCTGGAGTACGCTTTGAATTGGCAATTTAGTTCATGGATAATATCATTTTAAAATACTTTTTTTTTACTAAAAAAGTAATATATCTTAAGTTGATTAAACCGAGATATGTAAAGTTGATAAAAAATATATTGAGATAAAAGTGACATATGTTAAAGTGATAAAAGTACATTTTACACAACAAAATTCAAGATTTGATTTCTTTCTTTTCATAATTAGAACTTAGCATTTATAATTATTCATTTGCGATTACATTCATTAAAATTAAGATATTCTTCCGTTTTGCTCACAAAACGTAAATGATATTAAATTTTCTTATTATAGTTTGGCGTGTACAGTGAATATATAATTAGGTCAATTCTAAAATTAAAATATTGCATTTTATCCTGATTTAAGTATCAATTGGTGTTTTCCACTACAACAAAACATGTATTTTCCGACTGATTTTGGCAACTACTAACGCAGTCGCTAAAAGTAGCGACTGTTTACCGACGGATTAGCGACTGATTTACGACACAAAATAAGTCGCTATTTAGTAGCTAATTTGCGACTACGAAAAAACATTGCAAACGGTACAAAATATTGTACCGAGTTTACGACTATTTGGTACTTATTTGAGGCCAGTAAACGGGGTCAATTATCAGTCGCACGTAAATTTAGCGACCGTTTAACGACCATATGATTTGGTGGTAAAACAGTTGATTTGTAGTCGCAACAAACGGATATAAAACACGTGGAAATCACTCTAATGGTATACCGGTTTTACGACTGATTATATTAGTCTTAAAATCAGTCGTATATAAGTAGAAAAACCGTCGGTAAATATTTTATATATAGAAGAAATTGTCACCTTTCTTATATCATCATCAGTCGTGGAAGAACAAAAAAGAAAAAAAAACCGTGACCTGATATAATGGCGGGCAATTACAAACTATACTAATTTCCGAGATTGGATGTACAAGAGGATCGTGAAGAAACGTGAAACTTCTCGGGAGAGTTAAAAGAAAGGGTAGAGCAATTTATGACGTTTGCAAATAGTCAGCCTTTAGCTAGTCCGTTCTTTTTTCCTTGCAGTGTTTGCAAAAACGATAAATTTTTCTCGAGGTAATGAATTTTGAAACATATATATATATATTAAAAGATTTATGCAAGACTATTATGTTTGGTACAAACATGGATAGAGGTCGACATGGCATTAGGAACGAGTTATGTTGATCTGACACATTTAAGTGATATTGTAGAATAGATATGTAGAAATGGTGAATGATGCATTTGGTGAGAATGTGAGTTATCTTAACTATCAGTAAGATGGTAGTTATGAAAATGTAGTAGATCCGATATGCAACCATTCAAAGATATTCTACGAATTGTTAGAAGGAGCGAAAAAATCCTTTGTATGATGGCTGTCATGAAGGTCACTCACAGTTATCCTTAGCTCCCCGAGTCCTGCAAACTAAGGAAGATTATAAAATGAGTGAAAAGTGTGTAGGTTCGTTATGTCAAATGTTGACATACTATTTACCAGCTGGAAACCAATCAACCAGCTCACATTACGAGACAGAAAGGTTGATGTGCAATTTAGGCTTTCCATACTAGGCCTGGGCATCCGGATCCTCGGGCCGAGTGTCGTTGGATCCGGGTCCTTTAGGTCTTTGAAATTTGGACCCATATATGTACCTATAATTTTCGGGTCGGTTCCGGGCCGGCCTTGTCGGTTCGGGTCTATAATTCCAATACTCGTAATTATCAGGTATATTTTGGATCGGGTCGGTTCGGGTATTTAAGTCCCAAAAAAGATCAGAAATACCCCAACTGGACCCGAAAACTCAAAAAATACCCGAAAACTCTAAAAATACTCAAAGAACCGCAAAATACCCAAACATTTACTCAAAATCAGACCCAAATACCCAAAATATACATGAACCGAATTATATTTTCTGAAGATCTAAATTTTTTACCCGAACCCTGAAATTAAATCGGAAAAACCCGAACTCAAAACTTATAAAAAATCTGAAATACCAAAAATACTCAATCACCCAAATATACCCAATCACCGAAATATACCTAATATATACAATATTTTTCGGGTACTCAATCGGGTCTCGGATAGGACCAGGACCCAAACCAAGACCCACGGTTCCATAGAAAAAAGACCTAACATGTACTTTAGCATGGACCTAGACCCGGACCCCAACCTGTATTTTCGGGTCGGTTCCGGTTCGGGTCCGGGTAAAATGCCTAGGCCTGTCCCATACTATACAATTGATGTTTGTATTACAATTGTATGATCTTCTGGAAAGAGGATGAAAGGTGCGATAAGTGTCAATTTGTGATGCACTAAGATGGAAGCCTAGAAACGAACGACGTAGAACCAAAGTACCATATAGTCGTATGTGGTACTACCTATTGCTGAAACATTGAAGAAAATATATCAGGGTAAGAAGACTGCAGCAGTAATGAGATGGCATGCAGAGCACCAAGCAAAGGAGGGTTAAATGTGTTATCGTCAAGTGCGGCTCGTGGAAACAGTTTCAAGATTTACATCCCGTTTTGCCGAAGAACCTCGTAATGTTTATCTTGGTTTATGTATGGATGGATTTAAATCCATTTGGGATGTCTAATAATCATTCGTTGTGGCCAGTGATGTTGACTCCATATAATATACCCCGTAGTAAGTGCATGAATACAGAGTACTTGTTTCTCACAATTTTAAATTCTAGGCCAAATCAGCCGCTAGCTAGTCTAGACATCTTCCTTAAACCTCTGATTGCAGAGTTGAAAGAGTTGTGATACTGGAATTGAAGCATATGATGTCTCCTTGAATCAAAATTTTAATCCTAAAATCGTGCTCATGTGGACGATAAGCAACTTTGTGATAGCTTTGATCAATGTTGTGATACATCACCTGCTGAGGTGAAACATCACGTGTAACAGAAGCTTCCCGAATTCTCCACAAATACATTGGTCTACCAATTAACTCCTCATCTCCTACAAGTGGTCTTATCGCACATTGTTGAGAAAGGACCAGATGAATCAGGTTAGGAAATCCAATTAGTTGCCGTCCATTTGATTGTCTTGACATATCCATTATCTGACTGTATACTAAACTACCAAAATCTATTGGCTTCTTCTGAACAAGAGCATATTAAAACCGGAGATGTTTTTTCACAAGGTACATAACATTTGTACCTGGAATCCAATTTGTCATGCATATATATTACAAAACATGATATATTGGACTAAGATCACCAAGACGAAAACTTTCCCATCTATGCTTATGACCTACGGTCAAATACGCAACAGTCTAATCCAAACTTTATAATTCCCACACATGATCATGATTAATATTCGGAGTCCCAAACACACTTTTTATTAAAATGGAAGAAAGCTCAAACGTGTCACCTCTAATCATGACTCCATTACCATATCCAAACAAATTTGCAAGACATTTCTAACTATTCTAGGAGAAAATGCTTTAAGATTCGTTACCGTGTTCATCCAACCTACACTAGCTATGATTTCACGAATTTCGTGAAGACTAGCCTCAGTTGTTGACATGATACCTTGAGCTAGAAATCCTCTCATGCAAAGATCATTGTACTTGATACGAGATTCGTCAGAGATGAATCGAGTCAATGAGCGTTGAAGATAATCATTTTCTAGACGACTTCTGTATGCTTGGACCGGAATATGTTGAATCCACCATTAATTGAATTAGGTATTCACAAAAGAGAAATAGAAGATTTTTCTTTGGTTTTCGTTTGTAGGAGTTGTGCTGAGAATTGTGAACGCCATATAACTAATTGTTTAGCATGCGGAAGCTTGATAAACACACATGTTGTATTCAAACACACATGTTGTATTCAGAAGTCCATATCTTAACCCAGCACAGTTGATATTAAATGAGTATTAGGCTAATTATATATCTCAACTCAAAATATCTAAAACTTACAAAAGTTTATAACCATATATCATATTTAGTAGACTAGGGTCGGCCCGCCCTACGGACGGGATATTAGTTAATTTGATATTCACTAAATGCTCGAGTTGAAATTTGTTTTAAGATTCAAAAATTTGGTTATTTGTTATGTCTTACTTATTAGTATGCGGTGGTATTGTTGTTTTTCGATTATTCTTGCTTTGGTATTGTATCAAATTAACTAATTGTCCAACTCATAATTATAGATGTATAAATGTGGATTTGTGATAAAGTTTGATGACAATACTGTTTTTT
>NC_027750.1:17519468-17533072 GCF_000695525.1 Brassica oleracea var. oleracea | reverse complement strand
CTTGTAGACTAAAAAAATTGTTTTCTATATTTTTAAAAGAGAAAATATTTAGTCTAGAATATAACATGGACATATGTATTGACTATATATAGAAGTTGGGTGTTATTTTAAAATGACATATGTATAGAGATTTTTCAACCATTACTTCACTGGCACAAAACATTTATAACTGTAAATACCTTCTTTTAAAAGTAAAACTAATAAAAGCGTGTACAACAAATGTATTTTGATATATATTATATGCATCAAGTTATAAAGGTTGGAAACATTGCAAAACTGTTTGGAGCAAAGTTTTTAACTTCACGATCTTCATCTTGACGTCAGTTCAGTATCGGCCCTGACCACAAGCAGAAGAAGCATGGGCTTCCAGCTGACACGATAATAAGTATTTTCGCGGCCACATATTTATAAAAAGTGACTTTAGCCTAGTGGTTCTAAGAGAAATTACCAGTGCTAAAGGTGCTGGGTTCAATTACCTTTAACTGCATTCATTTATTTTGGCCCTAAATATAAAATGGGACATGTGTCACTCCTAAAACGCACGAATTGATGATGTGGCTTCACGGGAGAGAGGCGAACATTTCTTTATATATATAGATACTTGAAGATATATGCGTATTTTGATCAACTAACACATTTACCGATTTTTTTCTAATTGTTTAGGTATTAATCTTTTTTTTTTCTTATTAATATTTCTTAACCAATAAGCTTTTTATTATAATCCAAATTATAATTCATTTATTCCGTACAATTAAATCAAATAGATTTTGGATTATAACCCCTATTCTTCAATAATCATTTACTAGATCCTGATCCGCGCGCCAGCGCGGATATGAATTTTCAGTTTTTAATTATTTATTTTATTAAATGATGTATTTGTAAAATTCATTCATATTATATTCATTAAGAATTTTTTTTTTTTGCATTTAAACTATCTATTTTTTTACGAATGTGTAATATCATATAAAAAATATAAAAAAAATGAGTATACATAGTTAATTAGATAATTGCAAAAACATAAATTTTTCTTTCGTTTACGATATCATATAAATAATGATTCGCCCAGTTAACAAAAATCATGATTTTTTTTATGTGTAATTTTTTTTTATTTTGACAATTTCCTTAAAACTATATTAAATTTTACATATTTTAATTAGAATATTTTTAATATCTTTACCTTTTTATTTGAAATGCAACTCAATATTTTTTAAAAAATTATAACAAAATATTTAAAAAATATTTTTAGAATTTGTTTGAAAAATATGAAAATTACATTTTAAATTAAAATTATCCTAAAATATGATAAGTTTTGATGTAAACGAAAACTCAAATTATGTCAAAAATAATATTTCTAACAATTTAGCAAATGACAAATGAGTTATGAAAAAAATAATACCATATAATTTTTAAAAACATAGCCATTCTTAAATAGTTTTTGAATAAATAAATATTTTTAAATTTAATCAACTGAAAATAATATTCGTACAATTGTGTGAGCCAAATTCTAGTTTTATTGCTGCATGTTATATATTATTGCTGCATGTTTTAGGTAACATTTTAATGATGCACGTTTTTAAAAATCTCCATTATTAAAATTATGCACGTAAGGATAACTAATGACTTTTTTTGGTTGATTAAATGACATTATGTCCAAATTTATTTAAGGATATTTCATTAAGGTAACTGAAAAAGACAAACAATAAAATATGAATTTTAAATTCATTTAAGCATATTTCATTAATGTAACCGAAAAGACAAGTAATAAATTAGGCAGTTTTATTCATTTTAGGATATTTCATAAATGCAACCGAAAAAAACAAAAAAAGAAGAATTTAATTAATAAAATAAGAATATTTTTAAATGGGTACTTCTTTTTTAATAATATAGATGTTGACTTTCTACATCTAGTTTGAGTAACATTACATAACGTTTTAATAGATTATTTATCTGTCAATTTTTTTTTTAAATAAGTTCTAACAAGGAACATCGGTAAATAATAAAAGAAATGAATTTGAGGTAAGATTTCATTTTTAAATATATGTGTGTTTTACGTAATTCCCCTTGACAATGTTTATTAATTCAATGAATATAGAGCCCACCATAACGTCGAAATAGAATCAAATATAAAATATGCCTCCCACCGACAGTGTATTCGTCGGGTTAGGAGACGTGTCTTTGTCAACCACCCAACCTCAGCCAATTGCTTCACTGGTAAAAAAAGTATGAATTTAAAGTGTGCTTTTTATTTTCTTGTCGGCAAACATTCTATTACCAAGCCCAAAGGGAAATTACGTGGTATCAGGCTTACGAAACAAGGCTCAACAAAACAAGACTTACTCCTTCCGTTTCAAAGCAGACGATGTTTTAGAAAGTTTTTGATGTTTCAAAATAGATGATGTCTTCTTATATCAATGCATTTTTTCAATTTATCAAAAATAGTGTAACCAATGATATTTTGTAGTCTGTTTTGTGATTGGTGGAATAATTTTTAATTTATATTTTAATGATATTTTTAAGATAAAAAAAATAAGTTTCTTAATAGTTGTGCACAATCTTAAAAATTCATGTATTTTGAAACAGATGGAATATTAAATAAAACCGTTTGGGAAACGATTTGTATTCACCTCATGTCACGAAACAAGTGTGTTACACATGTTCTTCATGCATGAGGCGGCAGATTTGGCTGTCAAGAAGCTTCACCACCGCAGTCCTTATGAAATCGCTTCCATGTCATCTCCTATCTCCGTCATACAAAGGTTGGTGTCTCATCGATAAGAGTAACCGTGCTTCAATCTCTGATACCAAATCGAGTAGCTTCCCTGTGATCACCTTCTTCTATTTTTCAATCTTCATCAAGTATCTGAATGTAATGCCTTGACGTATCTGGTATATTCAAGCTGGAGATCTTTCCGTCCATTAAAGATTGAAGATTTGGCAATCATAACATTACCCACTCAAGAATAGTTGTTTCCAACTAAGAGGAAATTGGCTGGAATTGATATGAAGTTAAAGAGAGCTACTCTGCAATCTCCATCGAAACCTTTATTAGCGTCAATCCCAAATTATACATAACAAGAAGAAACTTGAAGAACAGATCCGATTTAAGATTGAAAGAAAAAAAAAGATCGTTAAGACGACGGAAGGGAAAATCCGAAGGGCATAAATGATAAATTGATCGATTTATCAAATTATGTTACAACAAAAAGATTTAATAATCTCATATCTTCTAAAAAATTAAAGTTTAGAACACGATAGGATGAGAGAGAAATTCTCTCTCCAATAAAAGAGAAAGATATTTATAAAAAGATATTCATTTTTTGTTAACTGCATAGGAAATAGCATAACTATGTGTTGACAGAAAAACTAGTATAACTAAATAAGCTATGTCAAATATGTTCAAAAGATATTTTGTAAAATTCAAAAAGAATAGAATATACTTTATAACAATGGACATAAAAAATTTAAGCTCGGGTAATATATGCATGATAGATGCATCATGTACATTCACCACTCAGTTCAGCGGGTGTAGATGAATTTGGATGAACAGCTTAGAGAAGGTTCAACTTGTGGAGACATGAAATTTTCCACGACGAGAGTCTACCTTACATTTAGAAGTGGAAGCACTACGATAGGCGATCGAGAGTATGCTTCAGCATTCGACATGTCAGAGCTTCGGGACGGATTGCAATGATTTAATCACCATGATTAAGGAGCCTCATGTTTGGCCAAGTTTTGCTACAAAATTGGAGAGGATAGAGACTCTGCAGATATGCTTCCCGGACTTCAAGATCATTTATATTCCACGAGCGCAAAATCATATTTCAAATTCTTTAGCTAGGACTGCGAGGTCTTTCTATAGAGAACTTTGTTTTGTTGGTTGTTCTATTCCGGTCTGGTTACCTAGACCACCTCAAGTTTGAGTAATATAATAGTTGTTCGTTGCCAAAAAAAAAATTGGATCTTCACATCTGGTGACTCGGTATGTATGCTCCACGCCATGTGACGGTTATTGCGTTAAGTTTTGGAAATCTCAAAAGATTTATTTACTGATCCTACAATTACAGTGTAATCTTTCCACATGTTTTGACCTCAATCATGTGGTATATCGAATCATTTACCAATAAGCACTCATCATTTCACTACTTTACTTCAAGCATACTTAACCCTTTCGTTTTTCTTAGATAAGTTCACTTGGGAAATATATGTCGCAAAATCAATTATAAGCCTCTTCACATGTAACACCTGTCTTAAATGGTAACGGTTTGTTGGGAAATAGTTTGGATACAATAGGAAACATGGGAGACCGAGTCTCAAATGAGGATAAACTATCCATTAATTTTAGAGGATCATACCAAACAGAGGGTCAAGATTTGAATCCAAGGAAGAATTCCTCTTAGCGAAACGTTTTATAGTGACTAAAACCATGGTCCATTAAAAGCCCATTCTTTTTGTGTGTGTATATGTGTATAAGCGTCCACCTCCCCCCCTTTCTTCAAAACCTAGTTGCTTTATCTAAAAGAGAATTAGAGGTGCCATTTTGGCCATCTCGGCCTTCCTCAATGATGCATTATCACCACCATCACTGTGGAATCTGAAACTCGCACAATTAAAATTTGTAATAAAAAATGTATTTTTCGGGGAACCAGAGTTTCGGCGATATTCACGACAAAACATACAGATCAAAAAGGTGAAAAACACGTAAAAGAGTTTCATATATTTTGAATTGAGCCTTATAAGAGGCTGCCTACGTACCCTTTTCTAGGAACAAGCTGAACAAAGTTCGTTTAAAAAGAGTTGTGTACAAGAGATCAAACTTCTTTTGCGAAGTTTTCCTAGTAAATTGGATACAAGCATTATAGCGACAAAACAATGGAAAAACCTCTAACTTAGGTTTGATATAATAAAAACACCTAGAACTAGGTTCTCTAAATATAAATACAGATGCGGAGGGTCTAAGAACTTTTTGATCAATGTCCCATCTTCTCTGTCTCGACCCTTGTTTATATATTTATCCCAAGGTTGGCCATCTTCCCATTTTTCTGAAGATGAATATATCTATCATCTATCCAATTTTTCTTGATATTTCTCCAAACAAAGTAGACCGTGACTGGTTTGAGCTTCTTTATGAGTTAAGTTGTCCATGTCATTTTCCTGTCTTAGGCTGTTTCGGATTGCTTTACGAATTAGGAGTTTTTTGACTTTTCCTGAAAATATCATCGTTCTGGTTCAAGTTGCATTTTTATGCTGTTAGTTTAGAGAAAAATCATTTTGTCAAAACATATACGGAATTTACGTTTAAATATTTTTCACTCAATTGATTACTTTTGTGGAAACAGAGGATTTCTCACTTTTTCTACAAAATATGTTAACCATATCTTAATTTGTGAAGAAACAAAGAAGTTTTAGACGAGATATAGACGAGAAAACAATGCATGGAGAAGCAAGTAAAGTCTATGAGTGGAAGGAAGAAGTGTTTGGCATCCTTTAAGGAGAGGAATAAGTGGGTTACGTTCTTTCGGGATAGGAAGTGGGCGATGTGGAGGAGGACAGAGAGTGGGCGATGTGCAGGAGGAGAGGGGATTGGGTGATGTGGAGGAGGATAGAGAGTGTAGGCGATTAGTCACTCTCAGCTCTTCTCCTGTCTTTTCCGTTCTAGTGTCATGTGCCTTCCCCAAGAATTTTTTCATAAATCGCTGACTTACAATGATTTTACAAAAGTTTTTTTCGTAAAAAACTGTTTGTTTTGATTTACAAAATATGTTTCACAAAAAAAAATTCCAAAGTTAATTTTACGGAATTAATTTTGTTTCGTAAAATTTGTTCTGTTTTGTTTTGAAAGATGCTGATAAAAAGTTTTCTGAAGTTAGTTTTATAGACGTTTATTTTGTGAAACTTATTTTTTTTTATTTTATGAAAGATGTTCCTCAAAAACTTTCCAAGCTAGTTCTAAGGAAGTTTTTTTTTTGTAAAAAAAAATGTTTTGTTTTTTAGAAAATATGTTCCATTAAAATTTTCAAAGTTAGTTTTACGAAAAAAAAACAATCGTAAACTGTTCAGTTTTAGTGTTTTTTTCGTAAAAACCTTCCAAAAGAGTGTTTTTCGTACTTTGTATTTCATCAAAAACTTAAAAGGCGTTTAATAATAGTTGTTTTCGAGTCAATATAGCGGAACTTTGTAAAGCTCAATCAAAATTCTTGTGTGATTCAGTTGTCAACGAAATTTTGACGAAAACATCGAAGAGAGGAAGAGATTGCAATCCTTCGATCCAAGTTTTAGTTTTAGTTTTCTTTGTACCGTTCGTTTTACGAAAATTATCAAGTACGCTTCATATATTATCAAAAACTTTTTTGAATATTTATGGGTAGTTGTTTCAACTCTTCATTGCAGATTATTGTAAAACTTGATTGCATTTTTCGTATCAACGAAATGTAAGAATCAAAACCAAGCGAGGAGAGTGAAGTGGGCAATGTCTTTAGGAGCCCGAGAAATAGGCGACAAATCCTAGCTAATGAGAAGTGGGCAACGATGGCTAGAGGAAGGAGAAGTGGGAGATGTCCTTGAAAGCTCGGGAAGTGAGCGATGTCCTTAGGAGCTTGGTAAGTGGGCGACTACTTCACCTTCACAGGTGGGCGAGGTCAGAAAGCAGAGAGAGAGAGAGAGAGAGAGAGAGTCTTTTGTTGGCTTCTCTCGTTGTTCAGTCCTCTAATTAACGTCTTTGGATGACTTTGTATAATTTTCTAAAGGTTGATAAATTATTTTGATTTTAATTTTGTAAGTTGTTTCGTAAAACATTATCACATTATCCTACGAAATTGTTTTATAAAATATTATCAAATTTAATTTTATGAAATATGTTTCGTAAAATATTGTCGAAATTAATTTTTCTAAAAAGTTGTCGAAATTAATCTTACAATACCTGTTTTTTAGTTTGTCAAATTTAATTCTACGAAAATTGTTTCATAAAATATTGTGGAGTTTAATTTTACAAAAGTTATTTTGTACGTCATATCGTTGTCGAATTTAGTTTTGTAAATATTGTTTCGCAAAATGTTGTGGAATTTGGCTTAAAGAAATGGCTTATTGGCGAGATATAGCCATATATGAGTGTCAAATTAAGTAAGTAGTCATGGTTTTGACTTAATTAAATGTCAGGCTTTTTGCACCCAATCTAACCGGTTATACGCTTTCCAGTAATAAGTTTGCAGTTGCATTGTCTAAAGTAAATGACGTGGTTGTTTTTTTGTGGCTTATTAACACTCACAGAACTGTACTGAAGGCGTACATCAGATATATATTTAACACATGATGAAAAAATATGCCTCGACATTAGAGAATAATATTTGTCTGTGTAACAGAACATACGTAAACGTAATGGATATTTGACGTTATTAAAATTGCTATTCCATATAGATAAATAGCATAGTTCACGTATTACAGGCCAAGATATATGTGTTATAAATATTCAATGCTTCTCAAATGATAACCTCTGGAAACATAGTTATTACAGAGTAATCCATTGTATTTTATATCGAAATGAACTTTTTATATTTCAAACATTACGATGATGAAGAATGGTAGCGCATTCGTTACAGATCATGCAATTTCATCTCAAGTAGAATAGTTTGTCAATAGATTTCATCTCAAATAGAAAAGTTTGAACATATAATTTTTCATATTCTATTTCAAATAGATTATGTATAAAAGATCTCACACAGACAAGTTGTATTGATTAAACCCTAAACCATAAACTCAAATATAATCTATAAACTCAAATAGAATGGAACAAAATAAATAACACAATACATATTGGTAAAATTATAAAATGTATATAATTGCATGGAAAGAATTTAATGATGACCCTAACCATACCATCTCACCTTTTAAATACTGAACCCTAAACTCTAATCACTAAACCCTAACCCAAATATAAACCCTAAACCCACATATCAAAATCTAAAAAATACATAATACTATATATGTAATATTAAATTATACAATGTAAATCATAGTATGTTTTTCACAGATTCAAAAACATGTAGCCATAGTGAGAACTTAAGAAAATTACAAACTATATTTATAAACAAAATATGTTACTTTTTAGTAACCGTCAAATAGAATGGAACATGATAAAATAGTATATTAACAAAATATATCATATTACAAAATATGAAAATACATATTGTTTTACATTTTTATTATATATGCATAAATAAATACATTGGTTTTGATTGTAGAGATAGAGGTGATCGCCACTGAACAAGTCTTGTCTCTCACCATAAGAGTCTTTGAAACTCTACAATTCTTCGCCGTCAACATAGAAAATTTCATCAACAATCTCACAATTACTATACTATGCGGACATACATCTGTACTATTCCATTTATATACAACACCTTCTGTACCCTAATTCTGAGAAGAGCCCCAAGTTGAAAGAAAATAAGCAGGGATGAGAAGACGGTGAAGAGAATCAATGGAAAACACAGAGAACTTAAGGGATCTTCAGAGATCTGAGAAGAATCGAGTTGGAGAAGTTCGGTAGAAAGGGTGTGCTACTAACCGCCGCTTAAACTTTAACGGAGACCCCTAACGTCGAAAACGAGTGACAATGGAGGACGAAGGAGATGGAAACTTTGTCGATTGCATGCAGAGTCGAGGCGTTGGAGAAATTCGGTGCCGGAGACTTTTAGACTGCTACAAATTTATCACAGAAGTTAAAAGAGAAAGATGTGAACGACGGTGAGACACGAGTTACTTTTGTATGAATTTTTTTTAAAATATTTATTTAATTATAGTAGCAGGTTGGGCCGGTGATGTTTCAAGGATATTAGGGTATTAATATGCAATTGTAACAGTGTGTATAGAAACGTTAGGTTAAATACTTTGTGAATTACCGTTTTTTTCATGGTTATACGATCATTTTTCCCTTAAAAGAAAGCTGTTTCGTAAAAGTTAGTTTTGGTTTGGTTTTCATTCACCAAATTTACGCGTTGGCGAGAAAGCTCAATCATGGTTGGCGAATAAGTCCAAAATGAGTGCGTAGCTGTAACGTAACATGGAGAGATAAACCGACAGGCAAATATAATAAGGAAAATAATAATTGAAGTGAGAAAAAAAAAAGTTAAAAAGAAGGCACATGTCTTGGTCCATAATTGACTAGCTTACCTCACATCACATCTTCATTTCCTCTCACACTCCCAACTAACTCTCAGATCTGATCCCCGAACCAGCTTTGATTCACTCCTCTGCTTCCATCCTTCACTATGTACGGCCGAGATCCCTGGGGAGGTCCGCTCGAGATCCACGCGACGGATTCCGCCACCGACGACGATCGTAGCCGGAATTTGAACGATATCGACCGCGCGGCTCTCTCGCGGCCACTCGACGAGACGCAGCAGAGCTGGCTTCTTGGTCCCACGGAGCAGAAGAAGAAGAAGTATGTCGATCTCGGATGCATAATCGTCAGCCGCAAGATCTTCGTCTGGACTGTCGGCACTATCGTCGCCGCCGCTTTACTCGCCGGATTCATCACCTTGATCGTCAAAACTGTGCCGCGTCACCACCAAAAGAATCCACCGCCGGATAACTACACCATCGCTCTTCACAAAGCCCTCAAGTTCTTCAATGCTCAGAAATGTAAGAGTCCCGATTTTGCTTTCTTTCTTCACGATCTGATCTGATAAATGCAAAACTGGTTTTTGATGATGCAGCTGGGAAATTGCCGAGGCACAATAATGTATCGTGGAGAGGTAACTCTGGTCTTCAAGATGGGAAAGGTGATTCCGGAAGCTTCTATAAAGATTTGGTTGGAGGCTATTACGATGCCGGAGATGCAATCAAATTCAACTTCCCCATGGCTTATGCTATGACCATGTTGAGCTGGAGTGTGATTGAATACAGTGCTAAGTACGAAGCTGCAGGAGAGCTTGTCCATGTTAAGGAGCTCATCAAGTGGGGAACTGATTACTTTCTCAAGACCTTTAATAGCACTGCTGATTCCATCGATGATCTTGTCTCACAGGTAAACTTGGTAGAAAAAGAACTTAGCTTTTCTTTCATGTATATCTTTTGACTGAGTTCCTCATGTGACATTAGGTTGGATCTGGAAATACTGACGACGGAAGTACGGATCCTAATGACCATTACTGCTGGATGCGGCCTGAGGACATGGACTATAAAAGGCCTGTGACTACCTGTAATGGTGGATGCTCGGATCTCGCTGCCGAGATGGCCGCTGCTCTGGCTTCTGCATCCATTGTCTTCAAGGACAACAGGGAGTATTCTAAGAAGCTTGTACATGGTGCTAAGACGGTGTATCAGTTTGGGAGGACCAGGAGAGGCAGATACAGTGCAGGCACTGCGGAATCAGCCAAGTTCTACAATTCAAGCATGTATTGGGATGAGTTTATTTGGGGTGGTGCTTGGTTGTATTATGCCACAGGAAACGTAACTTATCTCGATCTTATCACGAAACCAACTATGGCCAAGCATGCTGGTGCATTCTGGGGTGGCCCGTACTATGGTGTATTTAGCTGGGACAATAAGCTTGCTGGTGCTCAGGTCAGTCCCCAAGACAACTCACTTTGTTTATTTCTTATATATGTTCATGTCTTATGAATCCCTGTGCTTTTCAGTTACTGCTGAGCCGGTTGAGGTTGTTTTTGAGTCCTGGATATCCATATGAAGAAATTCTCAGGACCTTCCATAATCAGACAAGCATAGTCATGTGCTCATACTTGCCTTATTTCAACAAATTTAACAGAACCAGGGGTGAGTTTGGCTTTATTAAAAACTTTGATTGTAGATGAACCTGTTCTTAATTTGGAAATCTAAAAAATGTAAATTTTGGTAATATGTGCAGGAGGTTTGATAGAGTTAAATCATGGAGACCCACAGCCTCTGCAGTATGCTGCAAATGCAGCCTTCTTAGCGACATTATACAGTGACTATCTTGATGCTGCTGATACTCCTGGATGGTACTGTGGACCTAATTTCTATTCAACCAATGTCCTACGAGAGTTTGCGAGAACTCAGGTAATGCGGTTTTCTCTTTGTACAAATGATTAAGGGAAAATATCAAATAGTGACACTTTTGACCAAGATTATCACTTAAAAGATAACTTATCAACACAGGTCTGACACTTGGTTTACAAAACAAAATTTTGGGTGTATCCCTTTGTATTAAAATAGTTTATTTAATACTCAAAGATAACATAAGCATAGTTGTTTTGGTCGTAATGTGGAAAGCACTTGTTACGTTTGATTAACCATAATTGGACTTCACTCATCCTAGCTGGGGTGTTTTGCAGATTGATTACATACTAGGTAAAAACCCTCCGAAAATGAGTTATCTGGTGGGTTTTGGCACAAAATACCCTAAACACGTTCATCATCGAGGAGCTTCGATTCCCAAGAACAAAGTTAAATATAACTGCAAAGGAGGATGGAAATGGAGAGACAGCAAGAAACCAAACCCAAACACTATTGAAGGAGCCATGGTTGCTGGTCCTGACAAGCGCGATGGGTTCCGCGATGTCCGGACCAACTACAACTACACTGAACCGACTCTTGCAGGGAATGCTGGCCTGGTCGCAGCTCTCGTGGCATTGTCGGGTGAAGAAGAGGCATCTGGTACTATAGACAAAAATACGATCTTCTCAGCTGTTCCTCCGTTGTTCCCTACTCCGCCTCCCCCACCAGCACCATGGAAACCTTAAGAAAGCTAAAACCTGTGTGATTAATGTCCCTGCTGCCAGAAGATGAAAGAGGTATGAGACCAGATGATTAGATGTGGTGCCTTGTGTGGTACACACAAGTCAACCATAATCAACTAAGCATTTCGTGTGGCTTTTTACTAGATACGAACCCAATTTGGGTAACATACCACGAGCAATTTTTAAATTTTCTTTTTTGGGGTTTGTCTTCCGAGATATAACATACATCTATGCGTTTTAATCTGTATATGTTTGATTCCAAATTGTATTCGTTGTTTTTGAACTATGTTTTTAGTGGGAGTGATAAAAAAGGAATTATGAGGAATACCGTATACCTGAACTTTGTAACCAGAAATATACAGGGAGAAAAGACCTCGAATAAGATGAGAAGAGAAGGGGAACAGAGAAGTATCACTCAAAAAGTATTTAATTACATAAGGAAACCTTAGTGATTGTGATAAGTTTCACTTATGAGTCACAAACCATAATTTAAAGATTAGAAATTAATGTGAAGGAAATATCTATAACAAGAAATGTATTAGAACTTTTTTGATAAATTTAGAATTTCGAATTGCTACTTTTTATGACAAATTTAAGTAAAGTAAGAAGATTAATTTAGCATTAGATTGTCAGTATATCCTAATAGATCTTGTTGATTTCAGAAGACGTTTTTTTTTATATTAGATATGGACACTAAGAATTTTTGTTGATGTTTTTGTTAGTGCAAAGATGACACCACAATAAGGTAATGCAAAAGATAAATCAAGAGACAAACAATTACAAGCAACTCTTCAGCTTTATTAGAAATCGTCTTGTACACTCTATTACAAGTTCTGCTTAATCAGCTTTACACAGTCTGTTACACTCTAACAACGGCTACTGAAAGATTTCTAAGCTACACGCTTGTGTCTCTCTTCCGTCGAGTACTTCAGCCACTGCTTCAGCACGACCCAGAACACTTCCAAGAGCTTCTCTCTCTTTCTATATAGCTATCTTATATTATTCTCAACGTTCCTGAAACCCTAGTCTCCAAGACAACATGTATGGACATCTTCCATAACAATAAGTGCAATTTTCCTTTTCTTGGAATGCACTTATTCCTCTTTCTTTAAGTCGTAAACTTGCTCCTCAAGTTTATTTCTCTTTCCATATCTCCAAGATACTCTCTTGCTCTCCAAGTCTACACGACTCCAGCTCAGCACCTTGACTTCTCGCGGTCTTCACCACTCACTGCGACGTCTGCTTCAGCAACTACGTCAGCGACTACTTCAGGGTAGACATCTTACATCTTCAATCTCCCCCCTTTAGCTTTGTGTGCCGATCAAGCACAACACTCTTCTGGTTCAGCAACCACGTTGCAACCACGTTCCTCACCTGGAAACTTTCATGCCAAATGTGCTTTTCTCCCCCACGAGATGTGCACTACACCATGCTTTTCTCCCCCATGAGATATGCATTCTCTGTACCAGAACATCATCATTCTCCCCCTGCTTGATTGCATAGTAAGCTAAAACACAGATGCTTAGATGTCAAGCCTTACAGACCCATCTGTCTGTTTCTTCATGTATAATCATGACACAGCCCCTGCTGCAGCGGAATAACAAGTACTGCATCACGATCTGACGCACCTTTCGAACTACCCTTCGACCAGTTTCTGTTGAGGACCAGACTTCCGTCATGTGTCTTCTTCTTGACCATGAGCCCTTCCCCATCCGCACCGAGTGCCATCTGCACTCGTTGCTATTGTCTTGGAGTGATTTCACACCCCTGAACATCATCTCGCACAACTTCCTGACGCACTTCGATCTCCTTCCCCTTTGTGTCACAGACAACTCCGTGTCCTGGCTCCAGACTTGATGCTTCTTGATCAACCTCAAGATCACTCCTACCAGA
>NC_027750.1:17519124-17519305 GCF_000695525.1 Brassica oleracea var. oleracea | reverse complement strand
CTTCCCACAGAACCAACAGCACAGCCGATGTTGCTTCTTGCTTGGCCTGACACAGTTGCTGATGCACCGAACAACCTCCTTCCTTGTACCAGTTGCACAACCATGCTTCAGAACCTCCTGTCTGACCTTCGTGTTGTTGCACTGATGTACTACTTTCGGCTTGTTACTCACAGCTACACGC
>NC_027750.1:17466213-17518841 GCF_000695525.1 Brassica oleracea var. oleracea | reverse complement strand
TAGTTGGCTAACCTCCTTCTCTAGAGACTCATAATTCTCATTTACAGCAGCAAGTTCTTCAGCAAGATCTTCATACTGCTCACGGCCCTGCATCAATTCGTGTTGCAACCTCAGATCCTCATTCTTGAGATTCAACCACTTGTTGAGCATCACGTGATAATCCTCAGAGTTTGTACTGACATCTGAATCCGAGGATTCACTAGATTTCTCCTTGCGTGCACCAAATGCAACCATATTCTTCATCACCTTTCCATCTTCTTCAGACTCTGAATCATCAGACGACTGCAATGAAACTCCTTTTCCCTTCTTTGAGTTTGGACATTCACGCCGTGTGTGTCCAACACCTCTGTACTCAGAACACTTAAGTTCTCTTTTTTGTGCTACAGGACAGTCAGCCTTTATATGACCAACCCCTCCATACTCATAGCACCTGAGACTTTCTCTCCTTCTAACATTGCTACGATCACCTCCCTGGTGACCATATTGATTCCTCCCACCTGAGGAATTCATCATCTTACTAAGATGCCTAGCCAACATACCCACGACATCTTCAGGGTCTGGAGGTTTATCCCCATCTTTGTCAGATACAAGCACCACACTCTTTGGCGCACTGCTTGATGTAGAGACTGAACTACTGTCTGTCTCCATCTCTTGTGCCTTCAGCATACCCACAAGCTTGTCAAACTTGAGCTCATCTGTGTTTGTAGTCATCTGCAAAACCGCCTTGTGAGCTCCAAACTTTGTTGGAAGACAGCGTAGTAACTTCTTTACGAGCTTCTTCTCCTTGTATTTTTTCTCAAGTACAAAAGCTTCATGCGCCATAGCACTGAGTTTGGCACTGAAGCTCGCCACAGAATCATTATCAGACCACCTGAGATTCTCAAACTGCGACCCAAGATGATCTAGACGTGTCCTCTTGACACTCTCATCTCCTTCAAACGAATTCAGCAGGATCTCCCACGCTTCTTTAGCCGAAGTACTCCCCTGAATCAGCTGAAACTGCTCTGCTTCAACAGCTCCAAAAATCACCGACAACGCCTTTGCATTAAATTTTGATGCATTGCGTTCTGCCTCTGACCAATCCTCTTTTGGTTTAGGCTTCTTCTCACCTCCTGTGACTATGGTAGGCTCCTCCCAACCAATCTCCACAGCTGTCCACGCATCTTCATTGATTCCTCGAATCATCTGCTTCATGCGAGCCTTCCAATGACCATATTGGTCCGCATTCAACACGATCGCCTTCTGCACAAAAATAATCGTGTTCATCTTCACCTTCAGGATAACACCGATAACTTAGGTGCCCCGCTTTGATACCACTTGTTAGTGCAAAGATGACACCACAATAAGGTAATGCAGAAGATAAATCAAGAGACAAACAACTACAAGCAACCCTTCAGCTTTATTAGAAATCGCCTTGTACACTCTATTACAAGTTCTGCTTAATCAGCTTTACATAGTCTGTTACACCCTAACAACTGCTACTGAAAGATTCCTAAACTACCCGCTTGTGTCTCTCTTCCGTCGAGTACTTCAGCCACTGCTTCAACACGACCCACAACACTTCCAAAAGCTTCTCTCTCTTTCTATAAGATCAGCCTCTGTGTCTGTATCTCTACAGACGACCCCATAGCTATCTTATATTATTCTCCACGTTCCTGAAACCCTAGTTTCCAAGACAACATGTATGGACATCTTCCATAACAATAAGTGCAACTTTCCTTTTCTTGGAATGCACTTATTCCTCTTTCTTTAAGTCATAAACTTGCTCCTCAAGTTTATTCATCTTTCCATATCTCCAAGATACTCTCTTGCTCTCCAAGTCTACACGACGCCAGCTCAGTACCTTGACTCCTCATGGTCTTCACCACTCACTGCGACGTCTGCTTCAGCAACTACGCCAGCGACTAATTCAGGGCAGACATCTTACATCTTCAGTTTTTGGGTTAATTAATGCACCAAAAACTTCTCTAGAGATTGATGAATAGTTTGTTATGTAATCGGTCAAAATTCGTTGGTGTTTTTAATTAATATTTAAAAGTGAGTTTTTAAATTGATGAAGTAAAGGTTAGACGGAAGTTTTTAGCAAATATTATAATAAAATGATTAATTTAGGTTGATTGTATATTAATGGGACAAATAGTGTGTGTTTAGTTCTATTTTGGCAAATAAAAAAAATTAGAGAAGTGTTTTCTTTTTTTGTAACACCCAAAATTCTGACCCAAAATTTTCTTTTGTTTTAGGAGAGACTTAACTAAAAAGACATTTTCTGAGTTTACTTTATTCTATAACACAATGTATTTTTGACACATTTTACTATTTTAGTTTGGCACCTATCTTTTTTTATGACGAAAATAACTTTGTTTTTGGTAAGGAGAATAATGTTTGTTTTAAAAATGTAACCGTAAGAAAACTGAGTTTACAGATACCCTTGAATCAGTACACATGCTCTCATACATGGTTCGTAAGATCACAAAGTCCAAGACATTGCGTACTTGAACTTCCACTTGATTATACAAAACTTGAAATACAAACAGCTAATTGCATAGCTTCTTTATAAAAATGTTAACACAATTCTCTTGTCCACAAAATATCTCGTCCATAACTATCTCGTCCACAATTCTATCTTCCACAACTTTGACGTCCACAATTCTTTTTATTACACGACTTGTGTTAATGTTTTTCGGATGTGTTTTGGTTTTGATTTGAATACGTTAGAGGTGATAGAGCATTATGTAGCGTGAAGTGTAGATCGAAGCAGATGGTCATGGACAAAGAAGAAAGCTTTAGAAGAGATAACTGTTCCTTCATGGCTGTTAAAGCAATGAAGCTTGACTCACCGGCCCCGACGTTTTCAGGCGGTGGTCATCACCGTCACTGTACTTTAACTTGTTTGATTCTCATATATATATAAGTTTTAAATTTCAAATCATGATACCAGAAAAAAAGAATACGAAAACAAAAGAAAAATCATAAAGGTGAGGATTCAGCACATTCCATTTTTTTCAATTTCTGGATCTAGAAAAAAGGAACTGAATTTAAAAAAAGAAGGGAGTTGGTCTCATTGGTTTCCAAAAAAAGAATTGAATTTAAAAAAAAAAATGGATTATTGGTCGGTTATGTTTCTAATAGGTTATTTCTAGTTAGGAAATGTAACCAAACTCCCTTACATACTAGTTAAGGGGTTTATTGGTCAATTTAGCATAAAAAAATGTTTTCAAAATCCAATGAGTCTCTTAAATTAATTGGAAATTTGAATCGTGTCTCTTAGAGTAAATTTTTCTTCTTTTAAAGGGAAGCATTCAAGATCGGTGTCGATTAAAGCTAAACATATGGTTTCCTTCTCTATTTCTATAAATAGGATTGGATCCTTTTCTTTTCTTTATCATATAGAAACAGAGCTTAAGTTCTGTGTCAATCCCAAGCCCTGAGCCCAAGCCTTCGCAGATCTGTCACTGATACGTCTGCTTTCAAGCACCTTGGTTCATCGTCGTTGCTCCCCATTTTTTCCCTCATCGCGATCATGTCCAAATCTAGTTTACGGGTCATTGTTTTTAGTTTTCATCGTTCTTCTTGTCGTTCTAAAGATATACGTCTCTGGTTCATCTTCTTTAGATCTCGTTCATCTCTGATCCATGTGAGGCAGTTTTGAAAGTCCTCTCTCTTTTCTTATTCTTTATGTATGGATTAGGATTGGTTAGCGTTATCATTTGATGCTAGGTTGTTAGATACGTGTTGATTGATGCATAAGAATACTCGTAATTTTATGGGATTAAAACATTCTGATCTGTGTTGTTGTGGTGGATTTGTTTGATGATACTGAATGGTGATAAGAATGGTTGTTAGATGAATGTTATGAATATTGAGTATGTACTATGTGTTGTATGTGATTTGTGAGGGTCTGGAGGGTAGTGATGAGATGACGAGTCTGGGCATAAGTGACTACGTGAATATAGAGTGGACAGTGCAAGATGAGCTAAAGGGCCATGAGCTAGTAGTCATGTCGGAGCTGTAGGGTGGACAGTGCTGGAAAGAGCAGCAAGGCGACATGCCATTGAATATGCGTGCTTGATGATAATGTGTAATGAAATGGAATAGTAATGATAAAGAATGGTGACAAATGAAATGGAGATGTCCTAATATTGAACTGTTTTCTATAGCTAATCAGTTCTCGTTTTGTATTGAGTCGCATAGTGGCTCTTGTGGGAAAGCTGGAATAGAGCTATCTCACTGAGTAAATCAGTTAGTCACCCCTAATTTTTACATGTTTTCGAGGAGTTGTAAGCGTATAAGTTTTGGTGTGGTGTCAAATCATATCCTGCAAGTGTAAAAATCATATCTAACTTTGTGTCATTTACATTATTGTTTGCAAATCAAATCCATTTAAGTCTATCTATAAGCCAAAAATCAAAAGAAAATTTTCACTAATGAGATTTAAACTTCTTTTATTAATTTAGAAATATTTTTTAAAAAACTGATAAATATTATCATATTAAATGGATATTTTTAATTAATAGATAACTCTTAAAAAAATATTTTTGTATACATACAAAGAGAAAAGTCTTTAGCATAGGAATCATGTAAATGTTATGGTGTATAATTTTATAGATATAGCACAAATAATATAGTATAACTTTTATGAAAGCTCTGCTATAAAGATTATAAATGATATTGATTTGACAATGTTGGCTAATTTTCATGACACAGAAAAAATAGTTTATAGTTTATACTATAATGTGTCGATCAATTTGATTGTTTGCAATATAATGTCATAACATGTGTTATCAAGCTTTTACGATTGTTTGGTAAAAAAATTTATTACAATAAATTTAGTCAAAATTAAAAATATACCATAACATATATAGTAAATTACATATATGTGGTTAGATACATGGGTTTAGTAAAACTGAAATATTTTTATATAAAAAAGTTCCTTCAAAAAAGAAAAAATAAAATAAATTTTATAGTTATATTTTAATTAGATAGAAGTATAAGTTAGGTACAATTATCCACAAAAATAGGATAAAAACAATGGGTTTAATATTAATAACTACATGTTAATAGTCATGTATACATATTTCTTAATTTGTTAAATTTCTAATAAATAGGTCCAATAACTTTTGTATAATAGATTTTTGGGATGATATCTTTTTAATATTATAGCTAGAACAGTTTATTCTGAAGTCTTTATTCTAAAGTCCAGTGGAGTTATTGATAGGGAAATTTGACTTCGTATACATTGTAGGATTTAAATTGATTATATCCCTTTCTTATTAATGGAGAAACAATTTAAAAAAATAACCTTTGAAATGTAAATTATTTACAAGCATGCAATGTTGAGGTGGCAGTCCTATAATCCTTCTCGGCTTAAATAATTAACCACCCATTATTTACTAGAGTATTTACATCAAATGCCATTACCATCCAATTTTATACAATTAATCGCTAGCACTTTTATATCAAACTACCTTATATTAAAACTAACAAGTACGTAATACCTGAGTACTCTCCTCTCCAATTTGCCATACGTATTACTCCATTTACGCATGCACTATGTTTCATCACAGCCATATACTGGACTATAGAATATCATTTACCTGAACAATCAAATACACATATTTTTAGATTTTATGAGAAACTATTTTCTCACACATTATTTGAGAAAAATATATCAAAATAAAGACCATTTAACCATTTTAGACAAACACATGAGCTCTCTACTTGCAAAATGAGGCGTACTGTAATGGCTATTACCGCAAACCGAAATGGTGAAATTTAAACGAACCGATTTGAATTTGGTATATATGCCGGTTTATGCAAGTAAAATAAGAATGTTTTTTTTTTTTTGACAAAAAGTAAAATAAGAATGTTTCTAGCCTAATTACTGGAACTATACGTCCCTTAAATATGTTCAACGTGACCATTATTATTTTAGGTTAGTATATATATAGTTTTGACTATATTAATTATTTAAAATGCATTGTATCCCTTATATATGGTTAAATTTCTGGTGATTCCGCAAGTCAATAAAAAATTTATTGAGAATATAAAATCTATGACTTATATATGGCAAATATTGCTGAGATTGTGCGTTACTTTTTAGAGTGATTGACAAGCTAAATCTATTCCATTAATTGGTTTAAATTACGAATATATTCTCCTTAATTCTATGTTTTCCTCCTATATAACCCAATGGGGAGTGATCATTTCATCATTCACTAAACCAGAGCAAAATCATTGATCCTTCCCAAAACTTAGAAATTCACCATGGCTGCGATGAACCATATCTCAGACCTGAGACCTTTCCAATCAATGTAAGGCTAAGGTAATTTTGATCCGGCTATGGAAGTAGTTTTCAGCTGTGGGTGGTGAGACAATTGAGTTGGTCTTTGTATGCTAAAGTAAGTTTAATAATATATATGGCGTTTCAATGCGTGAATTATGTTCGGTATTATATAGTATGTAAGGTTTCTTACTATTTTGTGTTCATCTTTAATAAGCTGACAAGATTCATAGAACCGTGAAGAAGGACGAAGTGCGGCAATTCGTCCGTGTGTTGCAGCAGGGGTAATTCGTCGATGTGTTCCCTTCATGGATTATGTATAAACGTAGGAGCTGATTGTTTTGCATTTTTTAATATAAGGGTCTATGATGTTGCATGGTGGTTCATCTCAGCATTCTGAGTCTAATGATCTGACACCAGCCAAGATCAGGACTTTGTTACAAGATCAGCGTGTACTATAAATGTAAAGAAGGAGAAGTTCGAAAAAGTGGGTCGAGTGAGACTAGGCGTTATGGGAGGTGTGAGCAGAGGCTTATGTTTGCATTACTTCTTTGAGTTTTTTTCCGTTTTTGTTTTAAATTTCTGGATTTTAGTTCGTTTTGTGGTTTCTTTAAACCATCATATCATTTATACTTCAAGTTTAAGTAATGGTTCGTTTAAGCCTCTGCTCTTTATGAATTTTCTATTTCTTATGCTTAGTTAAATAATTGTCTGAATTCTCATGTTGAAAAGATTTGGTTGAAATATTCTAACAGAGTTCTTTATGAAGTTTTCAAATCACTGCCGTGCGTTTAATCCTAAATCGTCTACTCCTAATGGGGTTGTGGTATGATTATAAACCAGAAGTTCAATCCTAAAGATGCAGCCAACATGGACGACACATTCATTACGATACCAATTTAGGTAACTATCACTGATTAAAAATTGGTATTATAAGGAATTGGTATTATAAAGAATTTAGGTAACTATCTCCCGCCAAAAGCTTGCCTACTAACCTTGATTAATAATTCATAAAAACTGTTTATTATTTACTTTTTCAATAAACACACCATGCAAATTACAATTCACTACTTACATGTGTTTAACATATTATACATGTTTATATCCATTAATTTTATACAAAATATCTACAAAATGTTAAGTTCATAATAAATTTTCAAATCAAACTAGAGACTCCGCGCAAGGCGCGGATATTATCCTAGTACCCATAGTAAAGGAAGTGCTATGATATTTGCGTATTAATGGCTATATCAGCCTTGGCATGGAGACATTTACTTGTAACCAATTTTTTTCTTTCTTTTGTTTTTGTTTTTCTTCTCTTCTTAGAAAGTTGTTTTTCCATCAACTTTGAATTGCTTTCGGTTTTTATTAAAACAAATTTTGAACTCTGTATGTTACATAATAAAAACATAGATTTTTTTTCTAAACTTAATATGATTTGAAACTTTCAAAACAAACATATATTTTATAATTTTTATACAATATTTTATAAACGAAATTTTAAAACTATACTATTATATATGTATGTATTGTATAGTTATATTTTATTTTCAAATATGACATAATTTTGTTGTGTTACATTCTATTTATAAACATAGTATGAAAATCTCTCTCTTTGTCTCTTTCTCTCTTTCTACCGCCGCATCCACGGTCCTGTTTCAGCAGTATCTACTGCCGCAGCCACCGCCGTTTCCTCTCTCGCTCTCTCTCTCTCTCTCTCTCTCTCTCTCTCTCTACCGCCGCAGCCACCGCCTTCCTTCCCTCTACCGCTGTTTCCTTTCTCTCTCTCTCCCTCCCTCCCTCCCTCTACCGCCCTCCTTCCCTCTACCGTTGTTTCCTCTTTCTCTCTGTCTCTCCCTCCCTCCCTCTCCCATCTGCCGTCGTAGCCACCGCCCTCCTTCCTATACCACCGGAGCCACCGTCGTTTTCTCCTTATGTTGTTGTTATAAATTAATTATTATGTACTATATATTTAATAAATATAGTATAGTACAATATCAACCATTATATTAACAAATACTCACGCGCTGAAAAAGAGAACGTGGTCTATTTTCGTACAAAATTGAACGTGGTCTATTTTCGTACAAAATTGACACGGACAACAATACATGGCTATATTCTTAATAAATGGAGCTGCTAGAAATATTGGGCAAAATGACCCTTATTGACAGGGAGTTATGGACGCGTGATTGGACCCATCCTTCCCATTTTTTTCTTTATCGTCGTTACAAAACTTTAAAAACAAATCCGGTTTATCTCATCTTTTCATTTATAATAGTCTCTTGGAATTTCCCTATGAATATGTCATGTCCTGTCGGTGTCTATCCACCATGCCAATACCAATCTACAATACAGCCCTTTTTGTTTAATGCTTTCAAATACAAATTCTGGTTTTCCAAAACAATTGGCGCCTAAAGTCAGCCTCTTTTTTCTTTTGGTTAACAGTCAATCTGAATTTAAAACAATAGCAAATGTCTATTTTTTATTGTTATGACATACTAAAGGGAACACAATCAATATTGGCGCTGTTCGTTTGCAGAAGATGCATCCAGACGTCCATCTAGATGTCTTATCTAGATGCTCCATTTGGGTATTGTTCGTTTCTTCCTTTCGTCCATGAATCCAGATGAATCATCTGAATGCAACTATGTTCGTTTGCTTTTCATTTTTTTAACTTTCATCAGCATCCAGGTGGACTTGTTAATAAAATGACTAAAATATAATTTTTTTACGTTTCGGCGGAAAAATGACATTTTTACCGTTTTGACGGAAAATATTTTTGCGGTTTTTGAAGAAAATATGTTTTTGGCGAAAAAGTGTATTTTCGTGGTTTCGGCGGAAAATACGTTTTTATGGGTTTGGCGGAAAAATACGCTTTTGGGATTTGGACGGGAAAAATGTATTTTTGTGGTTTTGGCGGGAAAAGTGTTTTCGACGAGAAAAGTTTTTTTTCACGATTTTGACGGGAAAGCTTTTTTTCGTGATTTTGGTAGGAAAAGCTTTTTCGCGATTTTGGTGGGAAAATTGTGTTTTCCGGTTTTGGCGGGAAATTGCGTTTTTCTGGTTTTGGCGGGAAATTGCGTTTTTCTGGTTTTGGCGGGAAAATTCCATTTTCCGGTTTTGGCAGGAAAATTGTGTTTTCCGGTTTTGGCGGGAAAATGCGTTTTTCCGGTTTTGACGGGAAAGTTTTTTTTTCGCGATTTTGGCAGGAAAAGCTTTTTCGGGATTTTGGCGGGAAAATTGTGTTTTTCTGGTTTTGGCGGGAAAATTCTATTTTTCCGGTTTTGGCGGGAAAATGTGTTTTCCGGTTTTGGCGGGAAAATTGTGTTTTTAAGTTTTGGCGAAAAAATTCTGTTTTTCGGTTTTGGCGGGAAAATTGCGTTTTCCAGTTTTGGCGGGAAAATTGTGTTTTCCGGTTTTGGTGAGAAAATTGTGTTTTTCTGGTTTTGGCGGGAAAATTGCATTTTTCTGGTTTTGGCGAGAAAATGTTTTTTGCGGTTTTGGCCGGAAAATGCTTATTGGAGTTTTGGCGGGAATATGCATTTTTGGGTTTTGGCGGGAAAATGCGTTTTTTGGGGTTTGGCGGGAAAATGCGTTTTTTCGGTTTTGACGGGAAAATGAGTTTTTTTCGGGTTTGGTCGAAAAGTGCGATTTTACTGGTTTGACCGAAAATTGCATTTTTATGGAAATGTGCGTTTTACATTTTTTTTGCGGAAAAATTCATCTTGCGGTTTTAGCGGGAATGTGTGTTTTTCAGTTTTTGCGAGAAAATGTATTTTTTGGTTATAGCGGAAAAATGTATATTCAAGAAAATAGAATTTACGGTTTGAAAATAATATTTTGATTTTAAAAAGTCATTTTTGTCGTTAATCATTTTAGACTGAACTAGATGCATCTACATCCAGATGCACCATCAAGACTCACCTTCATTTGTGTGACAATTTGAGATGAGTTTTTGAAAATTCAGCTGGGTGATCCATCTGGATGTAGCATTATAATGCACAAACGAACATCGATTTGCATCTTCACCCAGATGGATCACCTGGGTGAGCAAACGAACAGCGCCATTATTGAATTTATAGTTTTATTCGAATTTAACACATAAAATGCATAATATGCACATCTGAAATCTATTATTATTATTTTGGACAAAGCGCATCTAAATTTATAGATATAGTTTTTAGGAGGGAAAACGAAAACAAAAGAATTATAAAACTGTAAAAAAAACAATTATGAAAAATACATGAAACATTAAAATAGAAATTGATGTCTTCGAATTTAGGAGATTCTTAAGAAATTAGAAAAAAAAATATTACACTTTTGTTATAAAGATTAAGAAAAAAAAAGAGAATGCGTAAATTTGCTTTGTATATAAAAATAAACATTCAAATAGGTTATAAAATTTTGATGTAAAAGACCTCTTAAAGAAGTTTACTCAAATAGGCTTCTACACCATATTGTTTAAGTAAATTAAGGTTTCGTTTAATCTTGGATATGTTCAAATTAAAAGTAAAATACACAGCTAAATAAATAAATTTCTGTTTGGAAATATTTTATAATACATTTATAAAGTTCAAAAGTTTAATAATAAATTACAGTTTATCAAACTTTTCAAAAAAGATTTTAACCTTAAATTTACCATATATTATAAAAAATTATTAAAAAGCCTGATATTACTTTTTTTGGAGATTCATGAAGTCTCTTACACTTAAACTATAAAATCAAATAACTCAACTGCATAACAACAAACTTTTCATTAAACATATAACCAACATATTGAATTTATAATCTATATGAAACTTAATATTTATATGTGAAATTTTAATTTAAGAAAATTATTCATGATTCCAAAATCTAACCGTAAATATAAATATATTTAAACACATAATACCAAATTATAACCAATTTTTTTTGTGAGAAAAATTTACAGACTCATATAAACTATGTAAATCAGATTGTTAATTCCGCATCTATATAGACCAATGATTGCTATTTTGCACTGCGTGTGAGATTGTCCTTCCTTAAATTTTGCATCTTAGAAATATGAATGATGTTTGAGTTGTTGAAACTTTTTTTCAGAGATGACATGTCTTCCAAATAACTTACAAATGTTTTCTTCTGATTCCAAAATCTTCTTCAGCAGCTGAGAGCAATCCATTACAAATATCACATTAAACTGTCTAAGATTCTTCTTATATTCCATTGTCCAAATGAAAGTTTGTATCTCTGACTATTAAACTGTCTAAAATTTCTGGATCATTCCATTGTCCAAATGAAAACTTTTATCTCTAAATGCAGTGGTGATCGACCGAGATATAACCAATAGACAATCATAATTACCATTTATGGTCCTTCATTTATGTAGAAAAAATCATTATTATTAAATCTACACAATTTATATTTGGTTATGTTTACATAATTTTATTTATTTTCATCATAATAATTACGAAAAATTTTAAAGTAATTTTAAGATTAAAACATAAATAGAATTTTTTTTAAAAAAAAATTGGAAAATTTCATTGTTCTGAATGAACTTTTTAAATCAACTTAAATTGCTCAAAAAAATTTGTCCTTGTAAACTACTTTTACAATTGATTAAATTTAGAAAATATATTTTCACGGAAATTCAAATTTTAAGTTAATTTTAGCAAAGTGCCAAAAATACTTTTGGACTAGTTCACTTTAAAATAATTAAATCCATTAATTCACTCTAACAAGATTAGTAACACCACTATTATACATCCATTTCTGGAGATCCAATAAACCAACATATTGATGCAATACCATAAAAAAATGGAAAAGAATCTTCTTTTTTTTTTTGCTAAATAATGGAAATTAATCATTAAGAGCCACAATTTTTAGTTTAATATCACCTAAAATATAGTGGAAGAAACTTGGGGGTTGGAGGTATATAATAAAATTTATTTAAATGTGAAACTTGTAACTAAGCTAAAACAACACAAAATCGCGAGTAAGATCGTAGAGAGTCAAATTCTGACATTAAAAGCTAGAGAAGATGTTGTCCAAAAAAAAAAAGCTAGAGAAGATATAAAGCAAAAGGAGATGACTCTTCGATATCAAAAGCAGAAAGCCAGAGAGACTCTTGGTGAAAGATTGGTCAGTAAGGCGGTGGAGCCCTTGCGGTTGGGGCCCAAATAACATCAGAGCCATGAGTACCCATGTGGCAACTGTACATGGATACCCCACAAGACTCTTCTCCTCTAACCGCCACGTGTTCTGACTCTCCACCGCCTCCAGATACCGGCGGAGATTGGCCGTCTCCTTCTCCTGCCCTCGCTGAAATCGAGTGCCTATGCTCTTCTTCCGCCGGTAACCGGTGATACGACGGGTTGTTGAAGCTAGCGGCGATGACGTAAACTGTTCCGGCGGAAATTAGCGGGCCGGCGACGAATCCCCCGATAATCTGTCCTTGGGGTCCGGCAAGAGAGACAGTGAAGAAATTGGCAACGGGAGGAGACAAGGAGGTACGAGGCGGCGGAGGGAGGAAAGTAGCGGAGACGGAGAGGAGATCGAACTTTCCGTGGAAAGTTATGGTTGAGCCAGGAGCTGCGGGAGAAGGCTGACGTAAGGTGATGTTGGCGACGGAGCCAGAGCCACTGAGAACGCACACGCCGATGGATTTTCTGCGGCAGAAGCGGTTGATGGCTTCAACGACGTCGTTTCCCGAAGGTACTTCGAGGATGTAAGGACTCATAGGAGGCTCAGTGTCGCGTGTGACGTAAACTTGTGGTTTTGGTTTGTTTTTGGAACCTGGTGGTCTGCCACGTGGTCGACGGACGACTTCGATGGAGGAGTCATCGACGGCGATGGTTGCTGGGAGGTTGAAGTGAGAGGAGAGTGAGTGGTTTTGAGGGAGCTTTGGAAACATCTCGTTACCTTCACCTTTCATTTTTTTTCTTTTCTTTTATGATTTGTTTATTACAGTTTTTGGTTTGGATTTTTATGTAAATGATTAAAAAGGAGGAAGAAGAGTATGAAGAGGTTGGTATGGGTTGTATAAAATGGAAAGATATGGAGGAGGGAAGGACCTTTCGTAATCCAACTGTGGTAAGGAGAAATTATAAAATGGAAAAGTATTCTCTTTTGGTAATATATAAATAAAAATGAAAGAGGAAAATGAGAGGATAGGGAAGAAGGAAGATGAGCTTTGAAAGCAAGAAAAGAGAGAGCGGCGCCGCTAGCTGAGAATTATAAGCGAAGATATATATGTTTGATTCTGTGCCATGTTTGTGGGTTCACACTTTCTCTTTTCGTATAAATATATTTTCAACTTTAATTTAAAATATTGTTAAACTTTCGAAGTAGATATATGAATCTGCTTAAAATGTTACATATGCCGAGAAAAAAAAAATTTAGATTATTTAAATATGATAAGTAGGAAAAAAATCAAAAATTATTTTTCTGGTCTGAGACATGGATTAGTAAGATTTGGAAATTGGTTTGAATGCTAGATAGAAAAAGATTGGGAGACAAGTGGGGATGAGAAAGAGATAGAGACATCCCCCATATCCCAAATCTGGAGCATTCTAGGAACCAACTCTGTCTCTTTCATATATCCCTTGGTCGCCTCATTTTTACACTTTAGTAATCTGTTTTTTTTTTTACTTAGTAATCTGTTTTTTTTACGCGCTCATGATATTACAATTATAATATGAAAAAAGTTACATAGATGATTCAATAACCGACAATACTACCTACCTTACGAGGACTTACGCCTAACTGCATCACTTGAGCCGTCCTATGAAGATCCACATCTGACCAAATTTACTTGCACCATGTTGAAGATCCCTTGTAAACTTTTTTTTCGTAGTCTACATAATTGTTTAATAAATCACACTCTCCGAGACTTGGATTTCCCGTAATATGCAAGGAATTGCATAGTCTGGGATTCGAATCCCAGACCTGAGTGTAAATACCTTTAACCTTAACCACTATTCCAAGGAAATCGCAGTGCTGTAATCCTAAAGAAACATTTCCAAGGAAAAAGGAAAAACAAGAACACATTACAGAGAGATTAGCAGAGATTTAAGCATACATGCCTCTGTTTTTTTTTTTAAATGATGTTACGCATCTCAAGATAAGTAGTCCTAAAAACTGTGTTTGGTGGAATAAGGAGACGGGATCTGAAATTCCGGGAGTTTAAAACATGTTTGTAAGAAATTTTATAAATTTTTTTTGCTTAAGTTAGAAGCCTATTTCTGTATAAAAAACTTTTCAAAATTTTAGAGGCCATGACCAATGTTTCAAGTGGATGTGCTTAGTTTCGGCCCTATTTCTAACTCCAGCTATGGTTGATATTTGACGAGGTAACAATTTTCTTCAGGGCTGAGATAATAATCTGTTACCCCCTCCGTTTTAATATAGATGATGTTTTAGAAGGTTTGTTTTGTTTCAATTTACTTGAAGTTTTGAGATTTTAAGGAAGTTTTGAGATTTTAAAGTTAATTTTAATTTTATTAGAAACTGTTCAACCAATTAGATTTTACAGTCTTTTTATAATTGGTTAACTGATTTTAAAATTATATCTTTAAAATATTTTTTTGAAGAAAATGCAATTTTATTAATCTTTCTGTACTATTACAAAATATCAAGTATCATGATGAAACGGTGTAGTATTTGTTATCTTCTTCTCATGATTAATGTTACTATATTTGTTTTAAAACTGCTGAGTTGTCGTCACGAGAAAATGTAGAATTAACACCAGTAAGACCTCGATCTGTACAACCGCTCTAATGTTTGTTTTGATTTATATATATATTTATATATCGAAATTTTGTTAGGGAGTAATCACCATGAGTGTAGCAAAGAAAAAAAACACAAAACAAAACAAAGATTGAAGCTTGGGAGGTAATTAATAAAGCTTCAATCTATCAAACAATCCTCATCGCAGACATAGAATCATATAAGGTCGTTCATGAAAGCCAAAATCCACACAGAACAAACTATCAAAAAAAAAAAGAGATGATCGAAAAGGATATGAAGCCATCTAAATTATGACTTTACAGTTTTGATCAGAGATCATAAAGGTCATTGACGATCAAAAACACTTTTAGTCGCAGACTTTCGAAGCTGCAAAGGGGAACAGACGAAGGAAAGTAGGTCAACTCTGGGCCTTTAATCTAAATTAAAGCCCAACCAAAACCATTAAAAATAATACGTAACCTATGGAGTTGTGACACTTGGCATTTTTCCCCTATGGAGAAAAAGGCCAACTTCTATAAGATTTTTTGGTTTCTTCTAGTGTATGAAGTTTAGCAAGTATCACATTCTAAGAACCGGTTGAATAGCTACTAATGTATTAGATATAACTAGTATTCAGTCCCGTACTGCGTACAGGCAAAGAATTCCTTTTCATCTACATAAAAACTAAAATCTAATTTTAACATGTATCAGCTCTACATGTTTTTTTTGCAAACAATCAGTTCTACATGTTTAAGGGTAATAATGTTAAACACAATATTCATCTTTGAATCTACAGTGTGTAAAAATAGGGAAATCGAAACTAATATTGGAAGAAAAAAATAATCCATTGAATCAAGAAACATCGGCCACATAAACCAATTAGGCCCAAAAATTAATTATTTGTTATAATTTGATAAAAAAAACTTTTTTCAGAGACTATTATGGTAAAATTATTGATGTCATGTAAAAAAGAACTCAAAAAGTCACCAATTTAATTTTTAAAAACCTTTGGTCAAGAAAATTATGAACACTGAAAAAAGAAACTTGGTAATCATGGATCACAAATTCATCGTTAAAAACTATAAATAATACCGTAATTTCTTACAATGAAGATCAATGCTTGTAGGTAATCCAACTTAAAGCGAGTTTGTAATACAAATTTGAATCGTGGTAGTGAAAAGCGAGTAAGAATGGAACTGCTGGTTTTACAAAATCAGTTACATTTCCCATCGAGAGTCTAGACATCATTTCTTTTGTTATGTCTCCAGCAAAATAATAATTTGGTAACGTCATCGAACTTCATATTCTTGGGAAGTCTAGTCACCTTCTCAAATACCTTTTCCATAAAATTTGTATTGCTGCTCCATTTTACTCATTTTTCTTTGGAATCATCACCAAAACATGCAAAGAGTCTATTAGCTTCCAGTAATTAGAAATTTTTTATTAACTTATTTATCTATCTAAGGATAAGCCGTTTAAAACTGAGTTGTAAATAGCAAATTCTTTATATAATAGAGTGGAATGTACATATTATTACCTCATTTGCAGACATGCTCTTATTTTCCATTTTTGAAGAATGAAGTTCTTAGACATCAGTATACTCAAGTGACATCAACAGTCTAAATCACACTAAAAAATTAAAGGATATTAATATAAAGAAAATATAAAATAGAATATGAGTAGAAGACTCACAAATATGTATGTATTTTTGTCCATACACAGACGTACTGTAAAAAAAGGTTGGTGAAGGAGATTGAAACGATGGAGATGAAGAAAGATGAAAAGCAAACAAAGAAAAAAATTAGTTGATTGAAAATTATATATATAAGATGAAACCGTTTGAAACCATGCCATGATTTGGAAGTTATAGATGATGACATGAACGTGATAGTGGTAATCAGAGAAATTCAAGGGATTTAAAAACTAAAAGATCGAATGAGTTTTTTTGTTAGGGCCAAATCTTGCTAACAATTGTTTTATTAATTATCTGATTGGTTCTCTTTTAAGCATTATCTTGACATTAATTGGTACTTTAAAGCAAATGATATATTTTCCATGTTGATTACTCCGATAAATAAATATATAGATCAAAAATTATAGAGAAAAAAAAGAATTTGAAATCCAGACAGTTAATTACGAACGTAAGAATAAGATAATTTGATTAATTAAGTAGTTAGGTATTTGAAATTGCAGAAAAAATGGGATTGACGTCAAAGCTTTTTCAACTGTTTTTTTTTTTGTATTTTTCTTTGGAAAGAATAGATTATTACATGTCAAATTTTGATTGGTATCTGACGTGTGCTTAGTACATAGAGTATTATGAGTACCGGTCTTATGCTGATCACTTATTTCTTTTAATAACTATATAAACCGGACATGTTTATTATTAAATCTAATCACTTATTAGAAATGGTGGCCAGAACCGGTTACATACGATTATGTTCTGTATGTTAATTGTATAAACCTGTTAAATGATGAATTGGAATGTTTAAACATAGATATACCAAGGTTGTTATATTTGATTCATTTAACGATGCAAACTAGATTCTCACCTGCGCGGTTGCATGAAATTATTTATATTTATATCTATAATTTCATAATTTTAAATTAAAATTTTATGATTTAATAATATTTTATATACTTCGGTTAACGTCAATATTATATTTTTGATTTATTGGTTCTGGTTCGTTTGTGAGTTTTGGTTTTCGGTTGGTTCAGAAAATATAGTAATAATTTGGTTATTTATAAATTTGGGTTTAGTTATTTTGGTTTTTGATTTGATTTAAATAACAATGTTAAAAATGTGATAAAACATTGAGTTCAATTCAAACGTCTCAATTTAAATATGGATATGTAATTTTCTAGACAAATAGAATATACTCTCTTTTCTAGACATCCAAGATTGTCATACTTGAACAAAACACGAGATTATTTATATTTATATATATAATTTTTTTTATATTAAAGTTTCGGTTTACATAAATATTGTATTTTTTATTTGTTGGATTTGGTTCGGTTGTAGGTTTTTGTTTCCAGTTTTAGAAATATGTCAATAGTTTGGTTATTTATGAATATGATTTGGTTTTGATTTAGTTTTTTTTGTTTTTATTTTGGTTCAAATAATAATGTTAAGAACCAGAAAAAAATTTGAGTTCAAACTGAGCATGTGGGTTTGAATCTGAATATGTAATTGTCGAACATGATTTTGATTTAGGTAGCTATATTTTTGGCTATATTTTCTGAATTTTATTTTGTGTTTTTGAATGTCTTCATATTTTAATTATGCTTAGATAATCGGTATCTAAAAAAAAAAAAAAAAAAAAAAAAAATATCTTTGACTGACACATCCATGCAGATATTATTTTTTTATGTAAATCAAATTTTAGTTTAGTGGTCTAGTGTTTTTTTTAGGTTTCTCCTTCTCGTATGATATTTTAAAGAACAAAACTTATTTATTGCTGGATAATGCGTTAAAGCTTTCACCTCTAATCTATATTTGGAATCACCTGGATAATGCGTTAGAGCTTTCACCTCTATTCTATATTAGATAAACGCAGGATAAATTTATATGAAAATTATTTAAGAAATATTTTATAGAAAATAAAATTTATATTATTGATCGAATTTATATTTTTGGCCCTTAAACAATTTTTTAAAAACTTTTTTGTTAGTTACATAATTTGTTACATAATTTGTTTACTAATGAACTGATTCCATTTTTAAAAATATTTTAGGTCAAAAAATTATTTATCACATAAAAACCTAACGTTTAGGCCGAAGAATCTCACGCCTACTATTTGGTTACAATGAAACTATGTCATTTTGGTTTTATATCATGATTTAGCAATTTAAAAGTTAATTATGGTTATGAGAAGTTACGTTCACGTGTCTATCCTATCTATCTTCGATATTTTTCTCATTTTTGTGTCATTTTGGTTATTGCTCGATATAAATATTGATTTTTGAGTTTATTCTCATTTCTTTCTTTTATTTTAGCCAGAGATTTAGAAAATGTTTAAGATTCAAAATTATTAAAGAGAAACATACTTAGGTTAAGATATGCGCCTTGTGCAGAATAAATATTTTATACTTATTACTTATTTTATATTTTTCTGCATATTATAAAATAATAAAATAATAATTATATGTTAAATACTAAGAAATCAGTTACTATTATGTAATAAATTAACTTGCACATATAAATTAAATGACAGCTCTTGTTTATTCGCAATCATTTTAGGATAAATAAATCAAAACAATCAATCTTATCTATCGTATATGATATATAATTAAATTTAAACAATATGAAGTATATATATGTATATTAACATAAACACCTATTAAAATAAAATTATTTATTTATATGATTTTATTATCGTTGTATATTATTATAGAAAAAAAATAAACGTTGATCACAAAAGTTTATGTGAGATTTTTAACAGTTTTAGTAATTTATACTCGTTTTGAAAAATTTAAAATACAACATATACAACAAAATTTAAATTTTAAAATAATGTAATTGTGTAATTTATTTTAATAATAAATAATTAAAAAAAATGATAGAAAATATGCAGATTATTAGCAAATTTTCATTATTAAAAATCATTAAAAAAATGATAGAAAATATACAGATTATTAGCAAATTTTCATTATTAAAAATCATAATCACATTAGGTAATTCGGTAGGTTTTATTTTTAATATATAATAAGTTTCAATTTGATGAATGAATGGTCCATAATGGACATACTATATAATATAACATTTCCTAGCAATTTAATTTTTGACTAACAAAATTCTCAATTGATTTTCAAGCCGCAACGTAAACAAATTAAAATTCCAATTACGTGACAACTCAGCATGATATTTTTTTAATTAGTACAAATTACATGTTCTAAACTTTTTAAATGTTTCTCTATTAATATATAGTGGATGTTAAACCATTGATCATTAATTTTTAACATAATAATTTTAACAGTTTTAGTAATTTGTCGTTTTTTAAAATTCAAAATATAACATATACGAAAAAATCTATATTTTAGTTTTATAGCTAATTTGATTGTTTAATTTATTTTAATAATATTAAATTAAACAATAACGATGGATGAACTATAAATTGTTATCAAATCTTTATTATTAGAATCATTAATTGTCATATATATAAGTCATATTTGGTCATTCCGTAGCTTTTATTTAAGGAAAAAAATAGTAATTGTATAATTTAATTAATTTTATGATTAGTTTAATGAAAAATATAATATATACTTAATTGAACCAACATATTTTCTAAAGATTCTGAATTTCATTATGGTGATGACAGGTGTCTACACTTAAAGGTTGTAATGTTTCTCAATTAATATATAAGGGATTTGAAATCACGCTTGGCATGAATTAAGCGGTGATGCCAAATCTTGTTTGGTTTGCAACTGATTAAACCATTGGGCTTCCAAATAAGGTAAGTCGGGTCACCCTTGACTTAGAAATGAGACATCTCCTAAACCATTAATCCTTGTGGTGTGGAACCAATTCTCTGTGTGCTCTTGTTGAGTATAGAATTCAGGAAAACCGGTTTCATGGATAAATTCCTCTTGATTTTTAAGATATGTTGTTTTGATTGTACCTATGTCCTGGTTGACTTCTTTAGCTTTCTTCAGGTTCATGTTCTCCACTGATTTGCTCCTGGTTCCTTTCTCCTTTTCTGATGATGACTTGACGTCGCCATCATTCTGGATATAAACTTTTTCTTCATCATGGTTTTCATCTCATACCAAGAAGACACATATGGCTCTTTATTGTGTCTCCTAGTGTTAGCAATTTGACACCATCAGTCAAGTGCATATCCACATAATGTGGCTGCTACGAAGATACCAAACTCTGCTGTGTAGTTTTTGCATCCATAGACAAACTCCATCTCCTTTTCCCATTTTATGTAAGTATTAAGATCAAAATCCCTATAAAATGGCGGAATCTGTATCAATCTTTTCTTTCCTTCCGATAACTCCCTTGTTGCTTGTTGTTTAGCCTTCGCTTCCTGTTTTCTATAAGATTACATAGAATGTTGCTAGATATTTGATGGGTTTCGTGATCCTAGGTTTATAACATGAAACCCTAAACCTTCGAGCAACGTTGATGCCACTTGGCGTGGCCTTGGAAAAGAAGACCTTTTGTCAATCAGACTTGAAAGTATGGTGGGCAAAACCTTTACCTTTGAAAGCTCTTGGATGATGGATAATCTTCACCTTGGAGCTATTGATTGCTCTCAGGTTGTTTTGCTACTCTAATGGAACAGGTTCAGCCCTCTTAGTGCAAAAGATGATCCACAGGAGATCAATCTCCTTAGTGTGAAGATTGTTCAAGAAGTACATTAATGATAGAAGTCTTTTGAAGGAGACAAGATTTTGAAGCCTTAATAATTTGTTTTTATTAAAAGAATGGTTAAGTTTCCATAATCGACTTGCATAATGCATTTAGTAAAGCAAGGCAGATCCTAAAACAACTTGGTTTAAGAAAACCAAATCCTAATCCTAATTCGAATTGGTTTATGAACACCTATCCAAATGGGTTTCCAAAGACAATACTAATTCTAATTGGTTTACATGTAGCAAAATACCAATACACTTTAAATAAAAAAATCGACCCAACTTAAACCAAGCAGGTCGGTCCTTCCATTTTATGGGCCGGTAAAGGCCACATACGACTAACTCCATAATGGGCTCCATCTTCACCAACTTCAGCACGTCCACTATGTTCTTTAGGCACACTTGGTTGATGAAAATGCTCTTGCTGATCCATTTCTAGTTCCAGATATTCATCTTCCATTTCCAGCTCATTTTTCACCCATGTCGTCTTGACCAGTTCATTTTTCGATCATGTCAGATCCCCCAGTCCGTTTTATATCCAAGCAAGTTCGTCGCCATTTCCTGTCTATCGAGGTTCGTCCAGCCCATGTCCTGATTAAATAAGTTTCTCACTGGTATCCGATCCTGATCCATAGTCGATCCGGTTAGATAGAGGCCGCATCAAGGTCCATAGCCTTCTCTCGGTCCAAGATTTCATGGATCAAGCTTATTAGTTTTCCATAAAGCCCATCAGATCGTGCATTAACCCATTGTATATCTGGTTCTTACATAGTCTTCCTACCCTTGAAGTTGAGACTCTGGTCCAGATCGTACCACAAATTATACGTTGGAGATAATTAATTTTGTATTCTTTATAACTCACAAAATGTTTGCCGTTTGCAGTACGACAACTCATTTGTTTTTTATGTATTGTTCATGATGTGTTCCTTCCCGTTACCCTACCGAATGAAACTTTTCTCAAATCCTTTTATCGGCTATTTCAAGTTGACCAATTTTCTTATGGTCCACTCTGTATATTTTTTTATGTTTCTAATTAAATTGTTTGAAATCCTCCGTTTGTATTATAACCTTTGAGAGCGACTAAGCGAGGGTGTCAATTTTTATTTAAAAATTATTTCATAAATTGTGTAGACCACATGAATTTATCTTTTGAGATACAATAAGAAGCAGTAGAAACAAAAAAGAGTTGCATTGTCGGACTGAAGATGAGTTCAAGAATCGGTGCCGTCATGCTCCTGATCTTCCTTTTCTTCCAATTTTTTTCTGTTTCTGCTCTTACCAATGGTTTTGACGGTAAGTATAATCAAATAGATGCTGATCACTGTTCACAATATCTGAATTAGTTTGAAATTTTGGTGCAGGTGCTGCATTACAAGCCCTGAAGGCTGAATGGACCAAGCCTCCTAGTAGTTGGGAAGGCGGTGATCCTTGTGGAACCAGCTGGGTTGGAATTACATGTATCAGTGACCGCGTCGTGTCAATGTCAAGACTTGTTTTGTATTTATAATTTGTTTCTGCTTCTTCCAATAAACCTCCGCATATTTTTTTGACAGTGTTTTTGCTTGTTGCAGATCACTAGGTAACCTTAACGTGGAAGGAAAGCTTTCGGGGGATATTGCAGCCTTGTCTGAATTGCAGATCTTGTATGTATTTCTTGTTCTTCTTTCTGTTCTTTCCTTACTGACAAATGGATTTATTTTGTTCATCCTATGATCCCATGTTTGCAGGGATTTATCGTACAACACTGGATTGACTGGACCACTTCCACCAAATATTGGTGAAACTAAGAAGTTGAAGAACTTGTAGGCAAACATAAACTTTGAATATGTAGCACAAATTAGCGTAAATTTATAAATTAATATTTGATAAACTAATAAACACGATAAATTAATAAATTTTATCGGTTCCGAATTAGACCGGTTCAAAATATAACATAAATTGATAAATTTAGTAAGATAATTTTTTTTATAGAAAACCTTATGTAAATATATGGTTCCTCTGAAATCATAAATTAATAATTAATATATATACACATTTTTTTATATGTACAAACAAAACATTGTCTTGTTTTCTTATATTTACATTGGCATTATCTTTATTTTTCTAACACTTCACTATATTTTGATTTTATTTTCTAATGTTATATCTAACACATTTTCAATTCTATAAAAATTATTTCATATTCAAAAACTATTATAATAAAATAATATGAAATTCAAATTTCTAAAATTTAATAACATCATGTTCATTTTTGTATTGATTCAACATCTAAACCTAATATCTGGATACAACATCTAGATGTTGCAACTAAATATTTTTCATTTTTATAATTAGTATTTGCATCCAGATACAATATCTAGATGCTACATTGTTTTTCTATAATAGCATTTTGAATAATAGTAGTTAAAAAACTAAAAATTACACGAAAATGAGTTATTGTGAGAAGTTTTGAGACAAAAATTATTGGTCACAAATCTGTGACATAACAAATACATTATTCTAACTATTTTATTAGGTCACTCAAATTATCATAAGGAGTGAATTACTCTCTCAAATAAGAGGTTGAGTTGTAGTACTTAGGGATCAAATCCACAGAGAAGAGAAGAACCTAATAAATCTAATCAAATTTGTTAAGCTAGGTTGTTTAATGATTTAAATGTAAAGTTGCAGGTTTGTGAGCAAATGATTGCTCGATTGATTGATTGTGGTTTTGGTACTTAAATGTAAATAGCTAGACTTAAGTTTTTATTCAGGTATTGAGATTATAATCCTACAGATGCCTAATAAGTTGTATGCATGATATTATAGAGCTCAACACTTAATAACAAACCATTAGGCTTTCGCTTTCTAGGTTTGTCTATTGACCAGTGTCGATCGATTATTCTATAGGAATATCGATCGATACACTTGTTGAAACGTCGACCAATTATTCGTTGGAATATCGATCGACGCTCTTGGTCAAACGTTAGTACGCGGATTGAATATGCTCACTAAGCTTCCTAGATCATCTCTCGCCTACTCTAGTAATCTTAGCTCAGTTAGGATGGATTCATGGTGAGATGCAAGCTATCGCTTATGTCTACAACTCCTAGGGCAAGTTCTAGGTAGCTAATCTAGAAACAAGCATTAATGACAATCCTAAAGATGAATATCACAACTTAGCAATCTACAGTTGGGGCTAATCCCTCATAACCTATTTAAACCCTAAATCTAACAAGAGAACTACTCCGACATGGCTAAGCAATTCATAACAACAATAAGGTATGAAAACTGCATTAGATAAATTGATAGATATTAATGGAGTTCCAATCACAAATCTCTTTGGATCTTCTTTCCAATCTACTAAAAATCCTAGAAAACATTTGCTGTGAAAATAATAAAACAAGAAATCACACTTTGCATCTAACATGTTGGCAAAGCTTATATAATTAGGTTAAAACTCGTCAGAGGTAATCTTGTAAATTGGTGAAGACTTGGGCTCTAAGTCGGCTGAGACCAAATAGGCTTTCTGCGCCCTTCGCTGTCGATCGATGTCAAGATGTGAACATCGATCGATTATTCTTCCTCAGTGTCGACCGATTGTCGTGCTCGATGGTTATCTCGGGTGCTTACTCCAAATATCTCCAAAATGCTCCAAAATCACCATTTTCCTCCAAATCACTTATGATCCTATAAATATACTAAATATACTCTATAATATAATAATTAGTAGTTAAAACACTTATAAATCATAAGTAAAAGTGGGTCAAATCCTTGGTCTATCACAACATAGTAATTATTTCATCAAAAAATGGTGACATTCTAAGTTGTACCCAAATTTTGTCACAATTTGTCACATTAGTGTGGCGGAAATAGCCAACAAAACAATTGTGACGTCTTTATGACAATGTTTGCCCTAACTAGTTTTGACAAATTTGTCGACGGTTCATGAAAATGTTAATAATGAATTAATAATAATATTTCAATAAATATATTTAAAATAAATTTTGTAATTTTTGCGGAAAATTTACTTTTGCAGTTTTGACTGAAAAACACAATTTGTAATTTCGGTTAAAATTGTGATTTTAAGGTTTGAACGGAAAAACCTAATTTTACGGTTTGGTGGAAAACTCTATTTCTAGTTTTGGCGAAAAATTTTGATTTATCGGTTTCGGCGAAAAAACTTGATCTTTTGGTTTCCGCACAAAAACATGATTTTGCGATTTTAGGAGGAAAGACTAGTTTTGAGGTTTTGGCAGGAAAACCTGATTTTACAGTTTTGACAGAAAAACATAATTTCTGATTTTGGTGGAAAAAGTCAATTTTTTGTTCTAGTGGAAAATGTGATTTTGTAGTTTTGGCAGAAAGATCAATTCTCGGTTTCGATGTGAAAACTCGATTTACCGATTCCAAATGAAAAGCTCGACTTTCCTGTTTTGGTAGGAAAATTCAATTTTTTTTGTTTTGGTTGAAAAAACTATATTTTGCCGTTTGGCAGAAAATGTAGTTTTGACAGAAAGCTCGATTTTCTGGTTTTGGCGGAAAATTTTGATTTTTCAGTTTCTGTGAAAAAACTTGATTTTTAGTTTTCCTGAAAAACTTGATTTTGTAATTGAAAATATTATATAATAATCATCATGACTAATATAATTAATTTTTATAATTGTATTGAAGGGTGTTTAAGTCTTTTTAATTTTGAGATACAAATGTAGCATCCATATGCAATATCTAAATGTTGATAAATAGTATTCAAACAAACAACATTTGAATATTGTCATCTAAATGCACTGTCTTCATACAAAAACGAACATGTGTATGAATATAACATAAACTTAATTATTTTCTTAGTTTAGAAGTAAAAATACTCTAAAATAAAAAAATTAAAAACAATTATTTTTTTGTAAATTAATAACTATAAATTAATAAAATGTTATGATTCCAGTACTATTAATTTATAGAGTTTTTGTTAGTGTATATTTCTCCTCGTCTTATTTCCTATTTTAGCTAACTCTGTTTTACTCTCCAGGATCCTTGTAGGATGTAGTTTCACTGGTCAAATCCCTGAGTCCATTGGAAAATTAGAACAACTTATATATCTGTAAGATTTGGTTTGTCTCTTTTTTTGTTTTTTTTTCCAATTTTCACTCTCAAACCTCTCTAAAGCCATCAGTATTAATTTGTGTGTTTCCTCGATACAGATCCCTAAATTTAAATCAATTCAGTGGAACAATTCCGGCTTCCATTGGACGGTTATCGAAACTATATTGGTTTGATATAGCTGACAATCAGATTGAAGGAACGCTTCCAGTTTCTAATGGGACTTCTTCACCTGGACTTGATATGCTTCTTGAAACTAAGCATTTGTATATATAATCTCAAATCTTTCGATCTTTAACTTCTTAGGTGTGTTATCACTCGTTTTAGTATATACTATTTAGTCTGACTGTCCTTCACTTTCTCCATCAGCCATTTTGGAAAAAACAAGCTTTCGGGCCATATCCCAGAAAACCTTTTCAGTTCCAAAATGACTTTGATACATGTGTAAGCTTCATATTACTTATGAAAGTTGAGAGTTTGCACAATCTGAGACTTGTAACTAAAAAAATGACTACATTTTTTTGTTTTGTTTGATCCATAGGCTATTCGATGGGAACCAATTCACGGGAAAAATCCCGGACACACTCAGCCTCGTTAAGACGTTGACAGTGTTGTAAGTAGTAAAGCTTTGTTCAATTTTTTTATTTATCCCACATTGTTTATTCTCATACTATGCTTCACTCTCCATTACAGACGCCTTGATAGGAATAAACTAACTGGCAATATTCCTACAAGTCTTAATAATCTCACAAGTCTTCAAGAACTGTAAGTGAACAACTAAAGTTGTGTTCTGTGTTTGTAGATATAAATAGAAAATGGTAGAGTTTGAGTTGAATTAATTTCAGGTACTTGGCCAACAACGAATTTACTGGTACTCTTCCAAGTCTAACTAGTTTGACCAGTCTCTACACATTGTAAGTTCTTTAAAATATATAATTAATTCAACTCAAACTCTCTACCATTTTTCAATGTAAAACTCTATTTTTTCTCCAAAATAGAATAAAAAAGAATATAGAGTAAAAATGCTCCAACCCAACTCTATTTTTCATTTCATAATAGAATAATTAACAAAAAAAAAATAGGTTATTCCATTTATGACGTAAACTACATTACAGAATGAGATATGAAGTTGGGTTGTACCATTTTTTTACTCTATACTCCATTTTTCCATTTTTACTCCATTACGGAGGAAAAAATGGAGTAGGGTTGGAGATGCTTCATAATCAATCAATCTAATGCCATGATGTGATTATTTTTATATAACAGAGATGTGAGCAATAATACTTTAGAATCATCACCTATTCCATCATGGATCTCTTCATTACGCTCCCTGGCAACATTGTATGAGAATTTCCCTTATATCTCTTTTCTTCTTCTTGATCTCCAAGTGTATATTCTCTAAGAACAAATGGCCTTCTCCTTTTCAGAAGGATGGAAGGGATCAAACTTAATGGTTCGATACCAAATTCATTTTTCAGCCCTCCTCAGTTACAGACTGTGTAAGTCAAACAATATATGAAACAGAAAATCAACTCATGGTGTGAGATGAGATATGTACTTGTGCTTTTTGACTTGCAGTATCCTAAAGAAAAATCAAATAGATTCAACGTTAGACTTTGGTGCCAGCTTCAGCAACCAGTTGGAGTTTGTTAATTTACAATACAACAACATAGATGTTTATAAACAACCATCTTCTAACACACGCATCCAAGTAATGTATGTATCCTGATCAGAAATCAAAATGTTTTTTTTTATCAATTGTTTGCTTATGTCTGTTTATATATCTACAGGTTGGCAGATAATCCAGTGTGCCAGGAGTTGGGTAACAGGCCAAGTTACTGCTCAGCAATCCAACCAAATACCTCATATTCTACAATCCCACCTGCATGCCTTCCGTGTGATCAGGGCAGGGAAGCAAGTCCCTCGTGCTGCTGCGCGCATCCAATAACAGGAACACTCTACTTTGGTTCTCCTTCCTTCTCAGGGTTGTTCAACTCCACCAGCTTCGAAATTCTCCAGAAGGCTATAGCAGATTTCTTTAAGAAGTCGAGTTATCCAGTGGACTCTGTGGCCATAAGAAACATAAGAGAGAACGCTACCGATCATCAGCTTCTAATAGATCTCTTAGTCTTTCCATTGGGCAGAGAGAGTTTTAATGAGAGTGGAATGTCACTTGTTAATTTTGCCTTTAGCAATCAGACTTACAAACCTCCTCCTAGATTTGGCCCTTACATATTCAGAGCCAATCCTTACAACCAATTCTCTGGTATGATCAACACACGCAGTCAAACAGAATCTGCATTGATCAATATGGCTCAGTTATTTTTTTGCCACAGATAGAGGAGGTTCCAGCTCATCAAACATGGGCATTATAATCGGAGCAGCAGTTGGCGCTGTGGTTCTTCTGTTGTTGTTAACTTTAGCTGGGGTTTACGCTCTCAGGCAAAGGAAGAGAGCAGACAGAGCAACTGATCAAAACAATCCTTTTGGTAAGTTTACTACAAAAGATTTGTCCCTTAAGACTTAAAATGCTTACATTTTCATTTTGTATGTTTCAGCCAAGTGGAATACAAGTAAGAGCAGTATCAATGCTCCGCAGCTAATGGGAGCAAAAGCTTTTACTTTTGAAGAGTTGAAGAAATGTACAGAAAACTTTTCAGAGGCAAATGATGTTGGGGGTGGAGGTTATGGCAAGGTTTGTGTCATTGCAATGGAATCAATTCAAATGATACATACATGGCCTTTGTTGAAATTCTGATGGTGAAACAGGTTTACAGAGGGATTCTTCCCTCTGGACAACTCATAGCCATCAAAAGGGCTCAACAAGGATCTTTGCAAGGAGGCTTGGAGTTCAAAACTGAGATTGAACTTCTTTCCAGAGTCCACCATAAGAATGTTGTCAGACTCTTGGGCTTCTGTTTCGATAGAAGTGAACAAATGCTGGTGTACGAGTACATTCCAAATGGATCTCTTAGAGACAGTCTATCAGGTTATATACCAAACCTCTGTCTTTGCGGAATTTCTGCCAGTTTTGGGTGCTGAATATTGTAATAATGCAGGTAAGAGTGGGATTAGACTTGATTGGACAAGAAGGCTTAAAATAGCACTTGGTTCAGGGAAGGGTCTAGCTTATCTTCATGAGCTTGCTGATCCTCCAATTATACACAGAGACATCAAATCAAACAATATATTACTTGATGAAAATCTTACTGCTAAGGTTGCTGATTTCGGCCTCTCCAAAATTGTGGGAGACCCTGAGAAAACACATGTGACAACACAGGTGAAAGGAACTATGGTGAGTAGCGAATCAATCATAATATTTCAATATCTTTCTCATATAAATTTAATATAAAAGTACTCTCTGTAATTAGGGATACTTGGATCCTGAGTATTACATGACAAATCAGTTGACCGAGAAGAGTGACGTGTATGGGTTTGGTGTGGTGATGCTTGAGCTGTTAACTGGTAAAAGTCCAATAGAGAGAGGTAAATACGTGGTGAGAGAGGTGAAGACGAAGATGAATAAGACCAGAAGTTTGTATGACCTCCAAGAACTGATGGACACTACAATCATCGCAAGCAGCAGCAACCTTAAAGGGTTTGAGAAGTATGTAGATTTGGCTCTGAGATGCGTGGAGGAGGAAGGAGTGAATAGACCATCCATGGGTGAGGTTGTCAAAGAGATTGAGAACATAATGCAGCTTGCGGGTTTAAACCCGAACGTTGATTCAGCATCTTCTTCGAGAACGTACGAGGAAGCTATCAAAGGATCCGGTGATCCATATGGAAAGGGCTCGTTTGAGTACAGTGGGAATTTTCCAGCTTCAAAGCTCGAACCCCAATGATCGATTGTGTTATTTTCAGATATTTTGTAACTGACTTAATACTTCAAATGCCTTGTGAATGTCAGATTTTCAAGATTTGATTTTGCTGCTATGTGCCTAATCTATTATATTGTTTGGACACAAGATTAGTTATTGTATTGTTTAAAAACACATTTAGTAGTATAAAGTTATTTTCCATAATTAGAAGAGCGAATTGTATAATAGAATGATGTATTTAATTAAAAACTTGCGAAAAAAGTTGAGTCTACGATAATGATTATGTTTTAATAAGAATAGATGATAATCTACGAGTATGAACGGATAACTTTTTATACTAATATTTGTTTATTAAATGTTTTTAGCATTGTGCAACACTAAAATTTTATCTATTATAAAATGACGAATACAAATGTTGGTCTATTAAATGTATCATCTTTGTTGGAGAGTTAACGTATTACAACTGATTTTAATTATTTTTAAGACTTAATACTTCAAATGTCTGAATTTGCATATTTGTTTTTGTTTCCCACCTAGACAATTGCGGGAATAGACCACAAGGTATAAAAAAAAAAATCTAATATGGACCTCTTGTTTTTCTATTTAAAAAATGAGTAAAAAAATACAAATAGGAAGAAAAGATCATGAAACCTGAGAACTTTAACTTATTTACAAACTCAACCATCCAAACATACCAACCCAACCCGACTTTCTAACCCTAAATTCCAAATCTCTCATTTTCGATTTCGAAACTCCCATAACTAACCACGATCTCATCCCTCTATCTTTCCTCTCAAATTCCTCTAATCAGTAATTAAACTCAGATTCAAGCATCAGTCATATTAAATCTCATCTCCATCTCTAATTTTGTGTGAGACATTCAGCAATGTCGCCAAAAACTCGACTCACCGGAAAGAAGAAGAAGGAAGGAGCGCCAGAGAAGAAGAGCGACTCTCCGGCGAGGAAAAACACAGGTGCGACGGAAAATAAGAAGAACAACGCCACCGTAAAGAGAAGAGAAGTGGCAGCGGAAAAGAGGAGAGACGCCGTAAAGAAAAAGAGAGACACAGCCAAGAAGAATAGTGAACTGGCGGAGAAGAAGAGTGAGGCCGCAAAGAAGAAGAGAAAGCGAGAAAGTGGTGTCACGGTGGGTCCCCCTCGAATCCAACCAAGTGGGCTTGGAACCGCGTGAGAGAAGCGGCAGCATCTCCACCGGACCGTCAAGGCTGTCATTCCCTGGCACCATCAACGAAATTGTCTTCTCAGCCCGATAATGAGGCTACGGCAAGCCCATCGCTTTGGAGTCAGCCCCAAAAATCACCTAGTCAAGCACCTACTGAGGTGAGGAATCCAGGTAACCTCCAGTAACCTCACTTTCAGTTTCAAACTCTTCCATAAAGAGTCATTAACATCGTGTACAAGACTATGATGAGGAGAATGGATATAACAACAGATATTCACGCACACCCGTGGCTGTTATTGACAATGACGCACAAAGATCGGTAAACAAGTCAATTGAAAATTGTTTTGGAAATTATTATGACAGGATTGAACTAAAAAATAGGTAGAAATTTTATATGTAGTGTATCATCTAGTGCATTTAAAAGACTGAAATTAGTTCAACTCGTAATAATATGTTGTAAAACAGATTCAGTGGAATTAGTATAACTAGTACAACCATGCTATTTATAACGGCAAATCAGCCTATTCATACGTCAACAAGATCGAACTGTCCTGATCAGTACATGGACTCTATGGTTGGGCAATTGATATGTCAACAACAAAAACATTCAAATTCGATACACAAACTTATTAATAATGGCTTTTGCATACATTGATCCGATTTTTGTTGGTAAAACGTTATAGAAAATTGGATGTCCGTTATATGTTGCTTACGTGTTCTATAGTGTAGTACGTGGTATTAAGTGAATATTATGTGGTAATTATTCATTTTATTAGGCATAAAAAAAAACAGTAAGAAAACAACATCGTTTAGGAAGGAAAGCAAATAAAAATCTGCAACTTTACAGCTTCTTCTCTTTTGAGTTTTGATATACCATAGATTATACCACTTTTAGACCATGATATATATTTGTTTTAGAGTCTAGTATATGTTTTTGGAGTCCGTTTTAGAGTATTTTCAGGTTTAGGTACGTTCTAGAAAACTTTGGTGATTTTGGAGCCTTTGAGGTGTAGAACTGCACAGATGCATCAGATGTTTATCTTTGGATGGATATTTTACCATGGTGAGATTAAGCTGATGCTTTTGATACAAGATATATATTTGATTTAGCTTTTCAATGCCACCGGTTTGAGGTCAATCCGCATTCTGTAGCAGAAGTTATGCTCGTTTTACTAAAGAGTGGTACGTCTGCCTCGCAAGAGGAAGCTGTCGAGGATATGAAGGAATGTCGATCGATGACACAGCTTTGCTGTTAATCGACGGAGATCCAAAAATACTGGACAAGTATATTTGAAGACCGACTTATGCCCAGAAGTCACAAGAACTTACCAGAATGCCGATGAACGACTCAGAACCCTATTTATGTGTTTTTAAGCCATAGTTGACGGCTACGCTTTCTTTACATATTTTTTTCTTAGTTTATGTCAGGAAAGGAGAGAGTAACTCCTTTAGAGTCCTCTTGGAACTCCTTTGGTTTTCATATTTCTTTCTATTTTATATATATTCATCTATGATTTTCTGTGACAACTATCATGTGTGAATAGATTCACCTGCTAGATCTAGGTTTTCTAGGGTTTTGATGTTCTTTTGAAATATAGATACGCTAGGGTGCTTTAATAGATTATTTAATAGGATTGTTCTTACTGCTTGTTTCTAGAGTAATTAACTAGAAACATGATCATAGGATAGTTAGGCGCACGCGACAGCTGGTCTACTACTTGACTTGAGTCTTGTTGAGCTAGGTTGCTAAGCGCATGCGAAAGCTGATTTAGATAACTTAGTGAACAAATCAAATTGGCTCTTAACGCTTTTCTGGAACGAGTGTTGATCGACACTCACTCTATAGTATCGATCGACGCTCGTTCATAAGTTCGCATGCAACAACTGGAATCACATGGTTCCAGGCATCTGTTAGTAAGCGCATGCGAGAGCTGGTTTACTTGCTTATATGAATTTAAGTTCTAGGATCAACCCTTAGCATATATTGATAAAGTCATGATAACCTGATTGAAACCCTAAGTCTGGCAACCCTCCTTCCATCAAACAACTAATCAATCAACTGAACAACTACCTTGTTCGCCATGTTTACTTTATTTATTGTTTTCATAATTGTTTACCTACTGTATTGAGTTTATTGTGTATTCATGCTCCCTGTGAATTTGATCCTCAAGTACACTGAACCTCTTATTTGAGAGAGTAAAGTCACTCCTTAGGGTAATTTGAGTGATATCAAATTTGGCGCCGTTGCCGGGGAGCATTGGATCGCCATTAGACTCAGTTGGTTTGATTTAATCTAGGTTTTTCTATATTAGTTTATTAACATAAAATAAATTCTTCTGTTCAGGTACATACATATTAGTACCATGAAAAACTATGATGAGAAGATATTTGGGTTCTTCAAAGAAGGAGCATGCTAATTCACGCACGATCCGTAAGTCTAGGAGCAGCAGCGATCAACAACTTTAACCAAGCACCTTACAACACTGTTCATCCCATGCCGAACGATACTGTTTATCCCAACAATGTTTACCCCGACAATGTTCATCATGGCACTGTTCATTCGGCGCCGAATGGGATGGAGACAGAGAATATCGAAGTACTCATACTGAGTTTTGATGAAAATGGGATCTTACGAGACGAAGAAGGCCGCATTCGCAACAGCGCATGACAACTGATTAATTCACATGATGCTGTAATCCCTTATGTGATTGTTGTTGCTGAGATGAATGACTTTGATCTTAGCCGCGAATGGTATGATTGGGTAGGTCAAGACCCCTTACAGGGTCTTCCTCATGAAGATCCTAGAAACCACATCAAGGAGCATGAGAAGTTAGCCTTAGAGATCGAGCAATGATGTATCTGTAGACCACACACATTCTATGCAAGATTTTCCCTCACTCTCTCTTTGGGGGTGCATTTAGCTTGTTCAGTCAACTGCAGCCAGGATCTCTCACCTGTTGGGAGGACATTAAAAATGTCTTCCTCATCAAATTATTCAGAGAAGCTACAGAAACTCGACATAGAAAGCTTGATTATATGTTGAACAAGATGATTGATGATCAGGAGAAGGAATTGATGTCTGGTTTCAGTCAGATGTTGGGTATTGTCTACAATTAGCAGAAAGGAGAATTTGAAACCATGAGCACTCACATCAAGAAACCAGACATTCAGGTTCAACAAGCAGATGATGCTACAGCTTCAACATCAATCAACACCATCATCACCTTAACATCGATCGACAATACCACCTCAACATCGATCGTGTCGATCGACACAATCTCTTGTTCTTGATAGACACCACTTGAAATCCCTGAAGGTTCGAGGTTTCCTCAGGACGTTACAGACTCGGCATCAGAGAGCATCGATATATCAAGCAACTATCTTTCCTTAGATGTAAACAGAGAGATCACCATGGAAGATTTCTTGGAGCTAGAAGAATTTTTGGATCTAGAGGAGGGAGAAAATCTTGAAGATTGGGATATTGATAAATAGATCACTATGGAAGATTTCTTAAAGCCATAGGATTTCTTGAAGTTAGAGGATGAAGCACAACCTTGAGATTTGGGCCATGACTCGAAGATAAAGCTTTATGACGATCATCACACTACGAGAAGAGATCTGGATACTTCTCCAAAGGCTAGCATCGATCGACACTTCCAACCCAACATCGATCGACACCGCCAACCCAACATCGATCGACCCCGCCCACCTGATACCGATCGACCCCGCCCACCTGATACCGATCGACATCCACATAATGATATCGATCGACACCCATCGTTGGACGACCTGCCAAGGTTTACATTTGGGCTGAAAGTAGTTGAAGAGAGAATGCACACGTCTACGACCTCACACCTTGCTGTCCCTGAACATCTGAGACCACCTATATGCACAGAAGAAGTTGATGGGTTTCACAAAAGAGTCAAGAGGATACATGACCATGTGAAGTTTGTGGTCCCATGCATTGTATTTGAAGTTGAATCTCCTATTCCAGCAAATAGAAGTGTGCATCTAGGTTCTTACATTGGGAAATTTGATGATCATATGTATGCACTAGTTTTTTAGAGAGGTTTGAGACATATAAGTGACGTCGACACAGCCCCAACAGAAACAACATCGATCGACACTACCACTTCATCGTCGATCGACATTGGACGTGTATCAGAGCAGAAGGAGTTTGAAGTGTGTTGAAATCTTTTTGATAGAGGCACCACCACACGACCAGACAAGTCTGGGGGAAAGAAGAGGAAGAATTGGAAGAAGAGGAAAAGGACCTAGGGCGGTCCTCAGTTATCATTGATTGCTCACTTCTCAGGTGTTGTTAGTAAATCCAGAATGCGCAACAGATGCTTCTCACAACCATTTGCAAAGCTTCAAGCACTCCTTATTGTTGAGATGATAGAAAAAGGAGAAGAGTCTGTGGAGGCTTTCACAAAAAAGAGTGATAAAGCTTCAAAGAGTAGACATTGAGACTTTTTTTGGAGCAAGTTTTCATCCGGTCTGAATCAGATCTCCAAAAGTTAAGCTAATGGCTGAAAATAAGCGCTGAGTGAGAGGCAACCCACTGGTAGGTAAGTAAAAAAAATAAGATGAACAATGTCGAACGACACTATAGCAGAGTCGTCGATCGACACTGTAGCAGTGTCACTGTTCATAAAAAAGATCCAAGGAAGAGGAGTTGATATACCAACAACGATTGACGACAACTGGCTATTATCGGTCGACAAAGCATCACGAGTATCGATCGATTGCCACTTAACTGTGCCGATCGACGCTCACCATCAGCGAGCATGTATACTGTTTTCCTTGTTAAATTGTGTTTTTGTGATTTATTTTCCCACCAATCTTATATTGTATAACAATGGGGACAATGTTATTTAAGTCTGGAGGAGGTTCTACTGATATGATATTGTGTTTTATTTTGAGCTTTAGTTTTATGTGTGTTTATTGAATTTTATTGAGTCAAGATAGAGGATGATGAACTTTTTCAATTTTACTTACTTTTTAACCACTCTCTAGTACCATTCTTTGAAGTTATTGACTGCAGCGTGTACTAAATGGAAACACCAGAGTGGATCACCTGCCAATAATATTCACGCTAGCTGAAAAAATCTGAAGGAACCAAAGTTAGACTTCAACATTAATCAACTTAACTTTGTTGTTTTGGGGCTTTGTATACACTAATTTGGATTCCTCCAGCAAGTCTAAAATGTAAAATTTTGTGTGTTTCTGGTTCTCCTTTCTCCTTTATTCGGCATCTATAGTGGATAACTTTTTCATCATAAATCCTATCAGATTTATTCAACTTCCCAGTAATTTTCCAAAAGCTTCTTAAATAAAATGATTTCTTGTTCAATGTACTAAAACATTTTGGGCTAACAAATAATACGTTTGGAGATATTTAATTTTGAAATCAATAATTGAGTGTATTAAGTACAGTAGATGTAAAGAGGTCCCACAAAAGGTTCGCATCACGACAACTCATATGTTTTCTTTAATGTATTGTTCATGATTTGTTCCTACCCATAACCCTACTAAATTGAAACCTTCTAAAATCCCATTATCGGCTATTTCAAGTTGACTTAAGACACCCTATTTCATATGTATTTTTAATTAAATTGTTCGAAGTCCTCCTTTTGTAAACATTACAGTCTTTCATAAGTTGTGTTACATTGACGGATTAGAAGAAGTAGGAACAGAAAAGAGTTACACTGACGGATTGAAGATGAGTTCAAGAATTGGAGCCTTTATGCTCCTGATCTTTCTTTTCTTCCAAATTTTGTCTGTCTCTGCTCTCACAAATGGTATTGACGGTAAGTATAATCAAATAGATGCTGATCACTGTTTCTAGATACAAAATTTTCAAAAATTTCTGAACTAGTTTGAAATTTTGGTGCAGGTTCTGCTTTACAAGCCCTGAAGGCTGAATGGACCAAGCCTCCTAGTAGCTGGGAAGGCGCTGATCCTTGTGGAACCAGTTGGGTTGGAATTACATGTAGCAATAACCGGGTCGTTTCAATGTATTGACATGTTTGTTATTTGTAATTTGTTTCTGCTTCTTCCAATAACCCTCTGTGCAGATTATTAACAGTGTTGTTGCTTGCTGCAGATCACTTGGTAACCTTAACGTGGAAGGAAAGCTTTCTGGGGATATTGCAGCCTTGTCTGAATTGCAGATCTTGTATGTCTTTCTTCTTCTTTCTGTTCTTTCTTTACATAGAAATGGATTATTGTTTTTCATCTTATGATCTAATATTTTTAGGGATTTGTCATACAACACTGGATTGACTGGACCACTTCCACCAAATATTGGTGAACTTAAGAAGTTGAAAAACTTGTAGGAAAACATGATCTTTGGATCTGTATCACAACTTTATATATCTCCTCGTCTTATTTCCTATTTTGGCTAACTCATTTTTACTCTCCAGGATCCTTGTGGGATGTAGTTTCACTGGTCAAATCCCTGAGTCCATTGGACAATTAGAACAACTTATATATCTGTAAGATTTTGTTTGACTCTTTTTCAATTTTCGCGCTCAAGCCTCTCTAAATCCATCAGTATTAATTTGTGTGTTTCCTAAATACAGCTCCCTAAATTTAAATCAATTCAGTGGTACAATTCCAGCTTCCATTGGACGGTTATCGAAACTATATTGGTTTGATATAGCTGACAATCAGATTGAAGGAACGCTTCCAGTTTCTAATGGGACTTCTTCACCTGGACTTGATATGCTTCTTGAAACTAAGCATTTGTATGTATAATCCTAAATCTTTCTATCTTTAAATTTTTTGGGTGTAATCACTTATTTTAGTATACTAATTAGTCTGACTGTCCTTCACTTTCTCCAGCCATTTTGGAAAAAACAAGCTTTCGGGCTATATCCCAGAAAACCTTTTCAGTTCAAACATGACTTTGATACATGTGTAAGCTTCACAATACTTATGAAAGTTCAGAGTTTGCACAATTTGAGACTTGTAACTAACAACATGACTACATTTTTTGTTTTTTTTTTATCCATAGGCTATTCGATGGAAACCAATTCACGGGCAAAATCCCGGAAACACTCAGCCTGGTTCAAACGTTGACAGTGTTGTAAGCAGTAACGCTTTGTTAAAAAAAATTTATTCCAAATTGTTTATTATCATACTATGCTTTACTCTCCATTACAGACGCCTTGATAGGAATAAACTAACTGGCAATATTCCTACAAGTCTTAATAATCTCACAAGTCTCCAAGAACTGTAAGTGAACAACTATAGTTTTGTTCTGTGTTTGTAGATATATAAAGAAAATGTAGAGAGTTTGAGTTGAATTCATTTCAGGTACTTGGCGAACAACGAATTTACTGGCACTCTTCCAAATCTAACCAGCTTGACCAGTCTCTACACACTGTAAGTTTAAAAAAAATATATATCTCCTCTTTTGATGCTCTGTTTACCATTACTACTATTATCAAGCCTTCATATATTATCAATCAATCTAATGCTATATGTGCTTTTTTTTTTTTGTAACAGAGATGTGAGCAATAACACATTCGAACCCTCACCTATTCCATCATGGATCTCTTCATTCGACTCTCTGGCAACATTGTATGAGAATTTCCCTTATCTCTTTTCTTCTTCTTGATATCCATGTGTAAGAACAAATGGTCTTCTCCTATTCAGAAGGATGGAAGGAATCAAACCATTGAGTTTGATACCAAACTCATTTTTCAGCCCTGCTCAGTTGCAGACTGTGTAAGTCAAAGAATACGTGAAACAGGAAATAAACTCATGTTATGAGATAAGTTCTAATTGTGCTTTATTGACGTGCAGTATCCTAAAGAGAAATCAGATAGATTCAACGTTAGACTTCGGTACCAGCTTTAGCAACCGGTTGGAGTTTGTTGATTTACAATACAACAACATAGATGTCTATAAACAACCATCCTCTAACACATTCATCCAAGTAATGTATGTATCCTGGTCACAAATGATTTTTTTTTCTTAATAATAGTTTGCTTATGTGTGTTTTTATATCTACAGATTGGCAGATAATCCAGTGTGCCAGGAAGAGGGTAACAAGCCAAATTACTGCTCAGCAATCCCACCCAATACCTCATATTCAACAATCCCACCAACATGCACTCCGTGTGATCAGGGCAGGGAAGCAAGTCCCTCGTGCCGCTGCGCGCATCCAATCATAGGAACACTCTACTTCAGATCTCCTTCCTTCTCAGGGTTGTTCAACTCCACCAACTTCGAAATTCTCCAGAAGTCTATAGCAGATTTCTTTAAGAAGTCGAGTTATCCAGTGGACTCTGTAGCCATAAGAAACATAAGAGAGAACGCTACCGATCATCAGCTTCTAATAGATCTCTTAGTCTTTCCATTGGGCAGAGAGAGTTTTGATGAGAGTGGAATGTCACTTGTTAATTTTGCCTTTAGCAATCAGACTTATAAACCTCCTCATATATTTGGTCCTTACGTATTCAGAGCCAATCCTTACAACCAATTCTCTGGTATGATCAACACACGCAGTCAAACAGAATCTGCATTGATCAATATGGCTCAGTTATTTTTTTGTCACAGATAGAGGTGGTTCCAGAAACATGGGCATTATAATCGGAGCAGCAGTTGGCGCTGTGGTTCTTCTGTTGTTGTTAACTTTAGCTGGGGTTTACGCTCTCAGGCAAAGGAGGAGAGCAGACAGAGCAACTGATCAAAACAATCCTTTTGGTAAGTTTACTACAAAAGATTTGTCCCTTAAGACTTAAAATGCTTACATTTTCATTTTGTATGTTTCAGCCAAGTGGAATACAAGTAAGAGCAGTATCAATGCTCCGCAGCTAATGGGAGCAAAAGCTTTTACTTTTGAAGAGTTGAAGAAATGTACAGAAAACTTTTCAGAGGCAAATGATGTTGGGGGTGGAGGTTATGGCAAGGTTTGTGTCATTGCAATGGAATCAATTCAAATGATACATACATGGCCTTTGTTGAAATTCTGATGGTGAAACAGGTTTACAGAGGGATTCTTCCCTCTGGACAACTCATAGCCATCAAAAGGGCTCAACAAGGATCTTTGCAAGGAGGCTTGGAGTTCAAAACTGAGATTGAACTTCTTTCCAGAGTCCACCATAAGAATGTTGTCAGACTCTTGGGCTTCTGTTTCGATAGAAGTGAACAAATGCTGGTGTACGAGTACATTCCAAATGGATCTCTTAGAGACAGTCTATCAGGTTATATACCAAACCTCTGTCTTTGCGGAATTTCTGCCAGTTTTGGGTGCTGAATATTGTAATAATGCAGGTAAGAGTGGGATTAGACTTGATTGGACAAGAAGGCTTAAAATAGCACTTGGTTCAGGGAAGGGTCTAGCTTATCTTCATGAGCTTGCTGATCCTCCAATTATACACAGAGACATCAAATCAAACAATATATTACTTGATGAAAATCTTACTGCTAAGGTTGCTGATTTCGGCCTCTCCAAAATTGTGGGAGACCCTGAGAAAACACATGTGACAACACAGGTGAAAGGAACTATGGTGAGTAGCGAATCAATCATAATATTTCAATATCTTTCTCATATAAATTTAATATAAAAGTACTCTCTGTAATTAGGGATACTTGGATCCTGAGTATTACATGACAAATCAGTTGACCGAGAAGAGTGACGTGTATGGGTTTGGTGTGGTGATGCTTGAGCTGTTAACTGGTAAAAGTCCAATAGAGAGAGGTAAATACGTGGTGAGAGAGGTGAAGACGAAGATGAATAAGACCAGAAGTTTGTATGACCTCCAAGAACTGATGGACACTACAATCATCGCAAGCAGCAGCAACCTTAAAGGGTTTGAGAAGTATGTAGATTTGGCTCTGAGATGCGTGGAGGAGGAAGGAGTGAATAGACCATCCATGGGTGAGGTTGTCAAAGAGATTGAGAACATAATGCAGCTTGCGGGTTTAAACCCGAACGTTGATTCAGCATCTTCTTCGAGAACGTACGAGGAAGCTATCAAAGGATCCGGTGATCCATATGGAAAGGGCTCGTTTGAGTACAGTGGGAATTTTCCAGCTTCAAAGCTCGAACCCCAATGATCGATTGTGTTATTTTCAGATATTTTGTAACTGACTTAATACTTCAAATGCCTTGTGAATGTCAGATTTTCAAGATTTGATTTTGCTGCTATGTGCCTAATCTATTATATTGTTTGGACACAAGATTAGTTATTGTATTGTTTAAAAACACATTTAGTAGTATAAAGTTATTTTCCATAATTAGAAGAGCGAATTGTATAATAGAATGATGTATTTAATTAAAAACTTGCGAAAAAAGTTGAGTCTACGATAATGATTATGTTTTAATAAGAGAGACTAGATGATAATCTACGAGCATGTACGGATAACTTTTTATACTAATATTTGTTTATTAAATGTTTTTAACATTGTGCAACACTAAAATTTTATCTATTATAAAATGAAGAATATAAATGTTGGTCTCTTAAATGTATCATTCTTGTTAGAGAGTTAACGTATTACAACTCATTTTAATTTTTTGTAAGATTTCATATGCACACAAAAAAAATTAAGTTTTGCGGCTGACACAAATCACTAAAACCAGATATGCAACATCTGTTGTAAAATGACAAAAGAGGATTAGGTTTTCTGCTCTCGATTTGTTTACTTTTGACTCTCCATAAGTGATTTCATTTTCTACCTCTATAAAATTGTGTTGTTATAGAATATAAGTGCATACTCTAAATATAAATGTCTGTCTAGTATATATATTCACGAGTTTGGTCTAAAACTCATATAATTATAAAACAACAAAACAAATTATTTATTTTATTAACCTATGTTTTTGGGTTTAGTTACTTAAGAGTATACCGATAAACAATACATATAATACTTTACCTTTCTGGTATATGTAAACTATCTATAAACTAAGAACTGTTTGATTTATTAAATAATAAACTAGAAAACTTATAATAAATAGTTCAAATCTCTCACTATTACAATTACAATAGATAGATAGATAGGGTGTGTTCAAAAAAAAAAAAAAAAAAAGATAGATAGATAGGGTATTATTTGGGAGAAACAAATAAAAGATGAATGATCAAATATCTCATTCTTCGAATAAATTCAAAAGGAGGTGATTGGAATCTTGTCATGATATTTTATTAAAAGCTTTTAGGAATGAGAATCAAGACTAAATTATTTAATTTGAATGAAATAATATATATAATGCTTCCAATATTAAAATCACTTCGATTTGAAAAAGTGTATTTCTGGAATTTTCAGAATCAAATAACATATTAGAAACCACCTATTTAAAAATAATTTGTATACATAAAAGTATATACATTAAGCACATAAATCAAAACCAATACTTTTGTTACTTTGCAATTATGTTTTTTTTGTAAATAAATAAAAAAATTATTTTATTTACTTTATACGGTATATAATTAAACTTTAGTGATATTGACATAGATATATATAGCATATTTTAATATAAATATTTATTATTGACACTTTCTACTCATATGATTTTATTAACATTTGTATACTTGCTGTTACAAAAAAAAAAAATAAACCATTAATCACAAAACTTTTATCGTGAGATTTTTCAATACAAATTTCAAAATTAAAATATTAAGATCTCAATAATTTTTCACTCCAAATTTTGAAATTAACATATTTTTATATAGTATATAATTTAATTTAAGTGATATTAATATATATATATATATATGAATATCTATTAATGAAACTTCATATTCATACTATTTATGATTATTTGTATCTTGCTTGAACAAATAAAAGTTAAACCATTGATCACAAAATTTTCAATGTGAGACTTTTACCGTTTTTAGTAATTTATAGTAAATTCAAAATATAACATATAAGAAAAATCTAATTTTTTATTATTATATGCTTAATGTGATTGTTTAATTTCTTTTAATAATATAAAATTAAACCAAAAAGAGAGAGGAAACAAAAATTGTTATCAAATATGAATTATTCATAATCATTAATTGTTATATATATGATAATCATATTAGATAATTACATAGTTTTTATTTAAAGAAAAAAATAATATTTTTTTGTACACTACTAATCAATTTGATAGTTAATTTAATAATAACTATAATATATATCTATATTGACAGACTTATTTCTAAAGATTATAAGAATCATTCTAGTGAAGACACGTGGTTACGAAACATGTTGTAATGCTCCATGATTGATATATAGGGGATTACTAATAACTAGTTTCCTACACTTAATCATTCTTCTACCAATAATCCAAATAATTGGATTAACAGAAAAATAAAATATCAAAAACTATTAAATAAAATATCAACACTCTGAAATAAAAAATTTAAAATTCAATAATCAAAATATCTCGAAGCAAAAAGTCATATAAACCGAAATAAAATCATGATCATCGTAACACACTGAATTAGATATTTAACCACTCATCCGACTGATCTGAAAAGAGGAAGAAAAAGGAGTGGCAACATCAGAGCCACTTAGTGAAATATGAGATTCTAAACATGCAACCACCGACTCAAATACAGAAAACATGAACAAATATGGTGCCTAAAACGCCACATGAAACAAGCAATGCATGAATAGTACATAGTTAGTTTCTGCACTCCGCATTCTCCTCCTAAAGATATATATATATATATATGTATGGTACATACAGCGGTGTGTGATGAGCCGCTTCTGTATTATCTTCACAATATGTATGGAGATTGCAGGTGCATATACGTGTATATAACAATTTCTTAACTCATTAAACTCAATCAACAGTTGAGTCTTCTATATTTCTTAGAGAACTTCATTTTAGGTTGTTTAGACTAGCTGATCAAGGATTAGACGCAATACCGTCATGATATGTTGTTCTATCACATGTATCCAATTATTAAAAAAAAAAAAGATGAGACAAATGATGAGATGACGCAATACCGTCATGATCAGACAATGCAGTTGTTGATATAGGATCACTCCAGATTCAACATGATGAACGCTGATGACAAGAAAGAGACGTTGAGCACAGAGCGATTGTTGGCCTGGTTTGTGAGATAGATTCTCAATCTCAGCATCAAAGCTCCAGCCGAGTTAAAATCGAACTATCCAAAGAGATCGTAACGCGGATCAGAGACGGAGCACTGAAGATACCTTAATCAGGGAGCATAAACCTTGATCGGAGACGTAACGTGTAACCAAACGCGGTGACCACACAAGAGTAGAAGAATGTGAGTGTGGAGGCCGATCATACACCAAAGGATGTGAAGATCAGAGTGAGAACTAAAATTCCAGTGAAGAAATTGATCCATGGAAGCAGCCGCCATGGTGATCGCTATCAAGAGTAGGTTTTCTTATCTATCATATCGTCATCCTTTTTTAGTGGGGGTGCTCAACCAACACATGTCAAATCTATGTTGCATAGTAAAGATAAGCCAGAGGAACAATAAGACAAGACCCCAGATAGGAGCTGGTAATAATCTTAAACTTGATCATTGATTTGGCACTAACAAGAAAAAAAAGAAAAGGAGAAACAGCGAAATGACTGAGATGAAGGAATATGTTGTAGACGATCATGAAAGCAGACAAGAAATTCTCGCCATGTCTCTCTCTTCATCCATAAACAGTAATATCTCTAAATGAAGAGAGAGAGAGAGAGAGAGAGAGAGATTTATTATACCAAATTGAAGCTACGATGGAGAGGGAGGCTGCTTTTAATAGAAGATTGTTTTCAGGTGGTAATTAAAAGCGCGAGGGAATGCCGCCCAAATCATCCACCTATTTTATTTTGATAAATTTGATTTCGAGAGGGCCCCAATCTCTGACAACATGGGACCGGCGAGAGAGGACACACCCCTTCTCGGGAAGGAAAGACCCTTGTCCAGCCAGTTCAAGACTTTCGCCAATGTCTTTATTGCTATCGTCGGGGCTGGGGTTCTGGGTCTTCCTTACGCCTTCAAGCGTACCGGATGGCTCATGGGTGTGCTCACGCTCTTCTCCGTAGCGGCTTTGATCACCCACTGCATGATGCTTCTCGTTCACATCCGCCGCAAGCTCGGTGCCGCCTACATCGGCTCTTTCGGAGACCTTGGTTTTGCAGTCTGCGGCCCACTCGGGAGGTTCCTCGTTGACATTCTTATCATCTTGTCCCAGGCTGGCTTCTGTGTCGGATATCTCATCTTTATCGGTACTACTTTAGCTAATCTCTTCAACCCAACCACCACTCTGACCCTGAGACACGTGTCCCCTAAGAGTCTCTACATATGGGGATGTTTTCCTTTTCAGCTGGGCTTGAACTCCGTCAAGACGCTCACTCACTTGGCACCTCTAAGCATATTCGCCGACGTGGTTGATCTTGGCGCAATGGCTGTGGTGATTGTGGAGGATGTCAAGATTGCAGTGGAGCAAAGGCCTGACGTGGTTGCCTTTGGTGGTATGTCAGTTTTCTTCTATGGGATGGGAGTGGCTGTCTACGCCTTCGAAGGTGTGGGGATGGTTTTACCCCTCGAATCGGAGATGAAGGACAAGGAAAAGTTTGGCAAAGTGTTGGCCCTCAGCATGGGAATCATCGCGTTGATTTTCGGAGCTTTCGGTGTGTTAGGTTACATGGCCTTTGGGGATGAAACTATGGACATAATCACAGCCAACTTGGGGCCAGGTCTGGTGAGCAGCCTGGTGAAGCTGGGACTCTGCATCAACCTCTTCTTCACCTTCCCCTTGATGATGAACCCTGTGTTTGAGATCGTTGAGAGACGTTTTTGGAGTGGTATGTACTGCGTGTGGCTCAGATGGCTACTCGTCTTAGCAGTGACCATGGTGGCTCTCTTGGTGCCAAACTTTGCAGATTTTTTGTCATTGGTGGGCAGCAGCGTCTGCTGTGCGTTGGGCTTCGTGTTGCCTGCTTTGTTTCATCTGATGGTCTTCAAAGACGAAATAGGGTGGAAGCAACAGACTTTCAACTCTGGGATCGTGCTACTGGGCTTCGTTCTGGCTGTCTCAGGTACTTGGAGCTCCCTGAGCGAGATATTCAACTGGAACCAGAGTTTGTAGGTAGGTGAAAAGAGACTGAACGTTGCTGTTTCTTTTCTGCCCATTTTGACTTCTTTTGTTCGAATCTTTTTCTACTTTTCAATCAAGAGATTTCCAGAATACTATTTGTTATATTACTATATTGGTAACAATTCGATTCAACTGTTGCCATTGTTATTTTTTATAACATTTACGGTGTTCTTGTTCAATCTTTTTTTTTTTTGATAATCCAGTATCCGATCACTTTGCGTGATCGACTAGTCCACCGGGCCTAAGCCCATGCCATTACAGGAATTTTAAGCGTCCACTTAAGGGCCCCTGGTTACGCGAAGTGGTCTGGAGGGCGAGAGGCAGCCCATGTAAATACCCCCGTGGCCGGGGTTCGAACTCGGGTGGCGGGCACCTCAGCCGAGGTTCCTTTACCACCAGACTACGAGGCCCGGTTAGAACTTTATGGGTTGAACTTTTTATAGTGACTGGGCTCACCCCGAAGGGCCACCTCGCCAGAAATCCCCGTAGGGATTTTTTAGCTAACCCAGTTCCACCCTGCTGCTCCTGAGTATCGAACTGGCGACCTCGGGTAGTCGTGTGTGAGAAACGTTCAGTCCTGCCACTAGGCCACCTGACGTTCTCAAACTTTATGGGTTGAACTTTTTATAGTGACTGGGCTCACCCCGAAGGGCCACCTCGCCAGAAATCCCCGTAGGGATTTTTTAGCTAACCCAGTTCCACCCTGCTGCTCCTGAGTATCGAACTGGCGACCTCGGGTAGTCGTGTGTGAGAAACGTTCAGTCCTGCCACTAGGCCACCTGACTACCCCGCTTTCCCCGAGTATCGAACTGGCGACCTCGGGTAGTCGTGTGTGAGAAATGTTCAGTACTGCCGCTAGGCCACCTGACGTTCTCGTTCTTGTTCAATCCTTTAGAGGTAATGTTTCCAACATTCTATGATATCTCGTATCATTTGGCCACCACGACTTATATTCAGGGATGGTAAAATAAGCATTTTGGCCCAGTCCAGCCATGTATCAAATAAATATTATCATGTTTTGATCGTGACTCCTTTTTAATCATGTCAACTAGAGTTTGATCCGCGATGTTTATTTTCACACTTATATATATATAGAGATTTTATTTTAAATTATTAATGGCAAATATATGTACATTAACCGTTCTTTCCATAGATCTTTATGTTTTGTTGGTTGTTCTATTCCGGTCTGGCTTCCCAGACCACCTCAAGTTTGAGTAATAGAATAGCCGTTTGCTGTCAAAAAAAAAAACCATCTGTTAAAATGTTTATATGACTTTTCTAAACACCATAATGTTATAGTTTACATGTTCATCATTTAGTTCATTGTTTCAAACTAACATTTACTTGTAGATTCTTATTATATATTTAGTAGTACATATTGGATCTGCGTTTGAAAGATTAACTAATTTGGAAATATTTTTGTATGTAACTCATATATCATTTAATATCATATAAAATTATAAGTAATAAAAAACTAATGAATTTAGTAAAATTTGTATTTTATAAATATCTTACGTTATTCATATGCACTTATTTAATATTAGTTATTTATATTACTAAGACATAAGTTTAAACTAGATTTTGATCCGTGCTTAGAAAGCGCGGATTTGTTTTTTATTTATTGATTGAAACTGATTTACAAACTACCATTATTTTTGTTTCGATCCATAATAATTGAGTTTTTAGATTTTTATCATTTGTTTTTTTTTCTTTCAAAATATGGTATTTGTTCGAAATATGGTAGTTGTTCTATAATAATGTTTGAGTTTAAGAATTGTTTTCATATCCAACTTAGATTTGTGGTTGAACCTATATACCCGATATACTGTACATAATCCGATGAAAAATTTGTTAATTAAAAATCTGATAGAACCCAATAAAAACCCAAAAACTCACTATTAACCGGTGATATGATACATCATTGATCCGATAAAAAACACAAAATATCTGATAGTATTTTTTTTTAAATGATTAAATTACTCATATATTTTTAAATATTACAAAAATTGTGATTCTTTAGAATATTATGAAATTTTATTATGTTATCCAAATAAAAAATGATAATATAAAAAAAACTTATCGATATGACAATATTAGTTTATTTTCGTTATTAATAACCTACTATAAGTTTGTATTTTTATTTTAGATTTAAAAAAATGAATTTAAGATAATTTTTAAAATAGTCTTAAACACTCATATTTTCCATATAAATACTATGTACAAAATGACATTTTACACGGAAAAATGATATTCAAATATGTATATGATATATGGTGTTAAAGCTTTGATTTGTATTGAAAATCTGCATAATATTTGAATTATCTATTTTGAATATTGATACATAGATTTATGAAAAGAATATTTTCATGTGTTTGTTAATTTATTTATGGTTCATAATATATTTATACTTAGAATATTTATATTAAATTTAAAGTTAACATATCTTTTATATACATATATATGCTCATTACTTATAGATCCATTTAGGTGTATCAGTAGGCTCAAAACCAAAAAACCTAAATGCAATTAATAAATTTTATTAATTCCTTGTAAAAATAGAAGTTTTTTTGAGAAAACTGTAACTTTCATTAAAAGTATAATTTGGGAATGATCATATTTTATTGGTATTGATTACCGTTTAAATTAGGTATGGGATGTTGAACCGAACCAAACCCGTTAAACCAAAATTTTGGTGAGAAGTTTGGTTCGATTTGGCAGGTTTATTTAAAATTATGGTTTTCAGTTCAATTAGGTAAACGTTAATTTCAGTAAAATTACCTGAAATCACCCGAGTTTAATCGAATTTTAACCAAAATATAATCAAAACTAAAAAAACGGTTAATTTCGGTAAAAATTAAAAAAAAAACTACCCAAAATACCGAACCGACCCAAACATTTTTCCAGTTTATTTATGCGAGATTTTGGTTAAACCTAACTACCCAAATGCCGAACTACCTACCCGACTACCCTAACCACTTGTCGAATTTAAATCAATCATATTAGCTTATTAAATTGGGCTTAACATAAATATACAAAACATCTTACCTTTTAATTAAAAGATCATAAAAATGGTCCAATATATTTAAAACATAATTCAACTAATAATCTGGTTTAGCACAGGGGTTGAGCATACGGTTAGATATGATTCTAAACTGGGTTTGATGTCCACTATCTATAGATTTTTAAAATGAATTTTTTATTATTTTTATTAATTAATTAAAATGTAGATGTCATGTCAGTGTTATCATTTGACTAATGAAGATACGGTCAATGGACGTATAAAGATAAATATTTTTGTTAGTGTATAAAATTTTTTTTTTTTTTAAATATATGTTAGTGTATAAAATTTAAATATATTTCGTGTTGATATATGTTTTAGCACATGATTTGTGTGTTTAGCATTGATTGGGACCGCAACTCTTTATTGATGTATGAATTCGTCAATCTTTTTTTTGTGATGGTGCTGTGGTTACGTAGCACATTTGAACTCATGAAGCTTCGTCACCAATCAAGTGAGACGAGAAGCTACCACATGGCACATGCTACCCAACATAGAGGCCACGTGCACGACCCATCGTCTATATCTATATAGATCATGTGAAAGACGGGAGTAGAATAAAAAAAGAAAAAGAGCGAGGTAAAAGAAATGGCAGACATAGGCAAAGGAACCTCAGCCGCTGGCTGCAACGATCGCTGTGGCTGCCCATCTCCCTGTCCAGGTGGAGAATCCTGCAGGTTTCTACTCTTCTATATGCTCTCTAGAATTGATGTGTTTTGTTCAACTTAAAAAAGAACGTTGTTGGAGTCCATGTAGGTGCAGGATGAGCGCAGCATCTGGTGGGGATCAAGAACACAACATGTGCCCGTGTGGGGAGCACTGCGGCTGCAACCCTTGCACATGCTCCAAGACCCAGACGTCCGCTAAGGGCGGCAAGGCCTTTTGCACCTGTGGGGAGGGTTGCACCTGCGCCACTTGTGCCGCTTAGACCATGTTTATAGCATACTTGTATAATAGGGTACGAACTAGTCGATTAGGTCCCAGTTTCTGGAATAAAACTGTGTTTGCCAGGTCCAAATACAACCAAACATATCGTTTATTCTCTGTTCTTGTACTGAAAGCGCTTCCATCTAAAGTCCAATATGAAGACCAAGCACTACAAAAAAATGAGTGAATTAAATCACTTAAAGTGCATCACAAAAATAAATGACATTACTTTAAATTACTTATTTAGAAATGAGACAAATATATATTATTTTAAATCATTTACAATAACTGATAATATAATTAATTAATTTAGCATCAGTTTTAGTAAAATGATCTACTTTTTGTCAATTTGTATCACTTTAGCAAAAATGATCTTATTAAACAAATTTATATCAATTAAATAATTGATGCATTTATTTTTTTCATTAACACTTGTTAAAATGATACAAAACTTACATCAATAAAAATTGGTGCAAACGAAAATTTATGTACTTATATTTTACTTGAACTGATTGGTTAAAAGAATTATCCTAGACTTCAAAATCAGATATTACGTGAAGTGGTTACGATTTTTATGGCTTTGTTTTTTCTGTGACTTAAGTTTAATTGAGTCTTCCTAACCGTTTCACCATAACACTAACATTTCTTTTCTTTTTGCCGTACCTGATCCTCATTTATGCTTTACTCTCTCCCTCTTAAATCAAGCATTTTGTCTCATGGATTTGGTTTTTCTTGTGCAGGATCTGAAAGTAAATTAAGGTTCGTAATCAGACGAATCTGATGAAAAGTTTCTGAACAGGTATTATCTTTTTTTTTTCTTTTTTTTCAGTTTTCTTCTTGCACTACAAGAAAACACATCGAATTCCGACGGAGGTTCCGACGGACACCAAGGTCGTCGGACATTTGTGACGGAATACTGACAAATTTCCGACCAAATCCAAAAAAAATAAGTCGTCGGAATTCCGTCGGCCATTTCCGACGGAATTCCGACGAAATATGGTCCGTCGGAATTTTCCGACGACTTTTCGACGACATTCCGATAAAAAATGTAACCGTTGTAGTCGTCGGAAGTTCGTCGGTATATTCCGACGAAATTCCGACGACATTCCGATTAACAGCAAAGTCGTCGGAATTCCATCGGTATTTTCCGATGGAATTCCGACGAACCATGTGACCGTTGCCGACAAATACATATGACCGTTGTGTAGCCGTTTGGGATTGGACAATTCCGACGGAATTCCGACGGACTTCTTTACATCCGTCGGAATTTCGTCGGAAAGTCGTCGGAGGTCCGTAAGCAATTTCCTATAAATACAACCCCTCCTCATTCAACTCATTCACACTTCATTCTCTCTTCATTCTCTTTAGTCATAACAATTCCGTGAAAATCATGTCTTCAGAAGTTTATTATCGTTCGTGGATGGATAAACCTCATTTGGATCCGAACACCAATTTGCTTACGGAAGAATACGTTCAAGGGATTGGAGAATTCATGAGGCTTGTTCAACAGCAACCGGATGCAAAAAGTGGTATGTTAAGATGTCCCTGCTCTTCTTGCAATAATAATAAGGTTATAAAAGAATTTGATGTTTGGACTCATTTGTATATGAAAGGGTTTTCACGTAATTATAAAGTTTGGTACCTTCATGGGGAAACTGGTTATGAATATGGTAGTACTAGCGAACCTCAGCCTGTTAGTGAACCTCAGCCTGATATTAGGTTAGAAGAATCTAGAACAGATATAGATTATGGTGTAGGTACTGAGCAGATGGTACATGATCATTATAGAGGGGAAGAACCAAACCCCGAGTCTAGGAGATTTTTTGACATGTTGGATGCAGGAAAACAACCTTTGTATCAAAATTGTAGAGATGGTCATTCAGTCTTATCATCTGCAACTAGATTAATGGGTATTAAGACAGACTATAATTTGGCTGAAGAATGTATGGATGCGATTACTGATTTTGTCAAAGGTATTCTACCTGAGGATAACCTTGCACCGGGTTCATACTACGAGGTTCAGAAACTTGTTGCAGGTCTTCAACTACCGTATGAAGTGATAGATGTATGTATTGACAACTGCATGATCTACTAGAGAGCGGATGAGACACGGAATATATGCAAATTTTGTGGGAAACCTCGTTATCAGGACAC